>NC_045453.1:16480128-16683559 GCF_002776525.5 Piliocolobus tephrosceles | reverse complement strand
TAGTAGTAGTAGTAGTAGTAGTAGTAGTAGTAGTAGTAGTAGTAGTAGTAAAGGCAAACCAAAAAATAAAAATTCAGACATTTTCTCCCCCCCCAACAACTCCTGGCTGAAAGAACAAATAAACTTAAACAGCTAAAGCTGTATTCAGAAGAAAATCACTACGCTTAAACAATTACATTCCAAACAAACATTCACCGATATGTTCTCAGGTTTCAATAGTCTTTGACCAGAAATTAATTTTAAGATTCAAATTACTATGACTCTTAGCCATCCCAACCATAGTCCATCCTTCTGTTGGTTCCCCATAAAAACAATTCTGGGAACCAATGAGGAATTTGATTCTGTTCCACAAGTTCCTTCTGATCATCATCATCTCCTCTCCCCTTCTCCCTTTCCCTCTCCTTCTCTCTCCCCTCCTTCCTCCCTGCCTCAGCCTTCCCTTCCTCCCTCCTCCCTCTGTCACACTTTTCTCTCCCTCCCTTCACCTCTCTTTCCGTTTTTTCCTCCCCCTCCTTCCCTTCCTCTCTTTTTCCCTCCTTTCCTCCCTCCCTTTCTCTCTGTTTCCTTCTCTTTTTCCCTTTCTCTCCCTCCCTCCATCTTTCTTTCTTCCTCTTCCTCTTACTCCTCTTCCCTCCTTTCCTCCTCTGCCTTCCCTGCTGGTTAGCAACCACAAGAGAGCTTTATGCAATGATGAAATTGTCCTATGCCTTGATATGTGCTGATTACAAGAATATACATATATATATATATATCTGTCAAAACTCATAGAACTGTACACTCTCCAAATAAAGTCAATTTTACCGTATGATAAAATACAATTTTTAAAATATAATTAAGGAATAAAAAAAGTGTTCCAGTGCATTTAGAAAGAAGAATTTTTTTGAATTTTAAATAAAGCAGGCATAAAAGTAGCACTGAAAGCTGAAAACAACAAGAAAAAAGTAAACTGATCCCAAACATTAAATAAAATATTAATGAATCACTTAGAGCAATACATCACATAACTACCATAATATGTCCAAGCAGGGGTTTACACCAAGACAAGTTTGGTTCAATATTTGGTAAATCCATTGATTTACCATATCAATGGGTTAAAATAGAAAAATGACAAGGTCATCTCCTTACATGCCCTCCCAAAAGGTATTGGCTGAAATGAAATATCAATTTATAAGGAAAGTTAAAAATAACTGTATAACATTATTAAATATCTAGATAGCTAAATATCCAGATAAATATTTAGCTATCTATAGATAACTACTGGATGGAGACATACTTATGTCTCCAATAACTAACATCTTACTCAAAACTTCAGCCATAGGAGCATTTATTCTGATAAAACAGAATCAGGGCATCCACAAGTAAATAAGAAAATAATGTAAAAGAGGCCAGGCGTGGTGGCTTATACCTGTAATACTAGCACTTTGGGAGGCCAAGGCAAGATGATGATCTCTTGAAGCCAGAAGTTTGCGATCAGCCTGGCCAACATAGTGAGACCTCATCTCTACAGAAAAAATAAAATAAAAATAAAATAAGATATAAGTTTTGGAAAGAAGGCAGCAAAATAATTATATATTATATAATCACCTTCCTAAAATTCTAAGAGTCAACTGATAAACCATTAGAAATAAAATAATAATTCAATAACATATAATATAGGAATAACGATATAAATTAGAAAAATATACACAATAGAATAGCTCACTAAAATGGCTCATTACAAAAATTTTAAGTAATAGCTAATATTTAAGGAGTTACTGTGTAGCATGAACATTTCCATGAAATAGATATTATTTTTATCCTTATGGTAAAAATAAGGAAATAGGCTCAGAGAGGTGACGTCACCAGCCTGCATTCACACAGCTTTGAATATCAGAGCCAGGATTAAAACCCAGGTGGTCCTATTCCAAAGACTAAGTGTTTAACCACCAGGGACTACTTTCTCCCACTATACTCTGACATATATAAGTAATAGCTAGTTAGAAAATATGATGGAATAAAAGATTCATTTCCCAAAAGCAAAAAAAAAAAAAAAAAAAAAAAAAAACCCAGAAAATTCTTAGGAATGAACATAATAGGAAATGTGCAGAGCCTGTAATGCAGAGAAATGTAAAGCACAGCTTAGAAACATAATATATAAGACAAGACTGCATGAATACTGATAGGTACCTCGTATGTAGATCTAACACCATAAAAATATGTATTCTCCTCAAAATACTCTAAAATTTAATGCAATCCAAATTAAAATGTCAAAAACACTTTTTGGGATTTTAACAAAAAATAATTCTAAATTCTGCCCCCAAAAATAAATGTATAATGCTGTAAAAATCCTTTAAAAAGAACATTAAAGGGGGATTTTCCTTACCAGATATTTAAAAATTACTGTAGTATTATAAAACTACAGTAATCAATAACGTATTCTGTCACCTGAAGAGACAGACAAATGAGTGAAACAGAATGGATAATCCAAATTAGACCCAAGTGTATACCGCAGTTTAATTTGTAATAAAGCCAGCAGTTCAAATTAGTCAGAAGTTTACGGATTATACAATAAAAGAGATAGGGGCTGGGCACAGTGGCTCACGCCTGTAATCCCAGAACTTTGGGAGTTTGAGGTGGGTGAATCACTTGAGGTCAGGAGTTCAAGACCAGAGGGGCCAACGTGGAGAAACCCCATCTCTACTAAAAATACAAAAATTAGTAAGGCATGGTAGCAGGCGCCTGTAATCCCAGCTACTCAGGAGGCTGAGACAGGAGAAACGCTTGAACCCAGGAGGCGGAGGATACAGTGAGCCGAGATTCCGCCGCTGTACTCCAGCTTGGGTGACAAAGTGAGAATTCACCCCCAAAAAAAAGATGTTGAGATAAATGGCTATGCATTTGGGAGGAAAAAAAATTTCCAAACTTCCTTCAAATACCAAAATATATTCCAGAGAGATGAGTGAGGTATGTATGTTTTAAATGTTTAAAACGGTAAGAAAAATATATCTATATAAAACTTTGGGAATATAAAAACTCTAAAAAAGAAGTCTTATTTTATTACATAAAAATGTTAAATGGTAACACATACCATAAGTAAAATCAAAAGGTAATTGGTTGCAAGGAACCAAGACCCAACATCTCTACAATACAAAGAACTCTCATCTCAAGAAGAGAATAGCTCAATATAGTAGAAAAATGGGCAAAATAAATGAACAAGCCATTCAAATAAGAAACAAGAAAAGATACTCAACCTTGTTAATGATTAAAGAGTTCAAATGAGGCCGGGCATGGTGGCTCACATCTGTAATCCCAGCACTTTGGGAGGCCAAGGCAGGCGGATCACCTGAGGTCAGGGGTCTGAGGCTAGCCCAGCCAAATCATGAAACCCCGTCTCTACCAAAAATACAAAAATTAGCCAGGCTTAGTGGCACACACCTGTAATCCCAGCTACTCAGGAGGCTAAGGCATGAGGATGGCTTGAACCCGAGAGGCGGAGGTTGCAGTGAGCTGAGATTGCGCCCCTGCATTCCAGCCTGGGTGACAGAGTGACACTCTGCCTCAAAAAAAAAAAAAAAAGTTAAAATGACAACATTGATATTTTTGTTGAAACTGTAAGACTGGCCAAATTGAGCGCTTGGAAATAATGCAGGAAGTGGGCTGGTGGAGGCACTAGTCAGTGGCAAGGACACAGGGCTGCAGGTGGGGGGTCATGCCAAAGTGTGAGGCCCGTGGGCCTCATGGTCGAGGAGGCTGGCTGGCTGGCTGGGGCAGTGGTTTGGGGGGCTTTGAGGAGGTGTGGGCTGAGAGTCACAGTAGCCGCAGATGCAGGACAGTGAAAGGATGTTGCGGTGGTGGAAGGTAGGTTATATGAAACAAATAAGCAAAGCAATTGAATACATTAGTACATATATTGGGGATAATGACAGCCACCAAGATTCTCATTGCCTAAGATATTTACAAATGTAAAAGGAGAAGGCTAGAAATAACCTTGAGGTATTGGATTGGATTTGGAGGTTTTAGTATAAACTCACGATTCGTGTGTGTGTGTGTGTGTGTGTACATATATAGAGAGACACAGGCAAATAATTTTTAGTTGAATAAGCATGAGTATGTGTGCATACACACACGTGCATGCACACACATATACCTACATCCCAGGTGTAATGAGTATACTGAGTGCCCCGATCTTGGTTGTAAATATCACCCTTCACTGAAATGAATCAGGGCTACTCCAAGAAATGACTAACGCCAAGGCTGAGGCAGAAAATGCATGATGATGAGATGAACCTAGAATATCTCATTATGCCAGAAAGTAAGGAAATAGTGAATGAATGATGAAGTCATAGTAAAAGGACAAGGCAGTCACTGTGTTCCTGAAGGGGTCTCCGCCATCTGGGAAAAGATTTGTTTTTTTTTTGAGAGGGTCTGGCTCTGTCACCCAAACTGGAGTGCAGTGGTATGATCTTGGCTCATTGCAGCCTCCACCTCCTGAGCTTAAATGATCCTCCCCACCTCGGCCCCCAAAGCAGCCAGGACTACAGGTGCACACCACCAAGCCCAGCTGACTTTTGCATTTTTTGTAGAAACAGCATTTTGTCCTGTTGCCCAGGCTGGTCTCGAACTCCTGAGCTCAAAGGATCTGCCTACCTCGGCCTCCCAAAGTGCTGGAATTTCAGGTATAAGCCACTGTGCCTGGACTTTTATTTTTTCTTTTTTTGAGACAGGGTCTTACTCCATTGTCCAGGCTGGAGTCAAGATTCTGATCATCAAACTAGGTAATGATAGAAATGAATTATAACAGAGAAATCCATGAGCTCCTGCTGATATAAATACACCCGTACGTACAAAAAGGAAAAGGAAAAGACCTTTCTTACAATAGAATACCAACTCATAGGTGTAGAAGGAATGATGAGAATACAAAAATTACCATTTGGCCAATATCACAGAGGTGACGGATCCAGAAGTCATCCATGAAGGGGGTTTAACAGGGAACAGAAAATATTGGCATCATCTCAGAAAACTTCCCCACAACATACCGACCAATTACAAAAGGGAAATGGTGAGTTTATGGTGGGGAAACTGAAGGCCAGGCACAGTAGCTCACGCCTGTAATCCCAGCACTCTAGGAGGCCGAGGCGGGAAGAACACTTGAGGTCAGGAGTTCGAGACTAGCCTGGCCAACATGGTGAAACACCGTCTCTACTAAAAATACAAAAAAAATTAGCTGGTCGTGGTGGTGGGTGCCCGTAATCCCAGTTTGATCCTGGGAGACGGAGATTGCAGTAAGCTGAGATTGCACCATTGCACTCCAGCTTGGGCAACAAGAGCTAAACTCCATCTCAAAAATAAATAAAATAAAAATACGGTGGGGAAACCTGGCAGGCACCAAGATGACCTGGTGCTCTAGATTAACACCTCCAGAGATGGCCACCATCTTGTGCCTCCTGAGATGATGCACTGAAATCATACAGCACCATCCTGTGGCCTTCCTGCCCAGGAACATGAGCTGAGTGTGGACACAGGAAACTTCAGATGGATCTAAGTTGAGGGTCACCCTAGAGAATGGAACCCTTTAAAACCGTTGAGGATTCGAAAGACAGGGCAAAATGAGGAACTGTTCCAGCTTGTAGGAAACTGAGAATGCACAAGAACTAAATGCAATACATGTTCTTGGAGAAGGTTCTGGAACAGAGGGGAAAAGACACATTGTTGGGACGCTTGAATGGGGTCCACGGATTGGATGGTGGTGTTTGTACTGATGTTGATTTCCTGATTTGGAGGGTTGCATCGGGCTTAGGTAGAGAATGAACTTGGTCTGGTGACATACACACGACTGTGTTTAAAGATGATGGAATATTATGTCTGCAGCTTGCCCTCCAAAGATTCAGAAAGAGAAAAATGGAGGGAGGGAGAGACAGAGACAGAGAGAGAGAGCACACGCATGAGCCAGAATGTGATAAAATGTTAAGAATTTGATGATCTGGGTGAGGGGTATATGGTAGTTCTATGTATTGTTCTAGTAATTTTTCCACAAGCTTGAAATTGTTCAAAGTATATCATCTTTTGAAGTATTCAAAAGAACAAAAATCCAATTAGAAATGTTAGTAGAAAGAATTGTAGAAGCACCTGTGGCATATTTGAAATAGGCCTGATTTTTGTTGAATTAAAATGTGTTCACATCCACTAAATAAATAAACACTCCATGTTGGTGAGGGAGCAGATTAAAAAGATTCTGTGGTGATAGGTTTGTAGTTTGGTACAATCTAAATAGGCCTTTCTTTGAGTCTAAACAATGCATAAAGAAGCATGGAAAGATATATATGTTTTAAGGATGTTTGAGGCAGAACAGGTTTGAAAAATTGGAAGTGAGCCATGTACCTGTGAGTGGTCACTGAAAAATTCAATCACGTCCCTACAACTTATCTCTCAGGCACCCCAAAACAACGAAGTATTGTTTGATGAACATACAAAGGTGTTCACCATTTATTTGTTGAAAAAGAAATTTATGTATTTATTAATTTGGTCATTAGCTCAGCAAATATTTGTTGAATCCTATTAGGTATGAATTGTCGGGTAAGGCGCATTAGATTTAAAAAGATTTATAAAGCACTGTATTTCCTTTTCTGAAACTCCAATTTCTAATTGAGGAGACAGACATATCAAAAAACAGTATTTATGATATCTTCAGTGAAAAGTACAAGTTGAGACCAGACGAGGGGGCTCAGGCCCCCCAGCACTTTGGGAGGCCGAGGCGGGTGGATCACCTGAGGTCAGGAGTTTGAGATCAGCCTGGCCAAAATGGTGACACCCCATCTCTACCAAAAGTACAAATATTAGCCAGGTGTGATGGCAGGCCCCTGTAGTCCTAGCTACTTGGGAGGCTAAGGCAGGAGAATCGCTTGAACCCGGGAGGTACAGGTTGCAGTGAGCTGACACTCAAGCCTGGGTGACAGAGCGAGAGTCCATCTCAAAAAAAAAAAAAAAAAAAAGTGCAAGCTGTAGAACAATTTTCGCAGAATGCCATTTGGAAAAAGAAATTGTATGAACGGTAATGTGTGTGAGTACAGGCATGGAGACGAAAAGCACAGTGGATCGAATACATTATTAGTGGTTCTCTCTGGGAATGAGTTAAAATGGGGAAAATTTTACTTTCTGTAGTGTTTTGAAATTTTTACAATGAGCATGTATTGCTTGTATAATCTGGGGTGATACAAGCAATAAAAATATCTATGACTAAGAAGAGATAAACGTCATGTTGCCTGAACACAAAACAAGGAAAAGACGGGTCTTTGTCTCTAACACGGAGATGCAGCTCTGCCCCGGGAGCGATGGGCCTAAATTATTATTAATTGCACTTGTAGGCCTCAGCACTTTGCCATGTCTGCAATTTTAGAAAGTAAACAAACATCTTGTTCTCAAGATAATCCTGAACTGTTTATATTTGGTCTTCCTGAAAAAGGACGTTTTGTGACTCACCAGGGCGGCAGGAGGAAGGGCAGGCCCTTCCCAGATCTCAGGTCTGCCTGCTGTGGGAGGCCTACCCTGGGGATCAGCTCCTGTTGCCCCCCTAATTTTAGCCATGGAAGGGCCTCTGGTCATGAGCACTTCACCCTGGGGTCCAAGCCCCGCCCTGCTGACCCCTAACCCCGTGCATGACAGGGGATCTTCACGGAGGAGTTGGTAAACTTGGGAAGTGGGAAAAAAATTATATCTGTCTCTTCCGCACCACTGCCCTGAAAGTTAGCATTTCCTTCCCTTGCGAATGTCAACAACAAACCACAGTTGTATTAGTGGTGTGCTTGGCTTTGTCACCAAAAGAAACACAGATATTTTCATATCGCATTACAGTTATTGCTACTATCTCCATAGATCGTTTACACCCAGTACCACTTCAAAGTTAGGATACTAATTAGACCTGTCCCCAGTGCTTGTTATTTAGTGCATTAATCAAGAGGTACATTTATTGCTATGTCAAAAGTGTTTTTAATATTTTGATAACTATGTTTCAACATAATTGGAATCCTTTGTAATCTAATGTATTTTTATTTTGTGCATTTAAAAGATGTGCTCAGAGAAGAGGCCCAGGGCTCAGAAAGGTCAGGAGTGTTTGATCATGAGGATTGCAAAGGGTTGAGAGTCCCAGGAGGCCTAAGGGATGGCTCCCAAACCCCGCGAACAGCCAGCCTTTCACAACTCCATACTGCTTGAAAACCCAAGTTTTGGCCAGGCTCAGTGGCTCATGCCTGTAATCCCAGCACCTTGGGAGGCTGAGGCAGGTGGGTCACCTGAGGTCAGGAGTTCGAGACCAACCTGGCCAACATTGTGAAACCCTATCTCTGCTAAAAATACAAAAATTAGCCAGGCATGATGGCCCACACCTGTAATCTCAGCTACTCAGGAGGCTGAGGCAGGAGAATCGCTTGAACCCAGGAGGTGGAGGTTGCAGTGAGCCGAGATCATACCATTCACTCCAGCCTGGGAGACAGAGTGAGACAAGAAAGAAAGAAAGAGAGAAAGAGAGAAAGAGAGAAAGAGAGAAAGAGAGAGAGAAAGAGAGAAAAGAAAGAAAAGAGAGAAAAGAAAGAAAGAAAGAAAGAAAGCAAGCAAGCAAGCCTGAGTCTTCACTTTCTTCAAAGAAATAATATTTATGATATCTTCACTGAAAAGTACAAGTTGAGACCAGGCGAAGGGGCTCACACCTGTAATCCCAGCACTTTGGGAGGCCGAGGTGGGCGGATCACTTGAGGTCAGGAGTTCAAGACCAGCCTGGCCAACACGGTGAAACCCCATCTCTACTAAAAATACAAAAAAAGGCAGCCAGGCATGGTGGCATGTGCCTGTAATCCCAGCTGCTCAGGAGGCTGAGACAGAAGAATTGCTTGAACCCAGGAGATGGAGGTTGCAGTGAGCCAAGATCGTGCCACTGCCCTCCAGCTTGGGCAACAGAGCGAGACTGTGTCTCAAAAAAAGAAAAATTGCTGGCAATACTGCACCTGCCTCCCCTCCTGGACCCCAGCTCCCAGCACGAGTAGAGGCTTCTCCTTCAGCCAGGGCATCATCTCTAGTGCCCAGGCCCTAGCATGCCCCGTCATCATACGGTGCCCCAGGCCTGCCATCTGCACAGTCTCAGAGCTGTGTATCGGCTAGATCTTAGTTGTCTCCTGGGTCCTCTGTAGCCATTTCTTTTTATAACCCTTAATCTAAGTCCACCTACCCATTTTCTGGGTGCCATAGCTGCGGCCTGTGAGGTGGGGAGCCAGGATTGCTGAGCTAAGTTACTGGCACCCCCAGAATCACCCCAACTTCAGGCCTCTTCTGCTTATTGGCCAGGCTGTTGTCCCTGGAGGACCCCATCCCGCCTCCCTTACATTCCACAGGAGTCCTTGGAGAAGGGACACAGCTACAGGTCCTGTGGTCTTGGACACCCGTTGCACTGCCCGGAGCCTTACTTTCTTCATCTGTAAAACGGGTAGGATTTTGCCAGGTCTGGGACAAAGTGCAAAATATAAGAAGGTGCTCACTAGCCTGACCCTGGACATTCCCTCTTGCCCAGGGATGTAAGGAGGCCCATGGGAAAAGAAGAATAGGAAAGAAGTCTACATGGGGCGGGAGGGAGTGACATCCACTCTGCTGCACTGTCTTTGATACATCTCACCCCCAGCATCCTTTCTGCAAAGCAGAACTCACGCCGGGCATGGTGCCTCATGCCTGTAATCCCAGCACTTTGGGAGGCTGAGGAGGGTAGATCACTTGAGCCCAGGAGTTCGAGACCAGCCTGGGCAACATAGTGAGATCCTGTCTCTTACAAAAAAAGAAAAGGCAGAACACGCCCCCATTCCTCTTAAGCTCCCTTGTGCCTCCCTACTCATCCACTTCCCTGCCTGGACGGACAACCACATGGATCTGGATCCATTCACCCACATGGAGGGAGAGTGCGGCTTGCTACCATCATAGCAAAAAATAACTTGGCATCAGCATCAACTAGAATCTTAAATGTCCTTGCCCTTTGATCTAGCAAGCCTATTACTTGTGTAGGAATCTACCTGCACAAAGTAAAAGTAAAAGTTCAGTGTGTAAAGATACTGATAGTAGCTGCAACCTCCAAACGTGCAAGGAGAAGATCAGAACCATGTGGGGATCCATCCCCAGGAGGGAAGCTGGACACAGTGTGACCTGGCCATCCTGTTGAATTCTATGAAGCCCTCACCCACAGCGGGGTGGACCTGTGCATTTCCACACGGAGAGCGCTCCAAGATAAGCTGGTGAGTGAAGGAAGCAAGACGCAGGCCGATACTCAAGCGTGATGCCGTGGCCTGCTAAAAATAGCATGTGTGTGTTGCAAGACAGGACTAGAACACGCCCATCCCCAGCTCCCCGCTCTCCTCTCTGACAGAAAGGGCTCCTTTCCCCACCACGACCTCCCTGGAGAGCCCACACCTGCTCCTGGGCTTCTGTAGAGGCTGGGAAGGGGTGGGCGGGGACTCCCAGGTGGGAGAGCTGGTCTGAAGACAGCAGCTGCTGCTCCGTGACAGGGCATGTGTCCCTCCCAACAGCGCTGTTTGTGTGTATACATGTGTATGTTTATAGAGACAGATCATGGTGAGACTAAGATCAGACATACCAGGAAAGGTGCACAGTAAACTGGTCTCCATAGTTACTCTAGGGTGGGATGAGGTGGCCCTAAAGCGATGGGAGAAATGACACAGATATTTTAATAATGACATGGAAAGGTGTACACAGATGACTGGGATTGGGGAGGGGGAACAGTTGTGGGATAACAGGACTTGTGGACTACCGCTTTCAAAATGACGTAGCTTTGTGTTTCCTTATATAGATACACCATGCTACACATCAAGCTTTTCCTGTTAGTTACTTCCTGGAAATGGGATCAGGAAACAGTGAGGGGCCACACTGTTTACCTGTCCCTACACCCCAGGGAAAGGGCCGGTGGGAAAATCACAGCATGAAGCATTGAGCAAGTGCTTGGCACTTAAGGCATCCTCATCCTCAAAGAATGTGAGAGTTTGGTGGAACTAGCTGAATGGGTCTTTTGTTGAACAAATATTGTGGCTCACAGGCAGGCTATGCCAATAATCAAATCCCCAAAAAAGTTTTATGCAATAAAAATACATTAGCATTATACCTAGACTTGACTCATTTTTACAATGGATGATTCAGAAGTTTCTATATTTTTAAGAAACACTTAACTCTCTCAGCCTCAGATAACATGTGCTCCTGGCTTTCTTTCCTCCTATATCACTGGCCTCTCCTTCTGAATCTCTCTCTCTCTCCCTTTATTTTTTATTATTTTTTTTTTTTATTTATTTTTTTTTAGACAGAGTCTCACTCTGTCACCCAGGCTGGAGTGCAATGGCATGATCTCAGCTCACTGTAACCTCCGCCTCCTGGGCTCAAGCGATCCTCCCACCTCAGCTTCCTGAGTAGCTGGGACCACAGGCATGCGCCACCACACCTGGTTAGTTTTTTGGGGGTTTTTTTTGGTCTCTTTTGCTCATTCATTCACACACCCACTCATTCGTTCGGCGTATATTTATTGAGTTCTTATTACATGTCAGACACATTCCTTGGTGGTGGAGATACAAGTGTAAACAAAACAGGCTATATTCCCTGCCCCTGTGGCATTGAATTCTAATTGGAGGCACAAGACAATGAACAAATTAGTGAAATATATAGGTAGTGAGTGATAAGCACCATGAAGAAAAACAAGGTAGGGGAAGAGAATCAGGAACGTGGGGCTGAAGAGGGAGTTGCACTTTTAAAATGGTCCTCAGGAAAGTTCTTTGGGTAAAGACCTAAATTCGATGAGGAAACAAACCATGCCTATTTCCGGGATGGGAAAGGGTGTTCCAGGCAGAGGGAAGAGCAAGTACAATGGCTCAGAAGCTTAAGAGAACATGTAGCAACTGAAAATTGCATGGAGGTTATGGAGCAGTGGTGGGAGCCAGTGGTGAGAAATGAGTGTGGAGACTCTTAGGGCTTTATCAGGAAAAGCCTTGGGCTTCGGGCTAATGAATGTGGGCTCCATGCAGAGGGTATTAGGGACGGAAGTTACCCCATCAGGGTGACTGGAAGCTCCAGGAGCCTGGTGATGAGGCTGTGACAATTGTTGGATGAGGGACAGAGGATGACTAAGGCGGGTGGGAAGGGGGAGACCTGATGCCAGAAGGGCTGTGTTTGTTTCCTGTGACTGCTGTGACACATTACCACAAACATGATGGCTTAAAGTCACAGAAATGTATTCTCTCACAGCTCTGGAGGCCAGAAGTCTGAAGTCATTATCACTGGACTGAAATTAAACAGTCAAGAGCGCTGTGCTGCCTCTGAAGGCTCCAGGCCAGAATCCATTCCTTGCCTCCTCCAGCTTCTGGTGGCTGTGACACTTTTTAACTTGTAGCAGCATGACTCCAATTTCTACCTCGGTGTCACATTGCCATCTGTGTCAAATCTCCCTCTGTCTCTCTCTCATAAGGATTGTATGTAGGGCCCACGCATTCCCAGGTAATTGTTCCCATCTCAAAATCCTTAACACAGCCAGAAAGACCATTTTGCCATAGAGCTAATATCAATATTTAGGGGCTGCGGGGATTCGTGCCTAGCACCTCACGGGGGCTGCTATTCAGCCTGCCACATGGATAAAAGGTAGATTGCTCAGACCCGGGAATCACCCCGGCCAGGTCTCACCCACATGGCCACTGATGACCTCCACATCGCTAAGTCTCCTGGGCGATGCTCAGTCCTCATCTTACCTGACCCGGCACAGCTCAGCTCTCCTAGATCTCCTCCAACCCTGCAACTACTCCTTCTCATTGCCTCTGCTCATCCCTCCTCTTCTCCCCAGGGCCCTGGGGCTCCTCCCTTGGTGACTATGTCTACCCACATGCCAGTCACTCTAGCCCAGACCTCTGTCCCCATCTGGAAGCCCATAAACCTGACTCTCTCTCTCCACATCTCCACTGGGATGTCTAGGAGGCCTTTCCACCCTCACTGCTCCAAAGCTGGACTCCTGATCTTCCCCCAAACCTGCCCCACCTGCAGACTCCCCCTTCTCAATTGTCAACCTGTCCAACCCATCAGGAGGCCTTGCCAGCTCGGTCTTCACAACGCACTCCAATCTGACCCCTTCTCCCCGGTCCCGGCCACCCTCTCCTCTCTTACCTGAATTTGGCTGCAGCCACCTCACTGGCCTCCCTGCCTCCCCTCTCTGAGTGAGCTTTTTTGAAGGTAAATCAGATGGCATCATTTCACCCAGGGTCAAAGCCAGGCCTTGCATTGTTCCACAAGGCCCTGCGTGATCTGCCCGCTCCCCGTCTTCTCTCTGACCTCATCTCCTGCTAATATTTCTCTCCTCTTCCTACTCCTTCCTCTCCACCCACACTCTGCTATTTCTTGAGCTTGCGAGCACCATTTCTTCCCAGGATCTTTGCACTGGCTGTTCCCCTTCTTTAGAATTGTCTTCCCTTCAATATCCCCATGACTTATTCTCTTGATCCTTTAAAATCTTGCTCAAGGGTTAGCTTCTCAATAAGGCATGCTGCGACTACCCCAATAAATATTGCAACCTCCTTCAAGATTCCCAGTTCCTCACCCTGCTCCACCCTCCGAGGCAGTCCCTGCGGCACATCATTTGCTTATTCATGTTTCCTCTTCAGTCAGCCCCTGCGAGATGGAATGTAGAAATGTTTGTTGATTTTGTCCACTGGTTTCTCCTTTGAACCTAGATCAGTGCCCGGCACATCATAGGTGCTCAGTGTATGTTCGATGCATGGATCACTGGGTGTGAGGTTGAGGGAGCAGCAGGAGATCAGAATGGCTTTGGGAGCCTAATTCTATGCGGAGAGTCTCCTGTCTCCATGAGGCGGACAGAGCAGGGGTAGGTCAGGGGAGCTCAAGTTTGAGTGTGGAGGGCGTGAGGCACCCAGGACCCACAGAGATACCTCCCAGTGCAGCTGGCTCTCTGGAACAAGAGCTCAGAGAGACATCTGGCTGCACGAAAGAGCCTGGCCTAAATGAACCTGGCTTTGACCCTGGGTGAAACTATAACAGAAAGGGCACCTTCCATCGCACCCCAGAGTCAAGCTCACCTGGGAGTGAATCCCAGCTCCTCCCATTGCTGACTGTGAGACTCTGGGCAGATTCCCTCCCCTGGCTGCACTTCAGTTTCCTCATCTATAAAGTGGAGACAGCCACTGTACAGCATCCCACGCCGTGTTGTTGAGAGGGTTGAGTATGTGGCACATGCCCTTGACTCCTCCAAGGGCCAGGTGGCAGGGCAGGTAGCAAGTCCCCCAGGAAGCTGGCCTGGGGCTCTGATTCACCTGCAAGCCCTGGGCCCCTCAGGCATTTGAGGCTCCGTCTCCAACCCCTCTCTCGAAGAGTCCAGTCCTCCACCTCTGCCTCGTGCTGGAGGCATTGCCATAGTGAAAGCAGGCTCTCAGCCACATCTGCGCCTGAGTTAATGGACCTCTGACCCATTTTTCTAGCAGACTCATTACCTCTTATTTAGCCTTGAAGACTCTGGTAGCTGATTGGCAGAGAAGCTTTCACAGCTGGGAAGAGATATGGGATCTGGGTCAGCCGCCCGCTCTCCGTGAACTCTGGCCTCAGCAGCTAAAGGCAGAACCAAGGCAGGCAGAATGAATTCCCTGAACCCAGGACCGGGCCCACCAGGGAGAGAGAGTCACCATGTCCCCCTTGTCGCAGCCTTGCCTGGCTTCCACATGGTCCCATTCCAGCCACCCCATGTGGGGGTTGTAAGAAAAGGAGGAGGATCCAAGTGTTCCCTCCCTGCAGTGAACCCCGACGCTTCCAGCTGACGCACCCCCCAGGAGAGGATCACAGACCAGTAGGCTTTGCAGGCCACCCCAAGCCTGACTCATGCGTGGGCAGTGCCTCTTCTGGAAGGCCAGGTGTGGAGCTCTGCCGGGGCCACTCTGCCGACAGCAGGGGTAGATGAGGGCCTTGGACACCTTACACAGCAGGGTGTTGTGGGATAAAGCGGCCAGGCTGCATTCTTTAGGGCCAGTCACTGCCCCACTCAGGGTCTCAGTTTCCCCATCAGCTGAGTGAGGGTTCTGAGCAGATAATCCCCAATTGTGCTATCCAATGTCATAGCATAAGTTACATGTGGTGATTGTGCCCTTGAAATGTGATTTGTCTTGTAAGTGTAAAATACACGTGGATTTTTAAGACCACACCAAGAAAACCCCACCAAGAATATCAGAATAAGTTTGAATAAGTTTCAAATAAGTTTTGCTTTGATTACATGTTGAAATGATATTTTAGATATATTGGGTTAAATGAAATATCGTATCAAAATTAATCTCAGCGTTTCTTTGCACTTTTAATGTGTACTTTTACTTTGTATTTTTAATGTGGCTACAAGAAGCCTTAAAATGATATATATGGTTTGCATTGTATCTTCACTGATAGCAAGCGGGGCTCTAGAGACCTTCTGAGTTTGAATTTTTCAAGGGGTGTGTGGAGGAGGGTGCCATGAGCGTGTGTGTAAGTGTGTGCAGGTATGCGTGTGTTGAGGGAAGAAATTGGCAGGAGGAATGTGTGAGCACAAGTGCGTACATGTATGTTGCATGCACATAAATGTACATATGTTAGGACCAGGCACAGTGGCTCACGCCTATAATCCCAGCACTTTGGGAGGCCGAGGTGGGCAGATCACTCGAGGTCAGGAATACAAGACCAGCCTGGCCAACATGGTGATACCCTGTCTTTACTAAAAAAACAAACAAAATATAGTAGCTGGAAGTGGTGGACACCTGTAGTCCCAGCTACTCGGGAGGCTGAGGCAGGAGAATCCCTTGAGCATGGGAAGCAGAGGTTGCAGTGAGCCAAGATTGCACCACTGCACTCCAGCCTGAGCCACAGAGTGGTACTCCATCTCAAAAAAAAAGAAAAAAAGTTTCGTTCAGGCATGCTGCAGAAGGGAGGAGGTAGGAAGAGGAAACGTCTCTCGGACCCAGGCTTGCTGGTCACTGACCATGAACCACGGCCCTTCATGCACATAAACCATCATCCTGTGAATCTCATAGAAACCTGTGGGTTAAGGGCCCTTGCCCCCATTGTATAGATGAGGAAAACAAGATCCAGGGACTTGGGCGTGGGTGATATTTACCTTCTATCCCACCAATGCCATGGGAGGAAGGAGGTAGGTCCCAGGTGATGAGTCCGGGGGAAAAAGACACGTTGTGGGGGCTGCGCTGACCGCTCTTTCATACATGCTCTCACTTAATAATCCCCACCACAGGCTGGGGGCACAAATAAGGAAGCTGAGGCTCAGAGAAGTAATCTCACCCCCCACACCATCATTCTCAGGCACCACTACCCACCTAGTGGCTACACAAACCAAAAAAGAGGGGCGTTGTCCTCATCCTCTTTCTCTTCCTCACCCTTCACAACCACCATATGCATCACCAGCTCCTCCAGGAGCCACATCTTAGACTCCTCTCTGGAATTATCTCTTCATCCCTCCCAGTCCCACCCCACCAAAGCCCTCATCCCGCCATCCTCAGCCCTCCCCAAAACCACTAGAGGGAGTTTTGCAAATCAACAGGGAGAGCTTGCCTCTCCCCGGCTTACAAACCCCTTGCTGGCATTTATTGCTCTCAGCATAAAGACTAACAGCCCTAACAAAAGCTCCCAGGCCCTACCTCCTCAGGCGCCCAGCTGATCTCTCCAGTCTCAGGTCTCCTCCCACTCCTCCTTGATCACTCGATACTCCAGCCCCACTAGCCCTGTTCAACTCCCCAAATGTACCACAGTCTGTTCCCACCACAGGACTTTTGTACGTGCTGTTCCTTCTGCCTGGAATGCTTATCCCTCCATTGTTGCCTTACTTCCGCTGACTCATCTTTTACAGCTCAGCTCCAAGTCATGCCCTCTGGGAAACTTCCCTCGACTAATTATGACAATAATAGTGATAATGATTTTTACAAGTAAGTAACATTTTTTAGCTCTTACTATGTGCTCAGAACACTCTAAGCACTTTTTATGTTAATTCATTTAAAGCTTACAACAAACCTACGAGGCATGTGCCTTAATTGTCTCCATGTTGCATGAAGAAACTGAAGCACAGAAAGCGTAAGCAGCTGGCCCATGGTCACACAGCAATTTAGCTCCAGAGCACTCCCTCTCTGAGCCCTCACCATCATCACCATAGCTAACCTTTGTTGGCCACCGACTATATTCCAGTGTTATAAGCATCTTATGAATCTTATCACTGTTGTAATTTTACATTTGTTGTAGGATGTTGGCTGTTTGATAGTTCCAGTTGCTCACATTCTTACTCATACCCTGTTTCATTTATACCCACAACAGAATATTAGCCAAGAACAGGAAGCCAGGCACAGTGAAGTTGAAATACAAGTGAATGGGCATCGCTGAAATGATAATTCACTGGATGTGCCCCGTGCTACATTTCATTGGTGCCATCTGATCAGAATTCTTATAAAACACATCCATGTTTCCAGCACCACAAAAACCAGTTACAAAGAGAGAAAATGCAGAGATGGGCACAACCAATTTCACTTTTCATTTATTGGAGGGGAAAAAAGCTATCCACACCACAGTGGGTTCCCTGAGTGGGTCTTACCAACATCAGCTTGGAGCCTTCCCTCCTATTTATAGTCAATTTGAAACAAAACCTCCAAATTCCCCAGTAATCCCATGGCTTTTATTTTAGGCACAAAACACACAAATCCCTATCATCCGGCTGTGAAAGCAGTTTTTCAATTATGCACAGAATGAAATATCAACGTACATTTTCATATGCATTTATTCCCCCAAATTAAACATGAGATGTCCTTCCAAGATATATTTGTCAACAAATTGCACCGTTTATTACATAATTAATTCAAAAGAAATTCAGAAGAAATTGTGTGTATCTCTTTTTCAAGGGACAAGATTATAAAAATGTCTTTTTCTGCATTAAATATGAACTTTGTAATACAGTCTTTAACAGTATGCTATCTAAATAATTAACTACTTTTTAACATACACCATATGAAAGAAATGAAAAACATTACAGATCTTCTAAGACGGTTGGAGAGATTATTTTTACCATGAATGGGGAATGCTTGTTTTGCCATGACCAGGCCCCCCTCGAGGCTCAGTTAGGGGAAAGGGCTCTCCAGAGCGGGTGTGACTGGCCACTCTAGGCAGCTGATCACTCAGGGAAGAACTGAGGTCACAGGCCAGGCCTCCTGCCTCCCAGCCTAGATGATGAGGCTTCACCCTTAATCCTAAAACACCCACACCCCATCCTCTCACCTAGAGGGTCTCTCCTACCCAAACCCACCCTCCACTCTCACTGGCATCTCTCACACCCTGCTGGCCACATCTTTGGTCTGTGGTTTCCTCACCTCCTCCAGGAAGGCCTCTCTGATCACTCTTCCTACCCCCGAATCCCCCCAACCTTACCACCACCACCACCGTCAGAGCTGCCTGTCCTCAGCCGCTGCGGAGTGTCGTTATGTAACTGTGCTCGGGCCTCTCACCTTCCTCCCCCATCTGACTGCAGCCTCCTCCCAAGCCCCGCTCCATCTCAAGCCTCTCTGAGCCCTCCTTGTCCAGTCCAGGGGAGGGGTTCACTGTAAATGGAGGCTGTGTCTGCCCTGAGCACCTGCAGGGCTGGGTTCTCTCCTGAGCTGGACTCGCTTACTTCTTGAGGGACAAGATCCCTGGTCCAGTCAGGCCACAAAGGTGGGCAGAGGCCTTGTGTAGAGCTGCACCTGCCGGAGAGAATTCAGACGCATCACTTCACTTTGGAGGCCTCAGTGTTCCCACCTATTGAATGGGAGAAAAGTCCCTGCCCTGGCCCAGAGCGAGTCTCCAAATACCCACAAGTCAGCCTGGGTAGGTGCGCTAGATATATCTGGGTCTGCCCTTGGCTCAAGCCTCATCCCTCCCTCCTCAGACCAAGCAGCCACCACCTCTTACCTGGGCTCCCTGCAGCCACCCGCAGTCCCTACCTGCCCTCATCTGCAGTCTACACTGGAGCCACAAGGTGCTTACACATCCTAAGTCAGCCTGTGTCACCTAGTCCCCACCCTTCCATGGCCACCCATTTCCTAACCCACGGCTAAAGCACCCTCATGTTTTAACACCGCTTCTCAGCTGGCCAGGACCACCTGGCCCTGCCCTCCGCACATACTTGCTCCCCCTACTTAGGGCAGGAGTGGCAGAAATGCGAGTCCTCTTTTCGGTCCACGGTCCACAGTCCACAATCCTGTGGCACTTTTCCCCCACTCTGAGCCTCAGCTCACTGTTCCCCATCTTCCATAGCTGCTTCCTCCCCAGCCTTCAGCTCTCAGCCTAAAACATCAGCCCTGCACAGAGGCCTTCCCTAACTGCCCTCTCTACAGTACCCCGCAACACCCTGGGCCTTCAGCGCATGGGTGACAATGGGTAATTAATTAATGACAGTCAACCCTTGGACAACACAGGTTTCAACTGTGCGGGTCCACTTACACGCAGATTTTTTGCAATAAAATTACACCGAGTGTGTCTGCCTCTCTTACCTCCCCTTCCACCTCCTGCACCTCTTCCGCCTCTGCCACCCCTGAGAGAGCAAAATCAACCCTTCCTCCTCCTCCCTGGCCCAAACATGAAGACAACGAGGATGAAGACCTTTATGGTGATCCACTTCCCCTTAATGAATAATAAATAGACTTTCTCTTCCTTATGATTTTCTTAATAACATTCTCTTTTCTCCAGCTTTCGTTATTATAAGAACACAGTATATAATGCATAAAACATATAAAATATCTGTGAATCAAGTGTTTATGTTATCAATAAGGCTTTGGCCAACAGTAAGCTGTTAGTTAAGTTTTAAAGTTATGCGAGAATTTTCGACTACATGGGGTAAGGGGCCGGCACCCCAACCCCCACGTTGTTTAAGGGTCCACAGTAATAAACGTGCTGCTGCTTTATTGCCTGTGTCGCCACTGAGGTCCCTGCTGTTTCCCCAGTGCCTGAGACAGTGCCTGGCACATAACAGTTACTCAGTAAATATTTGTTGAATGAATGAATGAATGAGTAAATGAACAGCTAGGGGTGGTTGTGTATGGTACCTCCATGAAGGCCTTGATGGGTATGAGGGGTGGTTATTTAGAAATAGCGCAAAATAAGCTATTTGCCTGGAGGCAGGTTCTCTACAGCGTGGCCTCTGTCTAACCCCAGATCCCAGCTCTGCCGACCCTTCCTCATTACCCTCCTGGTGCGTCCCAGGAACACTCACTCCACTCCTCTCAGCCACGCTGACCAAGTGTGGTCAAGCCACGAGCAAAGCGTGTTTTAAAACCAGCATAGCCAGGTGCAGTGGCTCACGCCTGTAATCCCAGCACTCTGGGATGCTGAGGCAGGAGGATTGCCTGAGGTCAGGGTTTTGAGACTACCCTGAGCAACACACCAAGACACTGTCTCTACAAAAAAATAAAAAATAAAAAAATTTAAGCAGGTGTGGTGGCATGCACCTCTAGTCCCAGCTACTTGGGAGGCTGAAGTGGGAGGATCGCTTCAGCTCAGACGGTCAAGACTGCAGTGAGCCATGGCTGGACCACACTGAACTCCAGCCTGAGTTATAGAGCAAGACCCTATCTCTAAACAAAACAAAACAAAAACAGCGCAAAACAAACACCACCCTGACCTCAATTTGTGGGAATGTGATGAGTTCCGTAACACAGATGTGCCACCTCCTTTAATGCCACCAGGCTGAAGAATGCCACCTTGGGTGGTCTGAACCTCCATTGCCTCTATTTGTAAAATGGGGATAATTCCATGTACCTCCCAGTGTCACAAGGCTGAGAAGTGAGAACGTATGAGAAGCAACTTGCACATTGCCTGGTGCGTGGCAGCCCTCTGAGCCACGTTTGTCTCTCTCCAATCCCATCTCCTTCTCAAATCAGGGAAATTCTAGAATGCAGACTGTGTCTCTTGGTATTCGGAACCAATTACCAAGTTTCTGCGGGTGTCTGGCTACCTCTCGGGGACATCAAGAGTCTTAATTAATTATGATCTGAAAGGGTTTGATGTTCCAGGAATAAAAAGGCATGAGGGAGCCCAGACTATTTTCAGGAACATTAATTATTTAATGGACATTATTCGTAGAAAATTGGGACTGGAAAACCTAAGTTTAAGATGGGAGCAATATGATTATTTTTAACCCTAAGTTCCATTCACTGTCACCCATCATCAAGAACAGGCTGTTGGTCTGGTAGACAAAAGAGAAGGTTCTAGTCTGAGCTGTGCCATGGATTTGCTGTGTGACCTTAAGTAGGTCACTGCCCCACTCTGGCCTCAGCTGCTTCTTGTTTTTTTCAATATAATACTTTTCCTTCTTTTTGTGAGACAGAGTTTCACTCCATCACCCAGGCTAGAGTGCGGTGGCATGATCTCAGCTCACTGCAACCTCCACCTCCCCGGTTCAAGCGATTCTTGTGCCTCAGCCTCCCAAGTAGCTGGGATTATGAGCACATGCCACCACAGCCAGCTAATTTTTTTGTATTTTTAGTAGAGATGGGGCTTCACCATGTTGGCCAAGCTGGTCTCAAACTCCTGACCTCAAGTGCTCTGCCCACCTAGGTCTTCCAAAGCACTGGGATTGCAGGTGTGAGCCACTTTGCGTGGCTGACCTGTTTCATCATCTGTCAGGGTCTGCCTGAGATGGTTTCCCAGGGGCCTAAGCTCAGACAAGAGTGCGTCAGAAATGTCCCATCCTGGGCCCCACTTCTGAAGTTCCCACTCAATGGGTCTGGAGTGGGCCCCAGAATCTACATTTTAACAAAGCTCGTGAACCTGCCTCCAGAGATCTTTGGGCCACACTTCAAAGAGAACTGGCTGTGACCCTGGAACATCCACGGAGGACCCTTCAGAGGAGATTTGCACATGAAAGATATCCATTTTTATTAGCTGCTTACATGCTGAAAGGACATATTAAACTAAATTTAAATGAATTCACCCCAGTCCTTGATTTTCCTCTTCATCAAAGTTCATGTGGTTAATTCTGGGGTCAAAACACAAAAATATCCTCTTGTAATTAGCTGCTAATCAGTTCACTACAGTGATTCCCCAGAAAAGTCATCATTCCTGTCCACAGGAACTGGAAATGAAGCACACACATAGCTCAGCTCTCTGCCTATCATCTACATATAGGGATGTCCTGAACACACAGAGAAGCTTACACCTGAAAACATGTGAGCTGGAAGTCATCCATCCATCCACGCATGTATTCATGTATTCATTCATTCGTCCATCTACTCATCCATCCATCATTCATCTATCTGTCCATCAATTCATCTCTCCATCCATCTGTCCGTCCATCCATCCATCCATCCATCCATCCATCCATCCATCCAAGAAATGCTTACTGAGGATATCCCAGGTATTGGAGGCACAGCTGGTAAACGAGACAACAAAACAAAGACAATTTGGTCTCTACCTTCCTGCATCTGCAGTCTTTTGAGGGCATTTAATATCAAACAAGTAAAACAAACTAAGTAATTACAAACTGTGGAAAATCCTGTGAAGGAATTCAACAGGTCTCCGAAATAGAGAATAGTGGGGTGGGAGAGGAGGAAACCTACCTTGAGCGATCAAAGGAGACTTCCTTGAGGAGGTGACATTAAAGCTAAGACCTAAAGGATGAGAAGGTAGCACCTGGAACACCTTCCAGACAGAAGGAACAGTAAAAGCAGAGACTCTAGGCATGAGCTGCATGGAAACTTGAGGCACCTCCTAGTCCGACACCCCTCCCAAGTGCCCCAGTTAAATGATCTTCTAGCTTCTGCTCACTTTAGGTGACAAAGAACTCACTGCCCCTAGTAACTGCCTCCCATTACTGAGGATTTTGATAGGTCAAAGTTCATTCTCATAAGAACTCTATAATGTTCACTATCTGGTCCAGGTTTTGACCTTAAGGCCCCCCAAGTTCCTTGAAGTGAGTCCACAAGACACCCTTGGGCAGCTGAAAACAACACTGATGTCCCAAGTAAGCTGCCTCTTTGCCTGATGCATGGCCCCAGCTCTTCAGCCAAGGCCCACAGGCCATACTAGCTGTTTTTGATGTCATCTCTTCAACGGCCCCATGTTCTCCTTATGGTGAGAGTGTAGAACTGATGAGATCTGATCCGGATTGCAACAAGTGGGACTCTCACCTCCTTTATTCTGATTATTAAACCTCCATTAATGCAGCCCCAGTCACCCCAATCTTTTCTTCCTTCCTCATTGATCAAGCAGTCATCAGTACCCAGAGAAATAATTGGCTCTTATTTTTTAAGTCTTCAAGGTCCACTTATACCCATCCGTGCATAGCTCAGCTGACCCTGTGAACAATGCTTGCCCAGCAGATTTGAGGCCTGACTTTTCCCCTGCTCCTGAGGCAGCATCCTCTTGTAGAAATCCAGGAACGGCAGGCGTCATATCCACAATTCTCTGCAGAGTACCCCTAGCACCTGGAACAGTGCCTGGCACTTAGCAGGTCCTCAGCACCAGGTGAATGGCTGGAGATGAGCAAATGAAGACACAGCCAATCCGGGCTCTGGTCCTGACTGCCTCTTACCAGCTGGGGAGTTTCTCAGAATCTCCGAGCCTCAGTTTCTTCACCTGGAAGTGGGTCTCATAATTATATTCCTAAAGGTTGGGTGTGGAGAGAGCTGATGACAAAGCGTGGCACACAAGGGGGCTGGAGAAAGACCGTCCTGGACCTGGGCCTGGCCTTCTGTGCACAACTCACAACCTCAGGTCCTTTGTTGGTGCCAAGCAGGGATCTCTGGCTCCTGGGGCTCAGCGGGTTCCGTGGTGAGAACAGTAACTAACATCTACTGAGCACTCACCGTGTGCCAAGGTGCTTGGATTTACTCATTGCATTCTCACAACCAGTCCAATGAGACGGGCACAGCTTACATCCCCATTTTACAAATGATGAAACTATGAAACTGAGGCACAAAGAGATGAAGTTCGAAGGCCAATGAGTGGCAGAGCTGGATTTCAACTCTAGTTAGTTTCCGGTTCCAAGCTCTGCTCAGCCTCTTGATAACTGGGCCCTGGGGCCTCATTTGGGGTCTTCTTCCCTAAGGGGCTGAGTAAAAGAGCAGGTGTAAAAGCCCCTGGCCCACAGGGCTTGCTGGAGCTGACTATGCCACCACTCCACCAGCCCACAGCATAGGCAGGGGACAAAGGTGGACCTCCTGGGGGATCTGGAAAAGATGTTTTTCATAACCTGATGGCATCCTGTGCCTGGAATATTTTTGTGCATTCATCAAATGCTTACCATGCACCCAACTCTGTTAGATGACGCCACAGGTATGCTCTTGCTTATGCTCATAGCAATCACATGAAGGAATCATCTCTTGCCCCCATTTTATAGATAAGAAATCTGAGGCTCCAAGAGCCAAAGGATTCCATGCTTGCTAGATCTTTCCATCCTTTTTACCCAGATCATTCTGCCTCAGTTCAACATAGGCCACTTGGAAGGGAGGAGGTATGGGGAGGGGGTGTGCAGGAGGAGGGAGAGAGAATGGGATGAAAGTCAGACAACGTGGGTAAGAGAAGCAGGAGGCAGCAGGGGCAGGTATGACATTAGCTAGGTGTGGGCTATTTAGGCATCAGCCCCATGAAACTCCAAGCAGATTAGTTAGCCTCCCTGAGCCTCAAGTCCTCCATGTGCAAAGTAGAGATTATACTAACAACTCTTCATTGTCAAATGAGGAAACGGAGCAGAGATCTGGGCAGCAAATGGCAACTCAGTAATTTTCAGGCTGGTTTTGGGTGGGGTGAAGGGGACAATGAGACGACAGGGGAAGCATCTACCATGGTCCAGGTGAACACAAAAGTATAGGCAAAGGCTGGGCAGCTTCAGGGGTGGTAGTGGAGGGTGGAGGTGGTGCCTTGAGGTTGTAGGGCATCTGAGGGTTGCAGGGGTGAAGGGGATGGATGTTGGCATGTGACCTGAAATTGTAAAGGGAATTGATGTTGGGATTGTGAGGTGAAACCAGAGGGTGGGGTTTGATGGCAGTTGTAGGAGAGTCTATAAATGCATTGGGGAGACAGTGGGAATCTGTCAGGATGGCTACAAGGGTGTGGGTGACAGCAAAATGTGAGGGGAGGTGATAGGACAGAAATGTGGCAATGAGAGGTGTCAGTGAGGTGATGCTGGGAAATGCAAGGTAAAGGGGGCTGGCAGAAAAGACCATGAAGATGGCGGACGAGCTGAGCAAGCTGGTATCTCTATGGGGACTGGGGATTGCCCCGTGTCCTGCAGAGGCTCCCGACCTCCTAACCATCTCCTCCTGGCAGTGGGAGAGGGTGAGGAAGGGGGATTTTTCTCTCTGAGAATCACAGTCCTGTGTGTGGCCAAAGCATCTTTACAAACATTCAGGCCCAGCTCCTGTGTATTAAGCATGTCTCCAACGAGGTCCAGAACAGGAAAGGGACTTGCCCAAAGCCACACAGTTAGTGGGTGCTGGAAGCAGGGTCCACCTAATTCTGACTTGCAGGCCCACACATGTCCCCACCTGCTGCTGCCACCTCTGTGCTGTCTGTGCTTAGCTTAGAAACTGAGGTTCATGACGGGCCCCAGGGACAACCCTGCTGTCATCCTAAGCCCTCCATTACAGTTATCAATAGCCACCAGCAACCCCTTCTCCCAACTTGTTTGTCTATTGATGCCATGCTGAGGTCACCGATTAATAGGAAAAAAACTTTGCTTTTTCCCTTAAAAATGTTCACCAAATGATTTTTTTCTTTTTCTTTTTTTTAGACAGGGTCTTGCTCTGTCACCCAGACTGGAGTGCAGTGATGCTCTCATAGTTTACTGCAGCCTCAACTTCCCAAGCTCAAGCAATCCTCCCACCTCAGCCTTCCAAGTAGCTGAGACTGCAGGCATGTGCCCCCACACTCAGCTAATTTTTTTAATTTTTTGGAGAGATGGGGTTCCGCTACGTTGCCCAGGCTGATCTCAAACTCCTGGGCTCAAACAATCCTCCCACCTCAGGCTCCCAAATAGCTGGGACTAGGGATGAGCCACCAAGCCCAAACCACAGAATTTTTTTAATAGTATCATTATCATTCTCTCTCATGGTCTGGGGACTGATTGGGTTCAGCTGGGCGGTTCTCAGCTCTCTCCTGCAGTTGCACTCAGACAGGAGCTGGGGACTGGAATCATTTTAAGGTTCGCTAATGCATTTCTGATAACTGAGGCTGGTTGTCAGCC
Source organism: Piliocolobus tephrosceles (assembly GCF_002776525.5). Taxonomy (NCBI): domain Eukaryota; kingdom Metazoa; phylum Chordata; class Mammalia; order Primates; family Cercopithecidae; genus Piliocolobus; species Piliocolobus tephrosceles. The sequence continues at coordinate 16,657,338 of NC_045453.1, read as the reverse complement.
AAAATGCCTACACACATAGCCCCTCCTGGTCACCAGGGTTTCCTCACAGCATGGTGGCTGGGCTCCTACAGCACGTGTGCCTGGAGAGGGAGAGCCAGGCGAGGCTATATTGCCTATCATGACCTCCCTTTGGAAGACACATCGCGTCACTTCTGCCATACTCTGTTGGTCAAAGCAGTTGCAAAGATCTGTTCAATTTCAAGCATCAGGGACATAGATTTCACCTCCTGATGGGGATGTATCAAGGTCACCTTGTAAGAAGAGCACATGGGATGGGAGCTATTGTTGCAGCCTCCTTTGGAAAGTATAATCCACTAGAGTTGGGAAAGAAAAGATCACTAATAGCAGCGAAGCTTTACGTAAGAGTTACTTATGTGTCAGGCACAGGGCTGTGATCTCTTGCCAGCTCCTCACAACAACGCCTAGGAGTGGACACTTTATTGCCCCCATCTTACACGTGACAAACTCAGAGCTTGGAGCACTTAAGTGGCCTGCCCAAGTTCACACAGCCAGTGAACTCCTGGAGTCAGCCAGGCAAAGCTGACTCCTGGCAGACTGGCTGCAGAATCCACTCTCCCAGTCACGCTGCTGGGCTGACTTATGTCAGAACTGAAGCACTGGGCCTGGAAGGAGGGAGGAAATTGACATTCACAGAGCACCTGGACATTGGGCACTTTGCAAATGTTAACTCATCAGTCTCTGTGAGCTCCCCCTGTTACCCACCTAAGGATCAGAGCAGAGGAGTGACTTGTCTAGAGGCATCCAATCTGTGAGTTTTAAACCAGGTCTGTTTGAGGCCAAACCTTGCTTGTGCAACACCCTGGGCCATTTCTGAGAATAAAGGCCAGAAGCTTGGGGGCAGAAACCAGGACAGATGGTGCCAGAGAGGGGCTTGGAGCAGGTGGCCTTGGGGCAGAGTAGACAGAAACCTCAGGTGGTCTGTTCAACCCCATCTTGCCTAATCCCCAAGACAAACAATGAAGTAGTCCCAGTTGCCAACAGGGCAGCCTCTCATGTCATGTCCTTCCTACACATGAGGAAGCTGACGTACCAGAGGGAATTTGCCCAAGATCACAGTTTGGAAAAGCTGAAGCCACGGAGGCATGGCGGTCATTGCCTTGGTGGTAGACTAGACTAGGTGGGTGTAATGTCAGGAATGGGGTAAAAAGTGCAGCCAGAGAATATAATGAGGAGGTGCCAGGGGGCGGAGCCAGGCAGACATCAGGAAAAAGGGCTGAAGGTCTTATGGGGGCCTTGAATGCCAAGCTAAGAAGCATGGCCTTTATCTTGTAGGCAGGCGAGTGGCAACGGGCAGAAGCAACAGCCCTGGAATTACTTTTCAGGGTGAAAGTGGTTCCAAGGCCAGGCACAGGCACAATGCAGAATCCAGACACAGAGCAGTCACATTAGCCACATCACATGCCACCCAGGACACAGAGGGAACAGGCAGCAGAGCAGGCCCCCAGTGCCCTGGGCAGTGTGCTATTCCTCTCCATCCCATGCCACCATGCGATCCCCACCTCCAGGGTGAAGATGCCTCTCTGTAGCCAAGATACGGTGTCCTAGGAGGGACCGAATTCACTAATTCAGCCAGAATATGTGGCTTCACTTTCCCACAGCAGGAATGGATGTCTCCAGAAGCTTGGTGATATGGTTTGGCTGTGTCCCCACACAAATCTCATCTTGAATTGTAACTCCCACAATTCCCAGGTGTCATGGGAGGAACCCGGTGGGAGGTGATTGAATTATGGGGGTGGGCTTTTCCTGCCCTGTTCTCATGATAGTGAATGAGTCTCACGAGATCTGATGGTTTTAAAAACAGGAGTCTCCCTACATGAGCTCTCTCTTTGCCTGCCACCATCCATGTAAGATGTGACTTGCTCCTCCTTGCCTTCCACCATGATTGTGAGACCTCCCCAACCATGTGGAACTGTAAGTCCATTAAACCTCTTTTCCTTCCCAGTCTCAGGTATGTCTTTACCAGCAGCGTGAAAATGGACTAATACACTTGGCTTCCTTCTGCAAAGCTACCTCACTGTCTGACCTGATGTGGATGTAGCCTGTCTCTGAACCCAGCTTTCAGGCCCCAGACTTAGAAATTACTTCCATCTTCACCTCCACCTGAGGACATCACATTAGGGGATAAAAGTTGAATCACATCTGTTATTCCAGGAATTCCTCACAACAACCATCAAGTAGATGTTGTTGCCCTCCCATTTAACAGAGAGACAAACTGAGGCAGAGAGAGACACATGGCACATCCCAACTGCCTTGGCCAACAGAGCCAGGGCAGCCTCTCTCCTGCAGGATGCGGAGGAAATCCTCTGAGGACTTGGGGAGTGGTAGTTGCTCTATCACGGGCCATGGGCAGGGATGACTTGTTCTCCCTTGAGCACCTAATGACTGTCTTTCCTCCTCCTCTAGCCTCCTTCCCTTTTTCCTCCCTCTTCTCCACCCCCTCTTGGCTACTCTATCAACTGCTTTCTCATTCTCTCTGTTTTCCTTCTCTCCTCACTACACCTGGAAGCCCCCACTGGGGCTTTCAGGAGAACCCTCATCTCTCACTCCTGCTCCAGACCCCACCGGGGCTCCTCATTGCCTGATGGACAAAGTCCCAGCTCTTCAGCTCCCGGCCTGTCATGAGTGGCCACCCCACACCCTCTTGGCTTTGGCTGCCCTCTGTTTCAGCTGCAGCTGCCCGGTCAGGCCACTCTCCTCCAGCCTCTATGCCTGAGCTCACGATGTGCCTTTGGCTGGACGGCCACCCCTCCCTTGTCCACCTGGAAAACTCTTCCCTGTCTTTCAAGAGCCACCTTGGATGCACCCTCTGCTTCTGTAAGGCCTCCTGCAGGGTATCGCCTATGTCAGGGGTCCCCAGGAACACTTCCATGATTTTCTGGAGGACTCACAGGACTCAATGCAGAGTCATAGTAATGGCTGTGATTCATGACAGCAAAAAGATATGAAACAATCAGCCAAGGAAAAAGGTGCAGGGACAAAGTCCAGAGAAAACCAGGTGCAGTTTTCAAAGGGTCCTCTGCCAGTGGCGTCACACAGGATGCACTTCATTCTCCCAGGGACAGGTGTTGACAGGTGTGAGGTGTTGCCTACCAGAAAAGCTCATGAGAGAGTCAATACTCAAGGTTTCTACTGCGGCAGGCCATATAAGCACCCTCTGCCTAACATGTATCGAAATTCCAGACTCCCAGAAGGAAAGCAGGGGCTCAGCACATGCCTACAAACAGTTTAGGCACAGTGAGCCACTCTTATCAGTTACGGGAATGGTAGAATACTCCTGAAACCCAAGTACTCAGACACCAGCCAAGGGCCAACCTTGCAAGTAGACCTTTCTGAGGATGCAACCTCAGGCCAGCTGTGTTGACTCTCCCCACTGCTATGCCTGGTTCATGCCACACTTAGAAATGCACCGATCACACCATCTGGGCTTGCATCATCACTTCTGCAGCAGTAGCCCTAACAGGTTAGGCTTACTCCTGGGCTGGCCAGCTCACCAGACTGAGCTCTCCTTTTTTAAGAATGTCCACTAGCATAGGTGTTTAATGAATGCATTGAATAAATTAACTTAAAAATGAAGCATGTCCACAAAAAAACTAAAAATAGAATTATCCTATGATATGGTTTGGCTATGTCCCCAATCAAATCTCATCTTGAATTATAGCTCCCACAACTCCCACATGTTGTGGGAGGACCCAGTGGGAGGTAACTGAATCATGGGGGTGGGTCTTTCCTGTGCTGTTCTCGTGATAGTGAATAAGTCTCAAGAGATTTGATGGTTACATAAAGAGGAGTTCCCCTGCATAAGTTCTCTCTCTTTGTCTGCCACCCTCTGTGTAAGACGTGACTTGCTTCTCCTCGCCTTCCGCATGATTATGAGGCCTACCCAGCCATGTGGAACTGTGAGTCCATTAAACCTCTTTCCTTTATAAATTATCCAGTCTCTGGTATGTCTTTATTAGCAGCGTGAGAACAGACTAATACACTCCATGAGCCAGTAATCCCACTTCTGGGTATGTACCCAAAGAATGGAAAACAGGGTCTCCAAGAGATATTTGTATACCTGTGCTCATAGCAGCATTATTCCAAATAGCCAAAAGGTAGAAGCAATGCAAGTGTCCATTAACAGATGAATGGATAAACACAACATGGTCTAGACATACAATGGAGTATTACTCAGCCTTTAAAAGGAGGGAAATTCTATGCATGCTACAACATGGATGAACCTTGAGGACATTATGCTAAGTTAAATAAGCCGGTCACACACACACACACACACACACACACAATACTGTATAATTCTATATGAGGCACCTAAAGTAGTCAAACTCCTAGAGATGGAAATTAGAATGGTGGTTGCCAGGGCTGAGGGGAGAGAGAAAAGGGAATCATTATTTAATGGGTACAAGAGTTTCGATCTTGCAAGATGAAAACAGTTCTGGAGACTGGTTGTACAATGCAAATGTATATAACTCTACTGAACTATATACATATTTAAAAGGTTAAGATAATACATTTTATGTTATGTTTATTTTACCACAATATTCTTTTCAAATGAAGCACAGCCCTCCCTGGAGGCAGGTGTCTGTTCTGTTTGACCTAGAGTTCCAACAATCATGTGAAAATGCAATAAACCACAGTCCAAGAATCGAACATGCCTTTTATTCACAATCAGCAGACAAGAGGGTTCATTAGATATCTAATGATTGATTTTTAAATTCTTCTTGAAAGACCTGATGTGTATATTCAGAATCAGTTTGCCCTGCCATCCACTAAAAATGACTTATGACAGGAATTCATACATAATTGTTATCAGTGGAGTCAGCTTGTAAGAATATTCCAAGCATTTAATTGACTTTTAAAAGAATAGTTACAGCAAGCTAATTAAATATCACATTAGGATATGTGTTAATTGATATTTAATGAGGATGTCAATTGATGTCTAACTAGCCAATATGTCTCTTAAAATATGTCAATTAGGTACCCAAAGATCCTTTTCAAAGGGAATAGGAGTTAAACACAATGAGGATGTAATTTGTTAATTTTTTATAATAACAAATCACAACCCTCCCTGCTGACTGTCTCTGGATCATAGAGCCATTTGTGAGCCACCTTGCCTGGTCTGAAAACAGGAAACACTGCCTGTTTCACATGAACTCTCCCACAAATTTGCACATGTGGTAGCATGGAGAGATAACAGCGCATATCCCAGGACTTTCTAGACCTCCCCTTTCCTTCCACCAATCACCCACTAATCCCAGAATCTACCCCCTCAACCTTTTTTAATGAAATGACTGCCTGAAAGCCAGCACAGGGAGACAGATTTGAGCTGGACTCTTGTCTCCTTGTTAGTCAACTTAAAAAGCTTTTCATTTCTCAAAAACCCAGTGTCATAGTATTGGCTTCTAGTGCATTGGGCAGCAAGCTCCTTTAGCCTGGTAACAAATGCAATAGCCTAAACGCCTCCATGAAAGTGGTCTGGAATTCACTCCTGTGGCCAGGTCTGCTCCACTGCCTATACCTCCCCAGGATGCAGGGAGAGTGCAGAGGGGAGAACAGGAAGTTTGAGGCAATGGCCTCGATGAGCATGACCCTAATAACTCTAGGGCTACAGCATTTTAAGGTCCCACTGACCCCAGCGCAGGATAATCAAGTAAGACAGCTTCTAGAACAGTCTTGTGCAGACCATGGATCACTGTAAGATGCTACCCATCCTCACAAATGATTAGGCAGCTCATGGTGTCATGAGAGAGGGCTAATCAGGTTTTCATGAGATCTCAGAGGAACGGGACAGAGTCAGAACAGCCATGTGGTCACAAGCACAGGTTTCAGAATCAGGGCAAAGTTCAAGTTCTAGATCTTGCTAGCTAGATGCCCTTGAGCACCTTTCTCAACCTCTCAGAGGAAGCCGCAAAATAGACATTGAGTCAGTTTGTCCCATGCTCTCTGCTGGCAGAGGTCAGAGGTGAAACAGAAGGGTGGCTTCAGCTTGCCCAACATCAAGTGAAGATCCCAATCAGCAAAGAGCTCAGCACTTAGGATCAATCAGCAAAGAGCCTGGCTCCTCTCACTTCCAACTAGAAGGGAAAACCATCGGCAGCTCCCAGCCGCTGTTCTAGGAAATAGTTATTCAGTTACCAATAACAACAGTTGCTATGGAGACAGGCGGTCCAGCCTGCCAGTCTGGAATTACTCTCAGGCCAGGGCCAGATTAGCCACCTCCACACCCTTTCCAAACCAAGAGGCAGTTTGAGCCCCAGTTCTCCCTCAATTACCTGATCCAGGTGTCTTCCTCCTATAAGAAGGTCCCTCTATTTGAAAGTTAGTTGAGATACAGGGCAAAGGCATTGGAAGTCTTGGGGACTGTGCAATCCCTAAGTCTTTGTAAAGTCCAAGGACTGCTTACATTGGGGTGGGGTGGTAAACGAAGCAGCTGTGTTTTTGCTCGGGGCTGTAGCAGCACCAGCGAATCCAGAACCTCTTGAGAGGTCTATGCTGGGGTCAGGCCCCATGCAGAGGCCAGGGGCAGGATGGGCAGCTGGAGATAGTGCACCAGGAGGGATGCTGAGGGCCACACCTAAAGAGTACTCAGTTTCTCCAAGCCCTTCAATACTGCTCCTATAGAATAGGTGGCCGAATTAGAAAATACATCGGAATGTCAGTGGTGAAAGGAACCAGAGATCAGTGTTCTTCACAGGAAGGAAATTGAAACCCTCCAAGGGGATGGGGCTTAACCACAGTGACCCCAATCTCACACCCAGGAATCTCAACTCCCAGTCTGAGTTTTTCCCACCAGGTTGTTCCTACAATGTTACGTAATGTGAGTGGAGCTTTCTAACAATAAGGGCACCATCTATGGTCTGGCTGTCTGCTGAGGTAGATAGTGAGTTTCCTGTCACTGGAGGTATACAAACAGAGGTCAGATGACCTTTGGGCAGAGCATTTTAGAGAGGGTTTCCGTTTTGGGAGGCAGTCAGGACTGGATGACCTTGGATCCTGTATTGTGTGGACTCCACTAATTCAACAGTGAGTAGAGGTGTCTCCACTCATGATCCAGATCCAATCCAAACGAATGATCCAGAATTGCTTCAAACAGCAGCAACCAGTTCAGCTATCTGTCCAGCAGCCTGTGCGATGCCTGGCTAGAGGGCTACTCAAAAACCTACCAAAAGAGCACCCACATGTGAGAGATGGAGGCAGGGAGGAAAACAAGAGCTTCTCCTACAGTCCCAATGGGAAAGAGACACAGACAGAGGGCCGAGCCAACAGTGCTTACGGTCTGATGTCAAGTTTAGAAAACAGTATAATATTGACCGGGTGTGGTGGCTCATGCCTGTAATCTCAGCACTTTGGGAGGCCAAAGCAGGCAGATCATTTGAGGTCAGGAGTTTGACACCAGCCTGGCCAACATAGTGAAACCCTGTCTCTACTAAAATACAAAAATTAGCCAGGTGTGGTGGCAGGCGCCTGTAATCCCAGCTATTCAGGAGGCTGTGGTAGGAGAGTCACTTGAACCAAAGAGGTGGAGATTGTGGTGAGCCAAGATTGTGCCACTGTACTCCAGCCTGGGCATGAGAGCAAGACTCTGTCTCAAAGAAAAACAACAACAAGAACAAAAAGAAAACGGTATAATAAAGATGTGACCTGGGCTCCAGCCTGTGTGCCCTCAGCTTCTCCAGTGTAAACCTGGGAAAATCTCCTAATGTTCTCAAGGCTTAGTTTCCTCGGGTGAACAACCAGATACTCATTGCTGCTAATGAAGTGGATTTCTTATGAAGTTAGGAAAAGGATGCAGGACCGCGCCTAATGCAATGCTGATAGTAACTGATGGTTATAGGTTGCTCCAAACTAATGAAGAGGGGAGGCAAGAGGGAGAAGAGATGAAATGAGAATGACCCTGAGTTGATAATTAAAGCTGAAGTCCACAAAACCAAAACAATCTTCCTGGCCAGGTGTGGTGACTCACACCTGTAATCCCAGCACTTTGGGAGGCCGAGGCAGGTGGATCACTTGAGGTCAAGAGTTTGAGACAAACCTAGCCAACATGGTGAAACCCTGTCTCTACAAAAAATACAAAAATTAGCCAGGCATGGTGCCTGTAGTCCCAGCTACTTGGAAGGGTGAGGCATGAGAATCACCTGAACCCAGGAGGCGGAGGTTACAGTGAGCTGAGATCGCACCACTGCACTCCAGCCTGGGTGACAGAGTGAGACTCCGTCTCAAAACAAACAAACAAACAAAACCTATTTCCCTAATAATATTAGCATGTCATTTGCCTTTCTCCCTTTCCTTCTCCCATGAGGGTACTATAGTTTTCCAGAGGCCACACAGCATGTGATGTCACAAAGATTAAACGAAAAAGCAGATAGGAGAATCCAACTGCTCATTAAGCCAGGCATTCAAGATTTACAAAATGTAAAACAATGTCTTTTTCTCACCAATTTTTTTGTTTGGGAAATATTGGGGTTTTTAAAGAATGTATTTAACATTTATTTGGATTGCTATTACAGAAAAACAGAAAACGTGTGTTGGGGTGGATGCGAAGAAATTAGTACACATGCACACAATTGGTGAGAATGTCAAATGCTGCAGTTACGATGGAAAACAGTGTGACGATTCTTCAAAAACAGAAACATCAGAATTACCATGTGATTCAGCAATTCTGGGTAAACACACAAAAGAACTGAAAGCGGGGTCTCAAACATATCTTTGTACACCAATGTTTGCATTCACAACAGCTGAAAGGTGGAAACGCCCCAGTGTCCATCAGTGGGTGAGTGGAGAATCACTCAGTGGTGTACACATACGAGGAATATTCAGCCTCAAAAAGGAAGGCAATTCCGACATGGGCTACAGCATGTGGATGAATCTTGAAGACATTATGATAAGTGAAATAAGTCATTCACAAAAGAACAAATATGACATGATTCCCCTTATATGAAATACCCAGAGTAGTGAAAATCACAGAGACAGAAAGTAGAACAGTACTCACAAGGGGCTGGGGGAAGGCGGATGGAGAGTTGCTAAAGGGTACAGAGTTTCAGTATGAGATGATGAAAAGATTCTGGAAGTGGATAACAGTGATGGTTGCACAATGGGAGTGTACTCATCGCCATTGAACTGTACATTTAAAAATGGTTAAAATGGGGCCAGGCACAGTGGCGCACACCTGTAATCCCAGCACTTTGGGAGGCCGAGGTGGGTGGATTACTCAAGGCCAGGAGTTTGAGACCAACCTGGCCAACATGGCAAAACACTATCTCTACTAAAAACACAAAAATTAGCCAGGCGTAGTGGTACACGCTTGTAGTCCTAGCTATTCAGGAGGCTGAGGCACAAGAATCGCTTTCACCCAGGAGGCAGAGGCTGCAGTGAGCTGAGATCACACCACTGCACTCTAGCCTGGGCAACAGAGCAAGACTCTGTCTCAAAAAAAAAAAAAAAAAAAAAAAAGAAGGTTAAAATGGTAAACTTTCTGTTATGTATATTTTACTACAATAAAAATCAAATAAAAGTAAATCTAATGGAGAATGTATAATTGTCATCTGAAAGCTTATAGTAGGTGTAAATTGTCAAAAACAAAAAAGTTATCAGTGTTAACATGTAATGGAATTATTGTTATTTTTAAATGAGTTAATAAATATTTGTGTCTGAGTTTTAATATCTAATACGGTTAATATCAATAGATGCACCCCGAATAAACAAAAGCCCCTTGAGGTCCTCAATAATTTTTTGAAAGTATAAAACATTCCTAAGACCAAAAAGTTTGAGAATGGTTACATGATATCAGTATCTCTCTACTTCTGTAAATGTTTTTAATTTTCCATATGAGAAAAGCTTTTAAGTTTTAAAAATAATACTAATTGACTTTCCTTCTACCTGTCTGGGCAAATTGATTCACCTTGATGGAATTCAGCAGCCTCATCTGTCAAAGGAGCAGAAAATTCCAAAGCATGATCCTATGAATCAAACCTGACACCCACAGACACAGTAGTTCCCTCCTCCCCGCCCGCCAACTCTCGAGCTTCCGCAGAGATCTGAGCCTCTCCGGGTTGAGGAAGAGAGGGAATGTTCTTCCGTATTAATCAGATCCCATTAATTTTTCAAAGTAGACAACAGCCCACTTACTCATCTGCTGTGGAGCCTCATCCATAATTGATCCTGAACTGCACTTACACAAACAGACCGCATAGATGCCGGTTGCATGTAGGGCTCTGCCGATGAGCCTACTTCAAGTAGCGAAGGCACTCATAGCCATGACATTGGTAACTTCAGTGGGCCTGACACTTTTCCTTCCATCAAAAACAACAAGGAAGAGGAAAGGAATGACTCCCAAGATGCTCTGAGTGGTTGTTCTGAGGTCATTTCTATGTACAAGTCAGCTTGAGGAGAATTAAAAACAACTGGTCTAAGCCAGCCTCATACCTGTGTCTTGATCCTTTTGGGCTCCTAGAGCAAACTACCATAAATCGGGCGGCTTATCACTGAAATTTATTTCTCATCGTTCTGAAGGCTGAAGTCCAAGATGAAGGCACCAGCAGATCTGGTGTCTGGTGAGGGCCCACTTTCTACTTCAGAGATGACACCTTCTTGCTGTGTCTTCATGCAGTGAAAGGGGTGAGGGGTTTCTCTCAGGCCTCTTTCGTAAGAGCACTAATTCCATTGATGAGGACTCTGCCTCCATGAACAAATCACCTTCCAAAGGCTCCACTTCTTAATACTATCACCTTGGGGTTGAGGATTTCAACATACAAATTTGCAGGCAACACAAACATAAACCTGCCAGGTCGACCACCCAGGTCCATGAAGACCTCAGCAAGTTCAGCCCCAACACCTCTCTAATCACTTTGAACCTCATGCCCTCTACCTGAGGCCACACACTTCTCACCCCATCCCCCACTCCAAAATAAATGGCAGCTGGATTGAATACTTAAATATGTTTAAAAAGAATTGGACCAGGCATGGTGGCTTACACCTGTCATCCTAGCACTTTGGGAGGCCGAGGCAGGAAGATCTCTTGAGACCAAGGGTTCAAGACCAACCTGGACAACATAGCCAGATGTCATCTCTACTAAAAATAAATAAATAAATACTGGCCGGGCGTGGTGGCTCACGCCTGTAATCCCAGCACTTTGGGAGGCTGAGGTGGGTGGATCACGTGGTCAGGAGATCAAGATCATCCTGGCTAACACGGTGAAACCCCATCTCTACTAAAAATATTAAAAAATTAGCCAGGTGTGGTGGCCGGTGCCTGTAGTCCCACTACTCGGGAGTTTGAGGCAGGAGAATGGCATGAACCCAGGAGGCGGGGCTTGCAGTGAGCCGAGATCTTGCCACTGCGCTCTAGTCTGGGCAACAGAGCGAGACTCCGTCTCAAAAAAAATTTTTAAAAAAAGTAATAAAATAAAAAAAATATTAGTGGGGCATGTTGATGCTCACCTGTAGTCCCAGCTACTTTGGGAGGCTGAGGCAGGAGGATCGCTTGAGCCAGGGAGATTGAGGCTGCAGAGAGCTATGATTGTACCACCGCACTCCTAGGCAATACAGCGAGACCCTCTTATAAAAATAAATAAATAAATAAATAAATAAATAAATAAATAAATAAATAAATAAGTTAAAACCCTTAAAGACAATATAAAACGAACATTTATCTGATGAATAAAGACTTTGTAGTGAGAAAAAGAAAAGCAGCCCCTGGCATTGGGGAGCTTACCTGGCACGGTTGGGCCCTGGTGTTTTCTTGTTGGACATAAACAATCTTACAGAACACCAACATCAGACAGGGCCATTATGTGACTGCACCAGAGCAAGACAAAAGCTAGACCATTCTGTACTCATATCTGAACTGTGTTAGTTTGCTAGAGATGCCGTAACAAAGTACTACAAACTCAGCAGTTTAAATTATTATCTCAGCCGGGCACCATGGCTCATGCCTGTAATTCCAGCACTTTGGGAGGCCAAGGCGGGCAGATCATCTGAGGTCAGGAGTTCGAGACCAGACTGGCCAACATGGCGAAACCCCGTCTCTACTAAAAGTACAAAAATTAGCCGGGTATGGTGGCGGGCACCTGTAATCCCAGCTACTCAGGAGGCTGAGGCAGGAGAATTGCTTGAACCCAGGAGGTGGAGGTTGCAGTGAGCTGAGATTACACCACTGCACTCCAGCCTGGGTGACAAGAGCGAGACTCTGTATCAAAAAAATAAATAAATAAAAATAAAATAGACCAAGCATGGTGGCTCACACCTGTAATCCCAGCACTTTGGGAGGCCAAGGTGGGCAGATCACCTGAGTTCAAGAGTTTGAGACCAGCCTGGTTAACATGGTGAAACGCTGTCTCTACTAAAAATACAAAAATTAGCCAGGCGTGGTGGCACACACCTGGAATCCCAGCTACTCAGGAGGCTGAGGCAGGAGAATCACTTGAACCCGGGAGGTGGAGGCTGCGGTGAGCTGAGATCGTACCATTGCACTCCAGCCTAGGCAACAAGAGTGAAACTCTGTCTCAAAAATAAATAAATAAATAAATAAATAAATAAATAAATAAATAAATAAATAAATAAATAAATAAATGTAAATTATTATCTCAGAGCTCGGGAGGCTAGAAGTCTGAGATCAAGGTGTCTTCAGGTCCACGCTTCATCTGGGAGTGGTAGGAAAGAGTGTGCTCCAAGCTCCTCTTGTAATTTCTTGGCTTATAGAAGCATAACTCTAATCTTCACATGGTGTGCTCCCTATGTGCCTGTTTCTATGTCCAAACTTCATCCTTTTTATAAGGATACCAGTCACTGGGTTAGGGGCCCACTCTGCTGACCCCATCTCAACTAATTACATCAGCAACAACTTCAATTCCAAATAAGGTCACACTTTAGATTCAAAAACACTATAGTAAGTTGAAAGTAAAAAGACGGGAACAAATGTGCCATGAAAACAGTAACTAAAAGAAAGCTGGAGTAGCTATACTAAGATCAGATAAAATAGATGTTAAGACAAAGATATTTTACTAGAATGAAAAAGGAAATTTTATAACGATAAAAGGATCAGTCTACACAATAATTATAGGCTGTATCCTTTATCCAAAATGCTTGGGACCAGAAGTATTTCAGATTTTGGAATATTTGCACATACATAATGAGATATTTTGGGGACAAGGCCCAAGTCTAAACAAGAAATTCTTTTATGTTTCATATGCATTTTATACACATAGTCTGAAAGTAATTTTATACAATGCTTTTAATAATTTTATGCATGAAACAAAGTTTGTATACAGGTACATTGAACCATCAGAAAGCACATGAGGTCAGGACTGGAATTTGTCCCTTGTGGAGTCATGTTGGCACGCAAAACTGTTTGGATTTTGAGGCGCTTCAGATGTCAGATTTTCTGATTAAGGAAATCAACTCGTATAAACATACATGAACCTAACAACAGAGCCCCCAAATACATTAAACAAAACCCAACAGAATTGAAGAAGGAAATAGACAAAAATTCAATAGTTAGACATTTCAATAATCCATTACGATAATGGATGGAATAACTAGACGGAAGACCAACAAGAAAATAGTAGATTTGAACAATACTACAAACAACTAGACCTAACATCTATGAAACATTCCACCTAACAACAGCAGAGAACTTGTTCTTTTTAGGTGCATATAAACATTCTCAAGGGTAGACCATATATCAGGCCATAAAAACAAGTTTTAATAAATGTAAAACCATAGAAATTATATAAAGTATATTCTCTAACCACAGTGAAATAAAATTAGAAATCACTACCAGAACAAAATTTGTAAAATTCACAAACGTGTATATTAACACACTCCTGAGTGACCAATGCTCAAAGTGATAGATATTCTAAATACTCTGACTTGATCACCACAGATCCTATGCATGTAACAAAACATCACTTGTACTCCATAAATGCATATAAGTACTAAGTAACAATAAAAAACCAAAAGGAAGAAATTACAAGTATATTAGAAAATACTTTGAGATGAATGAAAATGAAAACACAACATACCATACATTTGATGCAGCTAAAGCAGTGCTTAGAAATTTATAGCTGTAAATGTCAATATTAACAAACTAAGAAAGATTTCAAATCAATATCCTAAACCTCCACCTTAAGAAACTAGAAAAATAAGAGCAAACTAAGAAAAAGCAAGAAAAAGAAAGAAATAATAAAGGCTAGAGCAGAAATAAATGAAATAGGAAATAAAAAATAATAGAGAAAACTCAATAAAAGCAAAAGTTGGTTCTTTGTAAAGATCAACAAAACTGGCAAATCTTTACCTATACTGGTAAGAAAAAATAAACAAATTACTAAATCAGGAAAGAAGTAACATTACTGTCAATCTTACAGAAACAGAAAGGTTTATAAACTGGACACAGTGACTCACACCTGTAATCCCAGCACTTTGGGAGGCCAAGGAGGGAAGATTGGTTGAGTACAGGAGTTCAAGACCAGCCTAGACAACAAGGAGAAATCCCATCTCTACAAAAAAAAAAAAGATACAAAAATTAGCCAGGTGTGGTGACCCACCCATGTAATCCCAGCTACTATGGAGGCTGAGGTGGGAGGATTGCTTGAGCCTGGGAAGTCAAAGCTGCAGTAAGCCATGTTTGTACCACTACACTCCAGCCTGGGTGATGGAGCAAGACACTGTCTCAAAAAAAAAAAAAAAAGGTTTGCAATGGAATACTATGAACAATTGTATACCAACAAACTAGATAACCTAGAGAAAACTTGAGAAATTTCTAGGAAGAAAAAAACTACCAAAACCAATTGAAAAAGAAATAGAAAATCTCAATGAAACTATAACAAATAAAGCAATTAAATTAATAATCAAACTGCTTCCCACAAACCAAAGCCCAGGACCAAATGGCTTAACTGCTGAGTTCCACTCAATGTTTAAATTAATACCGACTTTTCACAAACTCTTCCAAAATACAGAATAGGAAGGAGCACCTACTAACTCATTGTTTGAGAGCAATATTACCCTGATACTAAAACTAGATAAAGATATCAGACAATAAAGAGAACTACAGATCAATATCCCTTATGAATAAGAATAAAAATCCTCAACAAAATACTAGCAAACCAAATCTAGCAACTTATAAGAAGAATTACACACCATCACCTAGTGAAATGTATCCCAGGAATACGAGATTGTTTCAACATATGAATATTAATCAACACAATACACCATATTAATAGAATAAAGAACAAAAAACACATGATCATCTCAAAGGATCCAGAAAAAGCAACTGAGACAATCCAACTACCTTTTATGATTTAAAAAAAAAAAAAAACTCAAAAAAATTGAAAGAAGGAAACAACCTCAACCTGATAAAGGCCATCTACAAACAAATAAACAAACAGATTCACAGCTAACATTATAGTTAATGGTGTAAGACTGCAAATTTTATGCCTAAGATCAGGAAAAAGACAAGGATGTCTCCACTCATAGCTTCTGTTCAACACTGTGCTGGAAGATCTAGTCATGACAATTAGGCAAGAAAAAATAATAAAAGGCATCCATTTTTCCAAAGTAGAAGTAAAATTGCTTGTATTCACAGAAGACAGGATCTTGTATGTACAAAATCCTAAGGAATCCATAAAATAATTGAACAGGTTCATCCAGGTTGCATGATACAAAATCAACATAGAAAATTCAATTGTGTTTCTATATACTAAAAATGCACGACCAGAAAATGAAATTTAAAAAACAATTCCATTTCAAATAGCAACAAAATAAAATACTTAGGCTTTTTCACTGAAATTACAAAACATCCTTGAAAAGATTTAAAGAAAACCTAAACAAATGGGAAAACATCCACATTTATGGATTGCAAGATTTAATTTGCTAAGATGGCAAAACTCTTTGATTGCTCTACAGATTCAATGTGATCTCAATCTAATCCTAGCAGGCTTTTCTGCAAAAATTGTCAAACTGACCCTAAGATTTACTTATAAATACAAGGGACCTTTAATAACCATAGTAACCTTGAAAAAGAAGAACACAGTAAGAGAACTGAAACTTCCCAATTTTAAAACATATTACAAAGCTACAGTAATCAAAATAGTGTGACTTTCATAAAGATAGACATATAGACCAAAAGAATAGAGAGATCAGAAATAAACCCTTACATTTACGATCAATTAATTTTTGACAAAAGTGTCAAAACAATTTCAGAGGGGGTAAAACTGTTTTTTTAACAAATGGTGTTAGGATAATTAGCCAAAAAAATTTTTACAAAAAGAATTAATCGAACCCCTACCTCACTCTATATATAAAAATTAACTCACAATGGATGCAAGATCTAAATGCAAGAGCTAAAATTATAAAATTCTTAGAAGAAAGTTAGGTAGAAATCTTTGTGACCTTGGATTAGACAAGAATCTCTTAGATAAGACACCAAAAGCACTAGCAACAAAAGAAAAAAATAGATAAATTAGACTTCATCAAAATTTAGGACTTTGGGCCAGGCACAGTGGCACACACCTGTAATCCCAGTGCTTTGGGAGGCTGAGGCGGGAGGGTCACCAAAGGTCAAGAGTTCAAGACCAACCTGGCCAATATAGCAGAACCCCATCTCTACTAAAAATTACAAAAATTAGCCAGGTGTGGTGGTGCATGCACCTGTAATCCTAGCTACTTCGGAGGCTGAGGTGGGAGGATCACTTGAACCCAGGAGGCAGGGGTTGCAGTGAGCCAAGATCACACTCCTGCACTCCACCCTGGGTGACACATTGAGACTGTCTCAAAATAATAATAATAATAATTAGGACTTTTGTGCTTCAAAGAATACTATCAAGAAAGTGAAAAGACAACTCACTATATGGGAGAAAGTATTTGCAAATCATGTATCTTATAAGGGAAGAGTATTCGGAATATATCAAATATGTTTAAAACTCAACAATAATAAGACACATAATCCAATTTTATAATGAGCAAAAGGCTTAAATAGACATTTCTCCAAAGATATACAAGTGGCCAAGAAACACATGAGAAAATGCTCAAGAGCATTCCTTATGAGAGAAATGTACAGCAAAACCCCAATGAGATACTACTTAGCATCCACTAGGATGGCTATAATCCAAGAGATAGAGAATAATAAATGTCAGCAAGGATGTGGAGAAATTGGAAGACTTGTGCATTGTTGGTGGGAATGTAAAATCATGCAGTTGTTTTGGGAAAGAAGTTTGGCAGTTCCTCAAAAAACGAAACATAGAGGGACTGAACAATTGAACTCCTAAGTAAATAGCCAAGAGCAGTGAAAACATGTTGAAATAAAAACATCTCCATAAATATTCATAGCAGCATATTCATAATACTCAAAGAAGTGAAAACAACCCAGTGCCCACCCATTGATGAATGGATAAATTGCAGTATGTCCATACAATGGAATATTATTCAATCATAAAAAGGAGTACTGACTTCTTCTACAACATGGGTGGATTTTGAAAACTTTATGATGCATGAAAGGAAGCAAACACAAAAGGCCACATATTGTATAATTCCATTCACATAAAATGTCCAGAATAGGAACATTTGGAGAGACAGAAACTAGATTAGTGGGGTACAGGAGGGGGCTGCTATGTCTGACTGGGTGGTCAGGGAAGGCCTCTCCACACAGGTACCATTGGAATAGAGTCTTGACAGGGTGTGTCATGCAGATTCCCTTGGGAAGTACATTCCAGGCAGAGGGAACAGCCAGTGCAAAGACTCTGAGCTTGTGGGATGGGACAGGAGGCAGGGCAGGTAGGCAGAACTACGTACTGTCGGGCCTAGAGTGCAGGATAGGGAATTTAAAGTTTCTCCTAAAGTAGAAGGAAGCTTTGGGGGGCCTTAATGGTATGTGGAGGATTGGGGGTTGGTTGGTATTGAAAAGACTTCCCTGGCTCCCATGTTGAGAATAAACTAGGGGGTAGTAAGTATAGAATTGAGAAGGCCAAATCAGAGAGGAGGGAAGAAATGGACATGGCCCCATCCCCAGTGGGAGCTGGGAAAACAAGTGGACACATTCAAGAAAGCTTGTGAAGCTAGAGTGGATGAGATTGACTGATGCACTAATGTCCATCTCCTAGCAAGAACTTTTTCCTCTGTTCCTCAGAGGCCTTTATTCTTCCCTCACCCATGTGTAGAGAGAGAGCAAATGAGGGTATTTTTAGAAAGTCTTTAGGAGAGAGAGCTGAAGAGATGGACCACCATCACCTGGACTGTCAAAACTGAAGCACAGCCTGTCCACAGACACAACTGCATGGGAATGTCCGTGGCAGTTTATACCTAATAGCCCCACACTGGAAACCACCCAAATGTCCATCAATGGGAGAATGGAGAAATTGCATGTATTCCTACAACAAAATACTAGATAACAATGAAAAAAACAGTCTACTGCCACCAGCAACAACACTGGATACATCTCAAAAACGTAATATTGTGCAAATAAAGCCAGGCAAAATAGGAGTATATGCCTATGATTATCATACAACGTTTAAGCACAGGCACAACAAATTCAACATAGTTATAGAAATCTGATAACTTATAGTGATAGAAATCAGTGGTTACCTAGCGGTAGGAAGCAGAGATTGGCTGGAAAGGGGCACAAGGGAACTTTCTGGAAATCTAAAAATGTTTTATATCTAGATCTGGGGGATGGTAAGTAGGTACATGTACTTTTTCATTTTATTTTATTTTATATTTTATTTTATTTTTTTGAGACAGAGTTTCACCCTGTCCCCCAGACTGGAGTGCACTGGCACAATCTGGGCTCCCTGCAACCTCCCCCTTCCGGGTTCAAGCGATTCTCCTGCCTCAGCCTCCTGAGTAGCTGGGATTACAAGTGCATGCCACCATGCCTGGCTAATTTTTGTACTTTTAGTAGAGATAGGGTTGCACCATGTTGGCCAGGCTGGTCTTGAACTCTTGACCTCAAGTGAGCCAACAGCCTCTGCCTCCCAAAGTGCCGGGATTACAGGCATGAGCCACCATGCCCGGCCAATAACGTCTTAATAAAATTTGGTGCTGACATGGACAGAGCACAGAAAATGCTCCCCAAGCATTTGGGAGCTCAGCAGCAACAAGGGGGTGCCGAACTGTGCTCTCCCAGGCCTGGCTCTCAGGAGGGCAGCTGACTACCCTTGCATTTCCCCAACACCTGGAGGTAATGCAACAGCTACCACAGGTCTCATGTCATTCTCTCAAAGGGTTCTGAACTCTCCTTACAAAAATTCTGTTTCCCTCTTGAATGCCATCGTCAAAAATTCAAATGTCCCACAGATGCTGGGAGTCAGCCCTGAGCCAGGCATGGGCTGGCTGGAGGAGGTGAAAGAGGAACGACCAGCTCTGGTGAGAAGCCAGGTCAGGCTGTGGCTGCATGGGACAGTCTGGGTTAAAAGCACAGGCTCCAGAGCCACTCTGCCTGGATTCAAATCCCAGCTCTGCCTCTTACTAGCTGAATGACCATAGGCATGTCAGTTAACTGTTTGGAACCTCAAATTCTACCTGTGTGAAATGGAAATAATAATGCCAGCCTCACAGGGCCCTAAACTTATGTATATATCTTTAAAGTGCAAGCATACCCCATCGCCTGTATCTTAATGGACAGAATATCCTGTCCAGTCCGTGGCATTGGCTCTCCACCTCAGTGTCCACCACTGCCCCACAGCTGGCCCTCTCGCTTGACCTTACACTCCACCAACACCTACTGAGGCTGGGTGCGGCAGTTCATGCCTGTAATTCTAGCACTTTGGGAGGCCAAGGCCAGAGGATCACTTGAGGCCAGGAGCAAAATAGGCAAAATAGTGAGACCCTGTCTTTACAAAATTTTTTTTAATTAGCCAGGTGCAGTCGCATACACCTGGAGTCCCAGCCACTTGGAACCCTGAGGCAGGAGGATCACTTGAGCCCAAGAATTGGAGGCTTCAGTGAGCTATGACCGCATCACTGCACTCCAGCCTGGACAACAGACCGAGACCCTGTCTCTAAAAAACATAAAGTAAAATAAAAAACAAAACAAACAAGACCCTACTGAGCACTTTCCCACTGGAGACACACCACATGCTGCGGGGAGATGGCTGGAACCTGGCCTGTTTATGCCTTGGTCTCACCCTTCCTGTCCTCTAACACACTCTCTCCCTGCCCAAGACCTTCCCCTCTCCCCACCCTCACTCCTGTGGCTAACTCACACACGCCCTTCAGATCACCCTGTGTCACTTCCTCTAGGAAGCCTCCCCTGATCCCGTCTGCTCTGCTCCTGTCTCCTCTGTATTCCCCACTAGCAGAAAACTTCCTGGAATCTGTCCTTTAGCTGCTAAGTCATCTTCAGGACCCAGCACAGGACGTGGAACCCGCAGGCATCCCGTGAGTGTTTGCTGAATGAGAATGGGCGAATGAATGAATGACCATAATTCTGCCTGAGAAATTACGGAAGGCTTCACAGAGGAGGTGACCTTTCACTGGGTCCTAAAGGATAAGTGGAAGTTAACCAGGGGAAGAGATGAGGGGCAATGTGCATGGTTGAGGGTTGTGGCCAAGCCCTATGTCTTCTGTGGCCCAAAGGGGTGGAGGCTATTGAGGCTAAGATGTTAGGCTGAGATTTTAGGGCTTGATCCTATAAGCCATGGGTTGCCTTCTGCACTGTCTGGGCACCAACGCTATGGACTCTGGTCCAGCCAGGCTGGGTCTCCAAGATTCTAATGGGCAGCCAAGGTTTGGGGCCCCTGCTGGGGCATCAAGAAGAAAGCCAAAGCCAAGCAGACTTTCAAGCAGAGAAGGAACATGATCGCATCTTCAGACTTACCACTGTGCAGGGAGTGGTGCCAGACAGAGGAAGAGGGTCAAGTTCTAAGAGGAGGGTAAGCCCCGGACCACTGTGCTTAAGATGGCAGACAGGGGAAATCAAGGGCGCTTCCAGCTCCCATTGGCTGTAGGGCATGAAGGAAGCAGTGTTGAGGCAGAGTGATGAAGGCAGTGAGTCGTGGTTTTACTGCTGTGGAATTAGGCAGAAAATCTAGGAGAAGCAGATGTTCGTGATCTGTGTACCAGGCCGCACAACTCACCCCTCTCCACACACACAAGCGCACAGGCAGCCCTTCCCTCTGAAGCCAGCTGAGCATCGCTGGAGATTCCATCCTCACACCCAGCCTAGCTGAGAGTCTGGCTGAGATCTGCAACCTTATCAAAAATTGCCTGCACACACATTGCCAAGACCAGACCCGGCACAACTCCAATTTCTACTGTATCAGTTTCCACAGAACAAGACAAGCAGTGGCTTCTAGAAGGAGCTTCAGGCTCCAACGGTTTTGCCTTTTCTCAGAAGCAATTGCTACTTTCATAAACACTGGGTGGGGGCGGAGGGAGATAGCACAGACAGTGGCTAAGCTATGCTCATTACAGGCGAGTACTGATACAGAGAGGAGAAAAAAAAATCCAGCTTGTACTATCTCCAGATATCGGTGTTGTGACTTCTAACAGCATCCACTGTATCTTGTTTCATTACAACTGCCAAAAGGGAAAAAAAAAAATTGAATTACCATGCTAATGTCTTCTCTTTTGGTGAAATCTGTGATTCTGGTACGTGGATATAAAATACATCGTTAGTTGCTTTTAAACTTGTCTCTAATGATGAAAATAACATTGCAGGGCAGGAAGGGGAGACATAAGTAAACTCAGGGGGCTGGCAGCACTGGAGAACCTCTCATAAGCCCGTAATGTGACAGTGCACTTTCTTCCTCCCTCCGAGATGACAGTTAATTCCAGACTAGGAAGGCTGTCAAAAATGCTTAGTTCTGCTCCACTTGAGTTAATTACCGGCCCTGGGGCAGGCTGCCCTCTACTCCTCTGCTAATGGGGCTGGGCTCCAGGTAAAAAATCCATTTGCAAGAATGTTTTCCTTGCTCCAGATCTAATTTATTGAATATCAAATATTTATGCCAATGCAATTAAAGTGACAACACTGCTCTCCCTTCTCCCCTGCCCCCAGTCCTAGATGAGCCCCGGATGGCTGACAGAATGCTTTATCCAGTCAACACAGGATGAAAGTTTTACTTGAGCTTCTAAAGCAAGAGCTTTAAAACCTCTTTAACCCACAAAGTCAACTGGGATTCTTTTATCTTCTTCTCCTTTGTAGGCAGCCACGTGACCGGCTATGGAGCAATGACTGAGATGCTGAGGCAGGAGGCTCAACTGTGGTTTCAAATCAACCAACACTTGCTGCAGCCCTGTGTGCCAGGCACCAGACAAGGCCCTGTGACTGAGCGAGATGGAATAGGCTCAGCCTGTTTCCACAACAATCTTGCAACCTGACAGCAGAGACAGCTTGGAGCATGCACAGAAGAGTGACCAACATTGGCAATGCAGACAAGCTGGAAGGTTCTAGGAATACGTCCTTAGAGATCTTGGACTGGGAGTCTCCAAGGCTTGAAGGCCACCCAAGATCCCTTTCCACACAACCAACCCTAACTGCAGAAAGTCTCAGATCCAGCCAAGTGTATTTCATTTTTCCCAAAATGCTACTCCCAGCAGGAGGGCCTCAGACCGTCCAGACCTGGAGCTTTGGGCCATTCATTCCCTCTTAGACAGCACCCAGCCCTGCTCCACCCCCGTGAAGCTCTCGCATCACGAGACACATGATTTGGCATCTGCCCCAGAGGAGTGATGGGTAAAGGTGAGTCCATGGACAATCACATGTGTACCCTCCCTGGTACACTGTAGAAATGGGAAAAAGAAATGCAGCTGGCTAAAGAGGACTTTTTTTTTTTCTTTTCTCCCCTAAAGCAAGGGAGCTCAGCAAAGCTTAGGCCAGTAGGTAATGCAGTGTCAAATAGCGCAGCATATTAGGGTTGTGCTACACCTGCTACTTGGCTTGTATTCCTTCAAGGCCTTGCTGGCTACATTCACCTCTCCCTTTTGACAATGGAACAGAGGCCTTTCCTTGGGGCTGAGCTGGGTTATGAAGGAGAAACAGGCATCACAAGGTGGGCCACATGGACAAAGGCCGAGTAGAGAGAATGCAGGACATTCTGTTCAAAGAACTAAAAGCAGATGGATTTTTGTTGGAGCCTTAATTGCAAGGGAGTAAGCCCTGGGAAGGTAAACATCAAATGAGGTAATCTAAGCATGTTAGAGAATGTCAAATTGTGGATAAATGTGAATTACTACCCATATCACTGAGGTGTTGAGGAAACCAAGTGATATGTTATATGCACACTGGCATTACATAAATTATAGTCATTACAGGATACTTTGGAAGATTAAGCTTCAATCATGGACACTGATTTTAAAATATACTTATCTGTCGATTTCTTCTGATCCTACCTGTTTACAGCTGTTCATAAACTGAGAATTATGATCAATTTCTTCTCTGTTCTCTTTTCCAAATGAACACACTCTACCCAACTTTAACATTTACTATTTAGACATTCTTAGTTTCCTGTCAATTTGACCACCATGCTTCAGGTTTGAAGCACTGTGATCATGTTTTATGGACAGACCATTCTTCTGGCTATGAGTATGAGGGTAAGAGAGTTGGTATTTATATCCCTTTTTATGTCTTCAGTTATCACCTGCTCTGGTTTGACTGTGTCTCCCAAAAAGCATGTGTTGGAAACAGAATCCTCAATGCACCAGTGTCAGGAGGTGGGGCCTGTTGAGAGGTGGCGCCTCAAGGGATGTGTTTAGTCATGAAGGCTTCACCTCCACGAATGAATTTAAGGGTTTGAGGTTGCAAGTTTGACCATTTGCTCACTCTCTCGCCCTCTCTTTGCCCTCCTACCATGAGATGACATAGTAAGAAGGCCCTCGTCCGATGCAGGCCCCTTGATCTTAGATTTCCCAGCCTCCAGAACCATGAGCCAATAAACTTCTGCTCACTATAAATTACCCAGTCTGTGGCATTGTGTTACAGCAGCAGGAACTAAGACATCACCTTATTCAAAGGCATTATCACACCACATTTAAGCTTCTGTCATGATTTCTGAGCTGCATACACTGCCTCAAAACTTTGTCTCAAAATCGTCTTCTCTTAGCTGCTCAAACATCAAATATTATGTTTACCATTAAAACTAACTGTAGTGCCCGCTTTGGTAGCACATATACTAAAATTGGAACAATACAGAGAAGATTAGTGTGCCCCTACACAATGATGGCATCCAAATTCATGAAGCATTCCATATTTTTTATCAAAAATTATATATATTTGGCCGGGCGCGGTGGCTCAAGCCTGTAATCCCAGCACTTTGGGAGGCCGAGACGGGCGGATCACGAAGTCAGGAGATCGAGACCATCCTGGCTAACACGGTGACACCCCGTCTCTACTAAAAAATACAAAAATCTAGCTGGGCGAGGTGGCGGACGCCTGTAGTCCCAGCTACTCCGGAGGCTGAGGCAGGAGAATGGCATAAACCCAAGAGGCGGAGCTTGCAGTGAGCTGAGATCTGGCCACTGTGCTCCAGCCTGGGCGACAGAGCGAGACTCCGTCTCAAAAAAATAAAATAAAATAAAATAAAAATTATATATATTTAAAAAGCTAACTGTAAAAAGACCTCTACTATAGCCAATGTGATAGAACAAGAAAAATAATAAGGGGTAAAATGGTTGGAAAGAAAGAAACACATTTATCATTATTAGCAGGCAATATAATTACATATCAGAACACCAAAAACATCACAGAAAAGCTATTCGAACTAATAAGAGAAGCCAGTAAAATGGTCTAATACAAAGTACATTTGCAGCTGGACTCAACGGTTCATGTCTATAATCCCAACACTTTGGAAGACTGAGGTAGGAAGATTGCTTGAACCCAGGAGTTTGAGACCAGCTTGGGCAACATACTGAGACCCCTGTCTCTACAAAAAACAAAAAAATTTAAATCATCCAGATATGGTGGTGCATGCCTATAGTCCCAGCTAACAGAGAGGCTGAGGTTTAAGGACCACTTGAACCCAGGAGGTTGAGGCTGCAGTGAGCCATGTTCCCACCACTGCACTCCAGCCTGAGCAGCAGAATGAGATCATCTCAAATATATATATATATATATATATATATTTGTAGGAAGCAATAGTTTTCCTATATATAACAATAGCCAATTAGAAATAAAACAGAAAAATCTGGATCATGATATACATCTAGCTACCTTACTGACATCTCCACGAGATTGTATCACAGAAATTTCAGCACAAAAGTGAATTTTGGATCTTCCACTCCAATATTTTCCTCCTCCAGTGCTCCCTAATTCCATGAAGGACTCTTTGGCTCTTTCATCTACTTATTTGCACAAGACAGAACCCTAGGATTCTCTCCGTTTCCCCTCTCCCATACTTCCATCCCCAAATCTGTCATCAAAGTCTGACAATACACTCTACGTCCATCCACTCACCCCTCCAACCCGACTGCCTCTATGTTAGTTCAAGCCTCCATTATCTCTTCTCAGGACAACTGTAGTAGCCCTCACTCTTCTCCTCTTTTGTGTTCTTGCCCTTCCCAATATGTCTCAATGAAGCAGGCATAAGGACCCTTTAAGATTTTAAGCTAAATTACACCATTTCCCAGCTGATACCCTTCAGAAGCCGATACACCCCATATCCTCAGCATCACCTGCATGCCTTGGCTTCCCATGATCCTGAGAACCCTTCTAGCTTTGTTCAAGCCAATCTGCTCCTCACTCCCTGCGCTGCCGCCACGCCAGCCTCCTTTTGTTTCCTCGAATGCCCCTAGTCTCTTTCCCAGTTCAGGGCCTTCGCTCTCTGTCTTTCCTCCTGGGAATAAGAATCACTGACCTTACTTCAAGAAGACTGAGGAGAGCCAGAGGGCATTAGTCCTTGCCAGAGATCGCCCTGACTTTCTGGGCCTCAGTTTCCCTGTCTGCAACACCAACTGGTTGAACTAGAGATTCTCTCTGGCATTGCATGAGCTGAGATTTCAGTAAGAGGTGACAGTGATTGAACTGGTGGAGAAGGAGAATGGGAAGTGGGGAAGAGGACAGAGAGGACATGGTCCTGGGGAAGAGGGCACAGAAAGAAAAGCCTAGAAAACTATGGGTAACAACTTTCAGGGAGCTTAAAACACTGAGTGCTATTTAGCAAAACAACTCAGATCAAATTTAACAGGATTTGGAACCATCATAAAAATCTTGTCCAAGGACAGAAAAAGCCAGTGAACTCGCCATATTTAAATATTAAATACATGCACTATATAGAAATTTTAGTTCTACTGCATGAAAATAATCCACATTATCCAAAGTCAAGGGGAGAAAAAAAAAGACTATCCATGTAAACAGCTTCTAGCTAGCCAAAGAAAGGGACACCTTAGCTGCTTTCGTTCCTGGCTTTCACAGAGACTCCTGGCTGCCAACTCAAATCTTTCTTCCTAACAGAGATTTGGTTTCACCCAAGGAAGCAGTCCAGTTAAAATGCTGCATTTCCCAGCTTCCTCTGCCAAGAGAGGTGGCCACATAGTATAGTCTGGCAAATGATACTTAAGAAGAGGCTGCTGGGTGGACTTCAGAGAGATGTCACAAAAGGTAGGGCTGGTATACATTCTTTTTTGCCCTTTGTTTTCCACCCTTTCTCCTTCTTCCTTCTTCAACCGTCTTGTGACCTCAAGGTGATGATAAGGGACAGACCAAGAGAATCAGAGACTGCCATTTAAATCCCACTACTGGGTATATACCCAAAGGATTATAAATTATGCTACTACAAAGACACATGCACACGTATGTTTATTGCGGCACTATTCACAATAGCAAAGACTTGGAATCAACCCAAATGTCCATCAGTGACAGACTGGATTAAGAAAATGTGGCACATATACACCATGGAATACTATGCAGCCATAAAAAAGGATGAGTTTGCGTCCTTTGTAGAGACATGGATGCAGCTGGAAACCATCATTCTTAGCAAATTATCACAAGAAGAGAAAACCAAACACCGCATGTTCTCACTCATAGGTGGGAACTGAACAATGAGCTCACTTGGACTCGGGAAGGGGAACATCACACACTGGGGCCTATCATGGGGAGGGGGGAGGGGGGAGGGATTGCATTGGGGAGTTATACCTGATATAAATGATGAATTGATGGGTGCTGACGAGTTGATGGGTGCAGCACACCAACATGGCACATGTATACATATGTAACCTGCACGTTATGCACATGTACCCTAGAACTTAAAGTATAATAAAAAAAATAAAAATAAAAATAAAAAAAAAAAAAAAAAAGAAAACCTAAACTCACAGATCCGATAAGCTAAACAAATGCTAAGACAGAAAAACACTAAATTATACTGACAGAAAATATGTCAGTGGTTGCCTAGAAGGTGGGGTGGGTGAGAGATGATCACAGACTGAGAAGGAGGAAATTTTTGAGTCTCTATAAACATTCTAAAACTTTATATGGGTAATATTCATACAAGTGAATATATTTGTCAAAACATTGAATTGATAGCTTAAAATAAATATGTTGTTATATATCTATTATACCCCAATAAAGTTAATTCAAAAGATGTAAAAAAAAATAAATAAATAAATAAATCCCACCTCTGCCATCCCAACTCTATGAACTTGGACAATTTGCTTAATCTCTCTGAACCTCATTCTTGTCTGCAATATGGGAGCCATAATGCCTCACTTGCGATATTGTTAAGATTAATTGATATGTTTATATTGTTCTGAGAAAAAAAGATAAATTTAGCTAGTTTATCACACGTAGGCTACAGCACTTTGTAAACTATATAGTTCTAAAAAAAGGGGGGGGTTAAATTGTTTGTTTTTTCCTCCTCCTTATTTTGTAAGTGACAGATTGCTCTCTCAACCAAATCTAAAATACTTTAAAAATTAGGATACTATGTTTCTACATGACATTCTTTCATTATAGGAATGTCTATTTCTTTGACATGACACTGGTTATCAGATGCAGCCACAGGTCCTTTTATATACAGTCTGGCCACATGCAAATCACAAGTTATCTTGTATTCTCCAACTCTGGCATTAAAGTTAACTTGGGCGGGTGCGGTGGCTCACACCTGTAATCCCACCACTTTGGGAAGCTGAGGCGGGCAGATCACAAGGTCAGGAGTTCGAAACTAGCCTGGCCAACATGGTGAAACCCCATGTCTATTAAAAATACAAAAATTAGCTGGGCGTGGTGGTGGCACGCTCCTGTAATCCCAGCTACTCGGGAGGCTGAGGCAGGGGAATCACTTGAGTCCGGGAGGCAGAGGTTGCAGTGAGCCAAGGTCTTGCCATTACACTTCAGTCTGGGCAACAAGAACAAGACTCCGTCTCAAAAAAAATTAATAAATAAAAAATAAAGTTAACTTGTATTCTCCAATTTTAGCATTAATTATCTTCTAAGTAAACCAGAAAGTTCAGATGCATAATTCTTAAAAAAAAAAAAAAAGAAAAGAAAAGAAAAAAATCTCTTTTCAAAGGTGTATGTCTGTTTTACTGAGCATTTGATGGGTCTCATCAATCTAGAATTCCACATCCTTCAGTTCTAGAAATTTTCCTTAAGTTATTTATTTGATGATGCGTGCCCTTTCATTTTCTGTATCCTTTCATTCTTAAACTCCTGTTTTTTGGATGTTGGACCCCCTAGTCTGTTTCTCTAGTTTTTCTTATTTTTTTCTTTCCTGTTTTCCATTTCTTTGTAGACATCACTTTCTTTTTGAAATATTAACTCAACTTTACCATTCAATCCTTCTGGTGAATTGTTCATGTTTAAGCATTTTTTTGCTTTTAATTTCTTTGGGTTTCTGGTGTTTTATTGTTCTCTGAATTCTGTGTGTTCTTTTCATCAGCATTTCTTACTTGTTTCATGAATGCCATATCTTTCTATCTTGTGTTGTATCTCTGAGAATGTTAATGTTTTTAAGATTTCTTCTCCCTGCATTGTCTACCTCCTCTAGCTTGCTTTTTTTCTTTGCTTATTTGTTTATTTGCTTATTGTTTATTTATCCTTCGTGGTAGAAGGCTTTTCTTAAATGTCAAGTGACTTCTGATTTTCTGCTCATATTAAAGACTGAGACACTGAAAATTGATTGGGACTTCTGAGCTTTTCTTTTTTTTTTTTTTTTTTTTTTTTATCCTGCCACAATATTTTTAATTACGTACAAAGGTCTGACATGGCACCCAGGGGCCCATTTCACCCACTGCTCTGTTTGGCCGCCAGTCTTTTGTCTCTCTCTTCAGCAATGGTGAGGCGGATACCCTTTCCTCGGGGAAGAGAAATCCATGGTTTATTGCCCTTGCCAATAACAAAAATGTTGGAAAGTCGAGTGGCAAAGCTGTTGCCATTGGCATCTTTCACGTGAACCACGTCAAAAGATCCAGGATGCCTCTCTCTGTTGGTGATCACACCAATTCTTCCCAGGTTAGCACCTCCAGTCACCATACACAGGTTACCAGTGTCGAACTTGATGAAATCAGTAATCTTGCCAGTTTCCAAATCAATCTGAATGGTATCATTCACCTTGATGAGGGGATCGGGGTAGCGGATGGTGCGGGCATCATGAGTCACCAGATGAGGGATTCCTTTTGTGCCCACAAAGATCTTTCTCACTTTGCATAACTTGTACTTGGCCTCCTCAGGTGTAATACGATGTACAGCAAAGCGACCCTTGGTGTCATAGATCAGACGGAAATTCTCTCCCGTCTTGTCAATGCTGATGACATCCATGAATCCAGCAGGGTAGGTTATATCAGTTCGGACCTTGCCATCTATCTTAATGAACCGCTGCATGCAAATCTTCTTTACTTCATCTCCTGTCAGGGCATACTTAAGTCTGTTCCTTAGGAAAATGATGAGGGGGAGACACTCTCTCAACTTGTGGGGACCGGTGGATGGACGAGGAGCAAACACACCAGTCAATTTATCCAGCATCCAATGCTTTGGAGCTGCTACCC
Organism: Piliocolobus tephrosceles; assembly: GCF_002776525.5. Lineage (NCBI taxonomy): Eukaryota > Metazoa > Chordata > Mammalia > Primates > Cercopithecidae > Piliocolobus > Piliocolobus tephrosceles. The sequence continues at coordinate 16,627,419 of NC_045453.1, read as the reverse complement.
GCTTCAGATGCTTCTTGGGACCACGAGCCATGGCTGCGTTAGGCAAGGAAAGAGCTGAGCTTTTCAACTAAGAGTCATACAAGGAGATCTGAACAGGACACTTTGCTGAGAAGACTCCAGTGTCAGTGTCGTTAGGGCTCTACTCTTGGGCATGTCATATGCTCCAAAAAAGAATCTTTCCATCTTCTGCCTGACTACCAGCACTCTGGGAGGTGAGTGGGATCTTAACGTTGAGAATAAATCTCAATTATGTCACTTGCATGCAAGAAATCCTAAATGATTCCTCGCTGTCTACAGGTTAGACTCTATACAAGTAAAGCAGTTACATCTTGCTCATTCCAATATGCTGTTCCAAAATTAACTCTCAGCCAGCTCCCTTCCTACCCATATTCCAACTTCCAACTGGGCCCATTTACTCATAAGTTCTGTGAGTTTCCTGTGTCTCAGCCACAAGGCATCTGCACCCTTCCCTTCTCACATCTCCCTGATAGCTCTAAAGAGGCATCCATCTTGCGCCCTTTTTTATGCAAAGTAATTGGACTCAGACTGAGCTCCCCTAAAGCTCCTACACCTACATCTGTCACTGCTGTGTATAATGCAAAGGATGCTAAAGAGATGGAAACACCCTCCCTAGAAAGCCATGGGGAATTCTAAACACTTCTTTCCTATCGCACAAACTAAACAACCCAATCACTTAGATATTTTTAAGTGCTCTCCTGGATAATATTTGAGCTAAAAAGCAAAAATCAAAACTGCAAACAGACTAGTTAAAAACAATGGAAAAGAGAAAACATATAAGAAATCTTAGGGGATGAGACAAAGCTGATTCATAGGCAAATTTGTAGCCTTAAATAGCCTTTATGGTTAATCAGGAAAGAATAAAAATAGGTAAACTAAACTTTCATTTAAGGAATTTGGTTTTAATAAAAGATCAAAATAACCAGGGGAAGAAAGCTGTAAAACAGTTAAAAGCAAATATTATTGATTAGTAATCTTAACAGTCAGAAAGACAGCAGGATTAATAAATAAATTTTAGAGTTGGTTCATAAAACAGCTTTGCTTCTATCATTAGAAGAAACACAAACAGGCCAGGCGTGGTGGCTCACATCTGTAATCCCAGCACTTCGGGAAGACGAGGCGGGTGGATCACTTGAGGCCAGGAGTTCAAGACCAGCCTGGCCAACATGGCGAAACTCTATCTCTACAAAAAATACAAAAATCAGCCAGGCATGATGTTGCACTTATAGTCCCAACTACTTGGGAAGCTGAGTCAGAGAATCTCTTGAACCCAGGAGCTAGAGGTTCAAGAAAAAAAACAGAAAGAACACAAATAAATGTTATAAATGCCAAAAGGGAAACTACAGGTTTTAAAACTCTAAGAGGACTCTACATACAATTATATGCTTATAATTTCAAAACTGCAATGAAATGGATTACTTTCTGGGAAAACATAACATTAAAAAATTGCTTCAACAAAAAGTAGACTATCTGAATAGAACAATAATAAAGGAAAAATATTTAAAGAAAGTTCTTAAAGTATTGCCTCCTAAAATGGTTATAGCCTCAGATGATTTCACAGGTGAGTTACCTCATCTTTCACAGAACAAATAAATTTTGCAACATTAGCTCTTTCGGGGCATGAAAAGAAAAAGATGTAAATTTTTTTTTTTTTTTTTTTTTTTTGAAACAGGGTCTCACCCTGTCACCCAAGCTGGAGTGCAGTGCATCATCATAGCTCACTACAGCCTCGATCTCCTGGGCTCAAATGATTCTCCTGCCTCAGACTCCCAAAATGCTGGGATTACAGGCACCAGCCACCATGCCTGGCCAAAACATATAAATCTTATCAGTTCATTTTACAAAGCTAGCAAAACTATTGATATAATATTTTGGATGAATCTCAAAAACGTTATGCAGCCAGGCACCAGGTAGTCCCAACTACTCGAGAGGCTGAGGCTGGAGGATCACTTAAGCCCAGAAGTTTGAGGCTGCAGTGAGTTATGATCACATCTGTGAATAGCCACTGCACTCCAGGTTGGGCAACATAGCGAGACTCCATCTCCAAAAAAACAAATTTTAAAAACTTTTTAAAATTTTTTAATAAAAACTTTATGTTGAATGAAAGAAACCAGATACAGAAGAGTACAAACTATATGATCATATATAGGACAAGTTCAAGGACAGAACAGACCAAACTAATCTCTGGTGATAGAAACCAGGGAAGTGGTTGCTGGGGTGTGGATGGAAGACTGACTGGAGGGGCCACAAGGGAATGTTCTGGGACCATGAAAATGTGCTATATCTTGATCTGGATGATGGTGACTGACGTGTATATATTTGTCAGAATTCATCAAGCTGTACACTTAAGGTTTTTGTAGTTTACTGTATGTAAATTATATCTGACTAATGTCCTATTAAGAAAGAAAAAACCTTGTAACTGTGACTTAAAAGATAGTCAACAACAAGAAAAACCGGGCAATCACACTTAATACGTTATACATACAAAAATACTAAAAAGATACAAGCAAACATAATCCTGCAATAGACTGGGAGAATAATACATCAAAAAACTCCAAGGTTGTTTCAATATTAGAAGGCTATTACTATAATAATTTGTAAAAGAAAAAAATATAATAATATTTAGTCTATAAAATTCATTTAATAAATGCAAATGAAAAATAATACCTCAAGATGATAAATAAAAATTAACATTTCAAACCAAAAGCCGAAATCATCCTTAACAGTGAAATTCAGGAGGCAACTTCATTAACGTCGAGAACAAAACAAGGATAGTCACTATTCCCACTGCTGTTTACTACTGTTCTGAAATTTCTAAGCAATGTACCAGACCAGAAATAGATGTGAATCATAACTATAGGAAAGAAAGCAACAAAAGTATTATTTTCAGTTTGTGATAATATTGTCTTTCTAGAGAACACAAGAGAACCAACTGAAAAACAATATTATGACTGGTTAAAAAATAAATATACACAAACAAGTAGTGATGTTCACTGAAGCAGCGTCATACAGAACAATTGGAAACCACCTAAATGTCCAATAATAGAAGACTGGAGAAGAGAAGTATGCAACACAATAGAGTATTATACAGCAGTTAAAACAAATTAAGTAAAGAATATATTAAGTGGATCCGGGTGCGGTAGCTCACACCTGTAATCCCAGCACTTTGGGAGACCAAGGCGGGCAGATCCCTTGAGGTCAGGAGCTCAAGACCAGCCTGGCCAGCATGGTGAAACCTCATATCTACTAAAAATACAAAAATTAGCCAGGCATGGTGGCGGGTGCCTATAATCCCAGCTACTCAGGAGGCTGAGGCAGGAGAATCGCTTGAACCCAGGAGGCGAAGGTTGAAGTGAGCCAAGATCGCACCATTGCACTCCAGCCTGGAGACTGTCTCAAAAAAAAAAAAAAAGAAAAAATTTTAAAAAGAATATTAAGTGAAAAAGAAAATGCAGAAAAAAATATGCACAGTGTAGTACTTTAAGTGTAATGTTTAAAAACACACTACTCAACAAGCAACAAAAACACACAACCCAAATCAAAAATAAGCAAAGGAGTTGAGTAGACATTTCTCCAAAGAAGATATACAAATGGCCAAGAAACCTATGAAAAGATGCTCAACATCATTAATCATTAGGGAAGTGCAAATTGAAGCCATGAGATACCACTTCACACCCATTAGGATGGCTACTATTAATAAAGGGGAGAGAGGCCAGGTAAGGGGGCTCACACTTGTCATCCCAGCACTTCACCTGAGGTCAGGGGTTCAAGGCCAGCCTGGCCAATATGGTGAAACCCCGTCTCTACTAAAAATACAAAATTTAGCCAGGCGTGGTGGTGTGTGCCTGTAATCCTAGCTACTCGGGAAGCTGAGGCAAGAGAACCACTTGAAACCTTGAACCCAGGAGGCAGAGGTTGCAGGGATCCAAGGTCACACCATTGCACTCCAGCCTGGCTGACAGAGCAAGACTGTCTCAAAACAAACAAACAAAAAAAGGCAGAGAGAGAGAAAAAACAAGTGTTGGTGAGGATACAGAGGAATCAGAGCTTTTGTACACCGTCAGTAGGAGTGTAAAATGATACAGCCACTGTGAAAAACAATATGGCAGTTCCTCAAAAAATTAAGCATAAAATTACCATATGATCTAGCAATTATACTTCTGGATATATACCCAGAAGAATTCAAAGCTGTGTCCCAGGAAGGTATTTGTACACCTGTTCACAGCAGCATTATTCACAATAGCCAAAAGGTAGAAAAAACCCGAGTGTCCATTGATGAAAGAACAGATAAACAAAATGTGGTACACTATGTGTGTGTGCATATATATGTGTGTGTGTGTGGTGTGTGTGCATCTGCATACACTCACAAAAATGGAATATTATTCAGCCTTAAAAAGGAAATAAATTCTGACACATGCTACAATACAGATAAACCTTGAGGACATTAAGCTAAGGGAAATAAAACAAACACAAAAAGACAAATACTATATGATTCCACTAACATGAAGTCTCTAGAAGAGCAAAATTCATAAAAACAGAAAGTACAATGGTGGTTGTCAGGAGCTGGGGGAATGGAGGTGTTATTGCTTAATGAGTACTGAGTTTCAGTTTTGCAAGATGAAAGGAGTTCTGGAGGTGGATGGTGGTGATGGTTGCACAGCAATATGAACGTACTTAATATCGCTATACTTAATATGCTAAATGGACTTAATATACCAAATTATTTAATTACTTAATTAGGTGAGTAACTAATTAATGTACTTAATAGACTAAAATGGTTAACATGGTAAATCTTATATTACGTATACTTTACTGCAATAAAAAAATTGAAAAAAAAAAACACACCAAACTACACTGCTTGAAAAAATACAGAAATATGGATGTGAAAGATACTTACCAATTTCTGGACATTGGCTACTTCTGGGGAGAGAGAAAGGGGAATGAGCTGGAGCTGGAGCAGGATATCAAGGGCCTTCTGATGGCCAGGCACAGTGGCTTACAACTGTAATTAATCCCAGCACTTTGGGAGGCCAAGGCAGGAGGATCACTTGAGCCCAGGAGTTGGAGACCAGCCTGGGCAACATAGTGAGATGATGTCTTTACCAAAAAAATATAATAATAATAAAATTAGCCAAGCTTGGTGGCACATGCCTGTAGTCCTAGCTACTCAGGAGGCTAAGGCAGAATGATCACTTGAGCCCAGGAGACTGAGGCTATAGTGAGCTGTGATTGCACCACTGCACTCTAGCCTGGGCAACAGGGTGAGACTCTGTCTCAAAAAAAAAAAGGGGGGGGGGGGGATACTGCACCTATAGTTGTGCCTGGTTTAAAGAATAAAAAGTCCTGGGGAAAAAACACTCTCTATCACCCAGGCTCACTGTGCCAGAAATAATCCCCAAAACTTCCCTTGAGGCCCTTCCACTCAATCCTCTCCCCAACCCCAGCAACCACACCTCTGATTTCCATCACCAGATGTGAGTTTGGCGGAATCATGGATTTTCTTTCAGGCCTTCTTGGTCTCTCCCCAGAAGACACCTCCTCTGGGACACCTAGTCTCTCTAAGAGAACTGTAAGAGCCTGAGCCATGGTCCAGGGCCACACACCATCATGTTCTTGGGCGCCGTGAAAGTCAAGGGATGCTGCCTCTCAAGGGAGGCTGCTCTTCCCAGGGCTTCGAGCAAACACCCAGAGAACATGGACCAACCCCTCACACGCTTAACAGATCTCCTCTGTTACTGACCAAGTTACTGCTCTGCCAGTAGGACAATCCGTGGGGAAAAGACTTCACTCACAATATAGATAGATGACACTTTTTTCTTTTTTTTTTTTTAGACATTTTTGGCTGGAGTGCAATGGCGTGATCTTGGCTCACTGCAGCCTCCACCTCCCAGGTTCACACAATTATCCTGCCTCAGCCTCCCAAGTAGCTTGGATTACAGGCACACATCAGCACACCCAGTTAATTTTTTGTATTTTTAGTAGAGACAAGGTTTCACAATGTTGGCCAGACTGGCCTCAAACTCCTGACCTCGTGATCTGCCCACCTCAGCCTCCCAAAGTGCTGGGATTTACAGGCATGAGTCACCACGCCTGGCCAGATGATAGTTTCTTAACGTAAGCACTACTGACATCTGACACTAATAATTTGTGTGTGTAGGGGCTGCCCTGGGCATTGTACAATGTATAGCAGCATCCCTAGCCTCTACCCAATAGATTCCAATAGCTAGTTTCCAGTTGTGACAACTAAAAATGTGTCCAGAGATTGTCAAAAGTCCCCTGGAAGATGATCCCAGTTGACAGATGATAGATTATTAAATGATTGATTGACTGATTTTTTTAACCTACAAATAAAATGTTTAAAATACATGCAGGGCCAGGTGTGGTGGCTCATGTCTGTAATCCCAGCACTTTAGGAGGCCAAGGCAGGCGATCACCTAAGGTCAGGAGTTTGAGACCAGCCTGGCCAACATGGTGAAACCCCGTCTCTACTAAAAATACAAAAAACTAGCAGGTCATGGCGACATGCACCTGTAGTTGCAGCTACTCAGGAGGCTGAGGCAGAAGAATCACTTGAATCTGGGAGGGTGAGGTTGCAGTGAGCCTAGATCGCACCACTGTGCTCCACCCTGGGAGACGAGTGAAACTCCATCTCCAAAAAAAAAAAAAAAAAGATACATGCAGAATTATTTAAAGCAGTGACAAAACTTTGTAAAGAATATAAAAGAAGATTTGCATAGTTAGAGAACATACCATATTCAAGAATAAGAAAACAATATTTCAAATGGATTATTTCTGCTTAAAGTTATATGAAAGTTTAATGGAATTGCAATTCAAACCCGGCTAGGGCCAGATGCAGTGGCTCATGCCTGTAATCCCAGCACTTTCAGAGGCCGAGGCAGGTGGATCACCTGAGGTCCGGAGTTCAAGACCAGCCTGGCCAACATAGTGAAACCCCATCTCTACTAAAAATACAAAAATTAGCCAGGCATGGTGGCAGGTGCCTGTAATCCCAGCTACTCAGGAGGATAAGGCTGGAGAATCACTTGAACCTGGGAGGCAGAGGTTGCAGTGAGTTGAGATCTGGTCATTGCACTCCAGCCTGGGTGACAAGAGTGAGACTCCAACTTAAAAAAAAAGGCTAGGCGTGGTGGCTCACACCTGTAATCCCAGCACTTTGGGAGGCCAAGGTGGGCAGATCACTGAGGTCAGGAATTCAAGACCAACCTGACCAACATGAAGAACCCTATCTCTACTAAAAATACAAAATTAGCTGGGCATGGTGGCACATGCCTGTAATCACAGCTACTCAGGAGGCTGAGGCAGGAGAATTGATTGAACCCAGGAGGCGGAGGTTGTGGTGAGCCAAGATCGCACCATTGCACTCCAGCCTGGGCAACAAGGGTGAAATTCCGTCTTTTAAAAAAAAGCAAAAAATGCCCTGGCTAGAAAGCTTATACAAGTTAAAAACATTAGTCTAAAGTTTGAACAGAAAATAAAAGAGGTTAAATAAAAAAGAAAATTTTAAAAAATATAAATAATGCATTTTATCTACCAGATATAAAATGGGTTGTAAAATTATAATAAAGCAGCATCAAAGAATAGACATAGCTATGAAAGAATAAGCCTGAAAAGAGTCCCAAGTCTACATAGGAATTTAGTATTGTTTAAAGTGGCACTTAAGTTAATGGAGAATTTCAGTCAGGCGCGGTGGCTTATGCCTGTAATCCCAGCACTTTGGGAGACCGAGGAAGGCAGATCGCTTGAGGTCAGGAGTTCAAGACCAGCCTGGCCAAAATGGTGAGACCCTGTCTCTACTAAAAATACAAAAATTAGCCGAGTGTGGTGGCACACGCCTGTGGTACAACTACTCCAGAGGCTGAGGCAGGAGAATCGCTTGAACTCGGGAGGCGGAGGTGGCAGTGAGCCAAGATCATGCCACTGCACTCCAGCCTGGGCAACAGAGGGAGATTCCATCTAAAAAAATTAACTAATTAATTAATGGGGAGTTTTGTGGGGTGCTCAATAAATAATGCAGGAACAATTCATTAACAATTTGGGGCAGGAAAAAGTTCAGTTTCATACCATATATCAAAATAAATTTCAACCAGGCACAGTGGCTCATGCCTGTAGTCCCAGCACTTTGGGAGGCCGAGGCAGGCAGATCACTTGAGGCCAGGAGTCTGAGACCAGCCTGGCCAACCTGGCGAAACCCCATCTCTACTAAAAATACAAAAAATTAGCTGGGCATAGTGGCGCACTCATGTAGTCCCAGCTACACGGGAGGCTGAGGCAGGAGATTCGCTTGAACCCAGGAGGCAGAGGCTGCAGTGAGCCGAGATCATGCCACTGCACTCCAGCCTGGGTGACAGAGCAAGACTTTGTCTCAATAATAACAATAATAATAATAATAATAATGTAAAATAAAATAAATTTCAAATCAAAGAGCTATTATTTTAATGAAACCATGAAAAACTAGGATAAAATATAGACTAGTATTTTTTCTGATATCAAGAGAAGTATGACTTTTCAAGCAAGAGGAGAAAAAAAAGGAAAGACTCAAAAAAGAAAAACTGATATACTTGACTATAGTCATCTGCCTACCTTTTATATATCAGGAAACACCACAAACAAAATTCAAATTCAAAAAATACTATTTGTCATATAATGAAGAACATAAGATCTAAAAGTTCTTCTCCATCAGTATGAAAAGGACCACACCCTACCCCCGTTTTTCAAATGGACAAAAGACATGATCTTGCAATCCACGGGAGTTAAAATAGGAATGACCAAAAGACATTATGAAGTTCATCATGGCTGCTCTGCCTCCGGAGTAGCCATTCTTTCATTCCTTTACTTTTTTTTTTTTTTTTTTTTTTTTTTTTTGACAGACTCTCGCTCTGTCACCAGGCTGGAGTACAATGGCACGATCTCGACTCACTGCAACCTCTGCCCCCCGGGCTCAAGAGATTCTCCTACCTCAGCCTCCCGAGTAGCTGGGATTACAAGCACACACCACCACGCCCAGCTAATTTTTGTATTTTTAGTGGAGACAGGGTTTCATCATGTTGGCCAGGATGGTCTTGATCTGGTGACCTCGTGATCCGCCCACCTCAGCTTCCCAAAGTGCTGGGATTACAGGCATGAAGCACTGCACCTGGCCTCCTTTTCTTTCTTAATAAACTCGCTTTCTTTTTCCTCTGTGGACTCACCCTGAATTCTTTCTTGCACCAGATCTAGGAACCCTCCTTTGGAGTCTAGATCAGGATCCCTTTCCAGCAACCTCTTCCTAGCAAACCACGAAGGAACAATACTGGAGAGAACCCCGACCCAAAGGAAATAGACTGCAGCACCAATTGGTTGGCTTTGGATATCACCTTTTGTCGAAATTTTGGAGTTATGAATGGCCCTCAGCATTACCAATGCTGTCTGACTGAGCTCCTCTCTACCCTGGATATGAGAGATCCTAATAGTTAAGCAGGAATATCATGGCCCCTACTCAGCCTAAAGAAGCTGTAGAAGATGGACCATCATCCCTCTGCAACCCTTAGGACTAAGAATCCCCTTGTAATAGCCCAGAGTGGTGGCTCATACCTGTAATCCCAGCACTTTGGGAGGCTGAGGCAGGCGGGACACCTGAGGTGGGGAGTTCGAGACCAGCCTGACCAACATGGAGAAACCCCATCTCTACTCAAAATAGAAAATTAGCTGGGCATGGTGGCACATGCCTGTAATCCCAGCTACATGGGAAGCTGAGGCAGGAGAATCGCTTGAACCTGGGAAGCAGAGGTTGTGGTGAGGCAAGATCGCGCCATTGCACTCCAGCCTGGGCAACAGGAGTGAAACTCCATCTCAAAAAAAAAAAAAAAAAGAATCCCCTGTAAAATGGAGGGGGTTCCAACCACAGCGACTCCATCTTGAATAGGGGCTGGGTAAAATGAGGCTGAGACCAGCTGGGCCTCATTCCCAGGAGGTTGGGCATTCTTAGTCACAGGATGAGACAGGAGGTTGGCACAAGATACAGGCCACAGAGAGCTGGCTGATAAACAGAATGTGGTAAAGAACCAGCCAAAACCCACCAAAAGCAAGAGGGGGATGAAAGTGACCTCTGGTCATCCTTCTTGCTCATTATATGCTCATTATAATATATTAGCATGCTAAAAGACACTCCCACCAACACCATGACAGTTTATAAATGCCATGGCAACATCCAGAAGTTACCCTAAACGGTCTAAAAAGAGGAGTAACCCTCAGTTCCAGGAACTGCCTGCCCCTTTCCTGGAAAACTCATGAATAATGCACCTCTTATTTGGCATATGATCAAGAAATAACCATAAAAATAACCAATCAGCAGCCCTCGAGGCTACCTTGCCTATGGAGTAGCCATTCCTTTATTCCTTTACTTTCTTAATAAACTTGATCTTGCTTTAAAAAAAAAAGAAGAAGAAGAAGAAGAAGAAGTTAATTGCTACCAGGCACAGTGGCTCACACCTGCAATCCTAGAAGTTTGGGAGGCAGAAACAGGAGGATCACTTGAGGTCCGGGGTTTGAAACCAGCCTTGCCAACATGGCAGAAATCCATCTCTACAAAAAAAAAAAAAAAAATAGCTGGGTGTGGTGGTGCACGCTTGTAGTCCCAGCTACTCAGGAGACAGAATGCGGTGGCCTGGGGTGCAGTGACCACAGTACTTTGGCTTGGGTGACAGAGCAAAGTTAATACCATCGGAAATCTATGTTACACAAATTAAAATAGTGAGATACCATCATTCACCTATCAAATTGACATGGGTTTTTTAAAAGTAATATCCAGCATTTGAGAAGGGGCCCTGTGAGGCAATACCATCCAGAGAGGCCTTTGGGTACCAACATTTAAGAGCATGGGCTTTACAATAAGCCTGCCTCAGTTAACAAACCAGCCCCACCACCTGTTAGCTTTGTGGCCCACAGAATGCTATTTCACATCTCTGAGCCTCAGTTCAGATGCCTGTGAAACTGGCAGAAACCACAAGGGTAACCAAGATGCTGCACCTAACTGCTTAGCAGAACACCTCGTGTAAGTCAGGGCTCAGTAGACTTAGCAACTGTCACTCTTGCCAATGAACATGTGTGCATGCAATGGTGTATTAGTCTGCTTTCACACTGTATAAAGAAATACCCCAAACCAGGTAATTTATAAAGGAAAGAGGTTTAACTAACTCAGTTTCCCATGGCTGGGGAGGCCTCAGGAAACTTACAATCATGGCAGAAGGGGAAGCAGGCACCTTCTTCACATGGTGGCAAGAGAGAGAATGCTGCGAAGGGGAAACGTCCAAGCACTTTTAAAATATCAGCTCTTGCGAGAACTCCCTCACTATCACTAGAAGAGCATGAGGGAAGCCATCCCTGTGACCCAATCACTTCCCACAGGTCCCTCCCTCAACATGTAGGGATTATGGGGATTACAATTCGAGATGAGATTTGGGTGTTGACACAGAGCCAAACCATATCACGTGGTGATACTTTGAAAGCCCTTTTAACACATGTTCTCACATGGATGTCCCTCCAGGCCAGGGTCCTATCAGAAAGGGTTGCAGATAGACGTGTTATGAGGACTGAAGGAGATCATGTGGTTGAAGTTCTTAGCTGTGCCTGACATCCAGTAAGTGTGCAATACCTTTTAGCAATTAAAGGCAAATTGGAACAGGTAATGGAGGCTCAGAGAGATGATGGGATGAGGCCAAAGATGCATTGGTAAATGGTGGAGTATGGCTTTGATCCGCATTTGCCTAGTTCTAAATCTCTTTCCCCCATAACATGTTTAGGATACTGGCAAGGTCTTAGGTTCTTCTGAGAAGTGGATCCAACTTCCAGTCTTGCAGTGAAGTCAGGAATACAACCAGGGTTGGGTTATGTGCAAAGGCTGGGGAGTTAATCTTCCCAGGTTCAAATCCTGGCTCTACCACTTTCCGACTGTGTGTCCTTGGCAAGCTACCCAACCTCACTGAGTCTCAGTTTCCCCATCTGTAATATGAGGATGATATTAATATCACCTAACAGAACTGTTGTAAGGATTAACTGAGATGATCAATGTGAAAGGCTAAGCACAATGCTTCAAAACATTAAATAAATGTTGTTATCACCACATAAATTTAGGCACCAGAGTTGGTTTGCCATGCCCCTTTCCTTCAATATGTTGGTGGAAGTTCCTTATGCCTAACTGCTTGGGCAAGGCTTCTGCATTGCACAGCTCCAAGGGCACTGTTCACATCTATTCGATTTGAATGGTATCTTATGGACTTGTGCAGTGCACAACCTATACTCCTGTACATAGCATACTCAGAGCAAACTATGGGGCTACATAGAGGATCTGGATGTCAGAGTCTCTAGTGGGAAAGCATGAGCACCATGAGGTCAGCAGAATATCCTGGTACTGGTGTGCTCCAGCTTAAAGCCTCACCGCCAGAAGGAGGAGATAGTGAGAAATGGTAGGTGCCCTCAATACAGGAATGCAGTTAGGGGAGCTGGACTGCTGGGTGGAGAAACAGGAATTGGGCAAGTGGTGGTCTCTGGTGTCATTCAGGATCTCTGAGTAGATGCAACTCAGAGTTAAGGGAGAGGAGCTGTGTATTCTGGTCATGGAAGATAACACATTAGATACCAGTTGCTGCTTCAGAGAATATACTACTATGTCCTGCACAAGAGCAGCCCAGCATTAAAGGTGGCAGAGCTGAGTCTTCACTGGACCACTTCACCTTCTACTAAGCTAGCCACTTCATGTCTGCATGGTAAAAATAGCAAATTGTGTGACCACCAGCCCATTGCCTCACTGCACTTGCTGTGGCCCAAGGGAACACTATGGCTATGAAGACACATTTCACAAGTTCATGGATGGTGATGCTGCCAGGGCATGATGGCAATGGAAATCCAGGATATGTGTCTATTCTGGTAAGAACAAATTGTTTCCCCTACATAGCAAATGGGAATCTATTCGACCAGCCACCAGATCCCCTCAGTGTGCTATGGCACCTCATTGAGGACTTGGTGAAGACATCTGCTGCTGGAACATTCAGCCCTGAGCAGAGGGGACAGCCCAGGAAGTCTTAGTGTTGGATGCATGCATACTGCCGTGGCCACATGGTGGTGAGTTCCTTGAACAATGGGCTGACCAGGGAATGAGGAGGATGGACACCCATGGGGCGAGTTATGTTGTCTACCAAGTACCTATATGGTAGACACTTAATTAACATTTACTGAATGAATATATTAACCTGATCATTGAATATATTAACCTGCATAGAGGCAGGACCTGGGCTAGGGTATAATGAGTCAAGCACTTGCCTTGAGCAAAAAATTTAAAGGAAGGTGCTCAAAATCTCAGTCATCAAGATAAACAATGTTTTGCCAAAATATTTTTTAAAATAAAAATTAATGCCAAGATGACTAAAATCTCAAAATAGTAAATCAAAGCAGGATGTGATGCAGCCAAGACAAAGTGAGATGAATGTGGCCAAGTTACGCAAGCACAGGGTTGGATCCCACCTTAAAGTTTGGATATTTTGTTTACAATGAATTTTTTTTGCATTGTTTTTTAAAGCATTGCTTTAAAATAGTAATATTAGTAAAATCTTGTAAAATAGTAAAATCTTGATGGCTAAGGCTTATTGGCTAACCCCTTTAATTTCGTGCCCCAGGTAAGTGTCTCACTTGCCTTATCGTAGTCACTGCCTAGCACCATCTGCTAGGATTCTTAAGATGTTCCAGACTACATACAGCATGCTGATCTGCCACCAGGCCTGTCAAGTGGTGGGGTCACTTGTACAGTTGTTGGACCAGCTATGGGACCTCTTTTTGCCTGCAGCTCCACTCAAAGCTGATAACCTTTTAGACAGGGTGAGCACTGGTTGAAATAAGGCCACCCAGATGTTAAGACATGCATTAGGCATTAGTGCCTTCTGCCTCACAAGGAAAATCCCAAGAGGTCCCACACTCACAGACCCCAGGAGCTTCCCCAAAGTGACTGGCCCGTGAGGGGTTTTTGTTTCTTTGTTTGGTTGGTTGTTTTTTAAGAGTTCATTTTTTTTTTAGAACAGTTTTAAGTTTACAGAACAAGTAAACAAAAAGTACAGAGAACTTCCATATACTCCCTCTTCTTTTCCCCTGAACCCTGCAAACAGTTCACCTATTATTAATATATTGCATTAGTGTAGTACATTTGTTGTACTTGATGAATGAATACTAATATATTATTAATAACTAAAGCCCATAGTTTAGAGTTTCCTCTCTGTGTGGCACATTCTATGTGCTTTGGCAAATGTCATATACCTGCCATTAAGGCATCATACAAAATAGTTTCACTGCCCTAAAAATGCCCCTGCTCCACCTATTCATCCCTCCTTGCCTCCTTCCAAACTACTGATCTTTTTACTGCCACCATAGTTTTGCCTTTTCCAGAATGTTACATCATTGGAATCACAGAGTATGTAGCCTTTTCAGAATGGTTTCTTTCACTTAGCAATATGCCTTTAAAATTCTTCCATGTCATTTTGTGGGTTGATAGCTTTAAAAAAAAATCACCGAGTGATGCTCCATCATGGGATATACCCACAGGCTGTTTATCCATTCACCTACTGAAGGACACCTTGGTTGCTTTCCAGTTTTGGCAATTATGAATAAAGTTGCTATAAACATCCATGTATAGGATTTTGTCTGGACCTCATTTTTCAACTCATTTGAATAAAAATTAAGGAGCATGATTGGCCATGATTTTTTGGTGCTCAGGACCTCTTGGACATGGGCCCTTTATCAACTGCCAGCATCCACAGTTATGACTTCTTCAAGGCAGTTGACTGGTAAGATCTTTTATGAAATGGAGAAACCATCAGAGTCTCTCACACCCAGACACTGGATAGGAAGGCAAAGGTGTACTGCTGCCTCTACCAGGAGAAGGCAAATGATTTCTAGAGGTCCAGTTTAATGGAAGCAGAGAAAGCAAACTTTCCCCACCCCTGGTAATGCCCCCACCCTAGAAATAAATTGTGCCAGAGAACACAGAAGGGAGAAAAGGGTTGTATTTTCCAATTTAGCACAAATCTCTTCTCCCCAGATGTAGCAGGGTCCAACTCTTGCCTTTGTGTTTGTTCTCTAAATGAGAAAGAGCTTTTACCTGCAATGATTACTTGCCACAAGGAGATCATAATTAACAGAGAAAACACATATTTCTAAGGAGTCAGAAAACTGTTTTCCAACAACAAATGAAAATATAATTAACGTTCCCTAGTTCTTTTCTGTGGAGAGATTTTTCTTTTCTTACTTTCTACAGATTGAAAGGAAAAAAACATATTAGGAGTATGTTATGGGTTGTTCCCAAAAAACATAGGTTGAAGTTCTAACCCCAGTAACTGAGAATGTAACCTTATTTGGGAATAGGGCCATTGCAGATATAATTAGTCAAGATGAGGTCATACCAGAGTAAGGTATGCTCTTAATCCAATATGACCAGTGTCCTTATAAGAAGAGAAGAGACACAGACACCCAAGAGGAGGATGCCATGTGACCACAGAGGCAGAGACTAGAGGGACACAGCTGCAAGCCAAAGAACGGCAAGGATTGCTGGCCAACACCAAAAGCCAGGAAGAGGCAAGAGAAGGTCCTCCCCAGAGTCTCAGAGGAGCATGGTCCTGAGGACTTCAGACTTCAAGTCTTCAGAACTGTGAGAGAATATGAGGCTGTTGTTGTTTTGTTTTGTTTTGTTTTGGTTTTGGTTTGGTTTGGTTTTGAGACAGTCTCACTCTGTCGCCCAGGCTGGAGTGCAGTGGCACAATCTCAACTCACTACAAGCTCCGCCTCCCGGGTTCACGCCATTCTCCTCCCTCAGCCTCCTGAGTAGCTGGGACTACAGGCGCCCGCCACCATGCCCAGTTACATTTTTTATATTTTGTTTAGTAGAGACGGGGTTTACACTGTGTTAGCCAGGATGGTCTCGATCTCCTAACCTCGTGATCCACCCACCTCAGCCTCCCAAAGTGCTGGGATTACAGGCATGAGCCACAGCACCCAGCCGAGGCTGTTGGTTTAAGCCACCCTGCTTGTGGCACTTTGTTACCACAGCCCTAGGAAACTAATACAGGGCAGAATCACCTGATGCTTCACTTTGCAGATGAATGCCTGAGGCCCTAGCAGGTGCATTGATTTACCTGAGATCCCAAGCAAGTGGGAAGCAGAGATGAGACTCGAATCAAGGTCTACTTGACTTGAAGACCAGTGTTCATTTCACAACATGACTCCCTCTCCTATGTGTGGCAACCTTGCCTGGGGCAGCCAGGTTTCCATCTGGACAGGCACTACATTGGGTTCAGCACCTGGACAACAGATGCACACAGGCCTGGTATACTCGGATGTAGAAGGCTTTAGAAACCAAGGTAGAAAAAAATGTATGTGATGAGTGAGGAGGAGGGGTAAAAGAAGAAAAGGATTAATATTGATTGAGCTCCATGCCCAGTGTTTTATACACATTGTCTCATTTACCTCCACAATAACCCTTAGGTGTAAGTATAATTATTCTCATTAAAAATTGATTATCAGAGAAGCTAAATAACTCTCCTAAAACCATATGGCTAACTGGTGGGGAGATTCAGACCCAAGTCTATGGGACTCCAAACTCCAAGCTCCATGAACTGTTTCTGGGTAGTTTCATCTCTTCCCGTGGTGTTTTTTGTCTCTTTGTTTGCTTGCTTGCTTGGAGACAGGGTCTGACTCTGTCGCCCAGGCTGGAGTGCAGTGACACAGTCACAACTCACTGCAGCCTCCATGTCCTGGGCTCAAGCCATCCTCCCACTTCAGCTTCCCAAGTAGCTGGAACCACAGGCGTGCATCACCAACCAGCTAAGTTTTGTATTTTTAGTGGAGACGGGGTTTTGCCATGCTGCCCAGGCTGGTCTCAAACTCCTGGCCTCAAGTGATCTACCTGCCTTGGCCTCCCAAAGTGCTTGGATTACAAGCATGAGCCACGGTGCCTGGCCTCTTCCCATGGTTTTGTCATCTTTATATTAGTGGCTCCTAAATTTTTATCTGCAGCCCTATGTCTCGTCTCCCTGTTCAATATCTCCATTTTAACATCTCACATGTCTAACTAAATTCAACATGTCCAAAATTTAATTCATCACCTTCCACCAAAAAACTGGCTAACCAACCACCAAGATGCCCAAACTAGAAACCTTGGAAGCATCCTCGACTCCTCTGCTGCCTCACGCCCACTCCCTTCCCCCAGCCCACCACACAAACCCAACAATTCACCAAGTCCTATTCATCCATCCTCTTTTCACCTCCACTGCTTCTGCCCTGGTCTGAGCTGCCATCATCCTACTCCCGGGGAGCTGTAATCTTCTGACTGGTCTCTCTGCCTTCATTCTATGTTCCGTCCCACAGTCTAGTGTCTTTTCTGCAGTTGAGTTTCCCTCGTGCAGTAGTGAGAGTGATTTCTTGAAGCACCACAAATCTTATCACATTATTCTCCTGATGAAAACCCTTCGGCGGTCATTGCGAAGTCTCATGTGCTATTCACTGTTATAAGCCCTTTACATACAGCAACTCATTTATTCCTAAAAACCACCCTATGACATAGGCACTAGCTTGTTCTTCTGTTTCTGATGAGAAGATCGAGATGCTGAAAGGTTAAGCTACCCATCCAGGGTCTCACAGCTAGCGAGTAGCAGAGTTCATGTTCTTATCAGTTACACTAAACATTCTTCTCAAGGATGCCATCTGCTCTGAATATTAAAGTCCAAAATCCTTATCATGCCTGCAAGGTCCTGCAGGGTTGCACCCCTGCCTCCATCTCTCTATCCCATCTCCTCTCTCTCTTTCATTCTTCTCAAGTCCACAGCAAGGACTGGGATTTTTTTTTTTTTTTTTTTTGAGAACGAGTCTCACTCTGTTGCCAGGCTGGAGTGCAATGGCATGATCTTGGCTCACTGCAACCTCTGCCTCCTGGGTTCAAGTACTCCTCCTGCCTCAGCCTTCCGAGTAGCTGGGACTACAGGCACGCACCACCACACCCAGGTAATTTTTGTACTTTTTAGTAGAGACAGGGTTTCACCATGTTGGCCAGGCTGGTCTCAAACTCCTGACCTCAAGTGATCTGCCCGCCTCAGCCTCCCAAAGTGCTGGGATTATAGGCGTAGACAAATGGGCCCAGTCAGGACTGGAATTTTTTAAAACATCCTCAAAGTCTCAGAGTTTCTTCCTGCCTCAGGACCTTTGCATGAGCTCTTCCCTCTGCCTAGAACATGGCAGTCCCCCATTTCTCATGTTGCTTCCTCAGAAAAGCTTTCCGTAAGCCCCAGACCAGGTCAGCTCCCCTGTGTTATGCTTTTATTGTCACCTGTACTTTTTCTTTGTAGTACTTATCACAATTGTAATAAACTATGTGTATTATTTTATGTCCAATGTCTGCTTTCCCCCACGGACGGCAAGCTCCAGGAGGGCAGGGAGCTTTGTTTCCCTAGGACACTGCCTGGAAAACTGATGTTCAATACAGTGATGGACTGAAAGAACCACCAAAATACAAAGCAGAGAATAAACGAAGATATTGTGCTACTTTTCAGCTATCTGTCCAGCTAAGAGGCACATTTCCTGATGTAATACCTTTTTCCTAAGGAGAACATCTCACACTTTAAGTGTACACACAAATCACTTGGGAATCTTGTTAAATGATTTCGGATTGGATTCAGTAGCCTCAGGTGGGACCTGAGAGCCTGCATTTTGGACAAGCTCCAGGTGATGCTGGTGCTGCTGGTCCTGGAGCCATACTTAAAGCAGCAAGTATTTAAACCATCTCTCACCTCGGTCTGTCTTTCATGAATGTGTCTTTCAAGTTTCTTCTCCTACCTGCTCATGGTACCCAGTTATTAAAAGATGGTTTTCTGTGAACTTTTGCTACAGTGGCATGGGGGGTGAGGGCAGCAGTGGGTGAAGAGTGTCTCCTGCTTGCTGTTGAATTCCTCCCACAGTCCCCTAGGGCAGGGAGGGGAACAGTCCTTCCTCTCCCTTTTCCTGTCTTACTGAGGTTCTCCTTGTAGTAGCTGTTGCTTCCCAAACCATATGCCCTGTCTTGTTCCGTTTTCTGTTGCTATAACTTAATATCTGGGACTGGGTAATTTATTAAGAAAAAATATGGATTTCTTACAGTTCTGAAGGCTGGGAAGTCCAAGGCTGAGGGGCTGCATCTGGTGGGGCCCTTCTTGCTGTGTCATAATGTGGTAAAAGGCATCACATGATGAGAGCCAAGGAGCGTGCTAGCTCAGGTCTCTTCCTCTTCCCATAAAGCAACCAGTTCCATTATGGGTGTCCCAGCCTGAAGACCTTATCTCATCTTAATTATCTCTCAAAGGCCCCACCTCCAATCAACATATGGATTTGGGAATTCGGTTTCTACAACATGAAATTTAGGGGGCACATTCAAACCATAACACCCCTTTTATCAGACTAGTTCCCCAGCCCCTGGGTCCTGTGAGTCCTGAAGGCTCACCCTGTTCCCTTCCCACAGACTTGCCTTTGGCAGATCTGCCTCCTCTTGGAAGCTACTCTCTTCTCACTCCCATCCCCACCAATGGCAACCAGTAGCTAGTGATTGACATGGGAGTACAAATGCCAGTCCCCTGGCCTCAAGTGGGGACCAATCTGTGGTACAATTCCCACTCCAGAGCTTCCCATGGATCAGCTTGAAGCTGATCTCTAGCTTCAGGTCCTTCCCCTTCCATGTCCAGCTCCCTTTACTGCCCATCTGCAGTTATTTACTCTCTGTGAAAATTTTGCAAGAATCTGCATCTAGGAAAGCTGACTTAAGACATCCCCTCCATCAGATCCTTCTTCTCCTCCCTAAGGAGTTATCTACCCTCTTCTTTCTTCCCAGCCATAACGGCAGATGTAGAATGCCAGAAACTAGAAACCAGTGTGCAGATAATGGAACATACCTTGGGAAGTACAACTACAATATCACACAAAAGAAACTCTAGCACCTTGAGCACCATGCTGCCATCCACACTCTCAGCTGCAACCCTAGCATGGCCGTGGGGTTCTGTCTCTTAGAGGGAGGCCACCCACCAAACCAGGGAGGAATTGTGGCATGGTTTCCTCACACTCTGAATCTGAGTTACCAGCAGATCCTTTGTCCGTGAGCCTCACCTGGCCTGGCCCTGGCCTTCCCAAAGCAAAGCCCTCCCCTTGTTACCACAGTGGCCATGTTCAGGAATAGAAATACAATGGGAACAGACAGGAATCTAGAGAAAAGGAAGACATCATCTTCCACGCATTCCTGGCACCTCTTTCTTTGGCCCATTAGGAAACTCACACCCTCTCCCCCCAGCCTATCAGCTGCCCACATTCTGGGACCCGGATCTTCAGAAGTGCTTTTGATCCCTGCTATGTGTATGTGTATGTGTAGACGTATGGATGGAGGCAGTGAGGGAAGTAAATATGCCCACAGGCCCAGGGGCAGTGGAGGAAAGGGGGAAGAATGGTGAAAGGAGAGGGTTAAGGAGCCAGCAGCCACACAAACACCTTCTGCACCGCACTCCTTGCCATTTCTTTTCCGTGAATTTAAATGCATTCTGTCACACTGAGTTATGTCACCCGGAGGAAATGCCCAACTCGGCGACGTTTTTAAAGATTATTTTTTAGATCACCTATCACTATCCATTTGAGGAACGATTGTTCAATCTGAAAAAAATAAATTCAAAACTGTCCCCATCTAAGCAAGATGGAAAAATAACTTTCCCTATTCTTTTATTTTCTTTCTTTTTATTTTTTTAAGAAGGTTTATTTCTGAAGGACAGGTTTGAAAATCAGTTTTCACCTTGGCATCTGGCTGGATTTAAGCACTCTGTAAGCTGAGTATTATGCCTTGTCATAGGAGTAAACAAATGAATGGACAGCCAGCTGTGTGACCTCAGGCACTTCATCTAACCTCTCTGAGCCTTAATTTCCTCAACTGTTACACTGAGATAACAATACTGACCATGACCATCAAATGAGATGATGTCCAGGACAGTTCTTGAGTGTGTAAGGTGTCTGTTCCACTAAAGTGTCAATTCCTCAAGGGCAGGGAGCAGGCTCGGGCCAATTCTGCCCTCCCAGTGGAGTTTGTATAGGGCCTGGCTCACAAGAAGTGTTTAATACATGTCAGATGGATGAATGGTTCAACAGGTGATGACTTGGTGGTTAGATGTCTGGCCATCCAGAGATAGGGATGCATGACACAGGGATGGATGGATGAAACAGTAGGCTGAAAAATAGTTTTCAAAATAGCAAACAAATAATCCCAATAAAAGCCCTTATTTGTAGTGTTGTCCAATTTCCATGGTGTAAATATTCCTATCATGGCTGATGTCAAACCACCAAGTGACATCATAAAATGCAGAGTCAGAAACAGACAGGCACAATCAGCTCTTAAGAGACTACAGAAGCCAGCTCCCACACCCAACAGATAGAGGGAGGGAGGGAGGCAGGAAGGGAGGAAGGAAGGAAGGAAGGAAGGAAGGAAGGAAGGAAGGAAGGAAGGAAGGAAGGAAGGAAGGAAGGAGAGAAATAAATGAGGGATGGAGGAAGGAAATGAGGGAGGGAGGGAGGCAGGAAGGGAGAAAGGGAGGAAGGGAGGGATAAGACAGGAAAGGGGGGGGAAAGGAAAGAGGAAGAGAATAGAGCCAGAATAGATGTTTACCATAGAAAAGAAAAGAAAAATCCTCAGGGACCAAGGGACCTGCCAAGAAGAGCAAAACACAAGGCAGGAGGAAACCTCGGTTTCCCAGCCCTCATCATGGACCAGGACTGAGTCCACCCATCTCCTGGAGTCAATTATTTCTTCTTAAGAACCGGTTGGAGAGGGAGCTACTTAGTCCAGGACAATGCTCCTCAATTATTTTTAAGAATTAGAGGCCAGGTGTGGTGGCTCATGCCTGTAATACCAGCATTTAGTGAGGCTGAGGCGAAAGGATTGCTTGAGCTCAGGAGTTCGACTAGCCTGAGCAATATAGCAAGACTCTGCCTCTACCAAAAAAAAAAAAAAAAAAATTAATTAGCTGAGCTTGGTGGTGTGCACTTGTGGTCCCAGCTACTTGGGAGGCTGAGGTAGGAGGATCGCTTGAGCCCAGGAGGTTGAGGCTGCAGTGAGCTGTGATTGTGTCACTGTACTCCAGTCTGAGTGACAAAGTGAGATCCTGTCTCAAAAAAAAAAAAAATTAGGAACCTTTTTTCAAATGAAATCTCACTTGGAAGCTCAATAATCATTATAGCCGGTATTTACTGAACATTTACTATGTACCAGGTATAGTCTAAGTGCATTACATGGAGTACCCCATGATCCTCCTGACAGCCAAGTGAGAGAGATGCTTTTACTATCCCATTTACCAGTGTAGTCAAAGCACTTGTCCAAGTTCACATAACAAGCAGGAAATCCAGAATTTAAGTCCAGGTGGTAACAGCCGTCCTAACCACTCTGTTCTCCTACCCTAATAGATCAAAAGGAAAAGAAATGGCTGTCCCGCTGAACTGTCCCTGAAGGACCTAAGCCCAGCAACTCAGAGGCCCCACAGAGAGCCAGGTTCTTGAAAAAGAAGCAGGAAGAACAAGTGCTAGTCCTGGTTCTGCCCATAGCTGGCTGTGTGTCCTTGGGAAAACCTCT
Organism: Piliocolobus tephrosceles; assembly: GCF_002776525.5. Lineage (NCBI taxonomy): Eukaryota > Metazoa > Chordata > Mammalia > Primates > Cercopithecidae > Piliocolobus > Piliocolobus tephrosceles. The sequence continues at coordinate 16,604,750 of NC_045453.1, read as the reverse complement.
GGCCCTCTCTGAACCTTGGTTCTCTCACTTATAAAACAAGTGATCATCTTTATAAATGAGAGAACCGAGGCTCAGAGAGGGCCAGAGGGGGTTGAAGTGAGCCCCTTCAACCTCCTGGGCTCAAGCGATCCTCCTACCTCAGCCTCCTGAGTAGCTGGGACCACAGGTGCACAGAGAGAGACACAGGGGGCCACAGTGAGGGACTGGTGACAGAGCCCCAAGGCTCAGCAGGTTGTCCCTCCCTCCCTTCCTTTCTCCCTCCCTCCCTCTCTGTAGCCATTATAGATTATGCATTGGACAGTTCTCCTCACAGGAGGAGTCTGGAGTCCTTCAGAAAAGAAGAACTCAAGTAAGCCACTCTGTATATTTTTTATATACCTCTGGGGCACCAGGACCCATTTGAGTTATAATAAAATGCATCTACTTTTGAGCTTATATGACATTCTTGGAAAACCCTGATAGTAATCATATCTCTAATTAAATTACATCTTGTAGGGATCATTTTCTTCTCAAGGATAGTTATTTTTACAGTCATTTTTGTTAATGCAGAATAATAGTAACGTAGTTTCTGGCACTGCCTTCATGTACAATTTTACAACTGTGCATGCAATTAAGTTTGTTTTTATGGGGAAGAAAAGCAAAGAGCAAAACCAAACAAGTTGGTCAGCCTGGCTAAGTATTATTGTCTATGCGGCTCCTATCCCTTTGAAAATCTAAAGAAGAAATACAGATTATTCTCCCCAGAGAAATGCAACACTTACTAAACTTTGGATATAACTTTGGGAGGAGAGGCATGAGGGGGCCACAAGCCCCGGGAGCTGGGATAAAGGACAGTCTTCGCCCAGACAAGAATGTCTCTGAGGTCCCAGGTAATTCTTCAGGTCCACAATTCAATGTCCTCAATCAATGCAGAAAAATAGCCCAAAGCCACTCAGACACCACCTGAGATTTTTAACATGAAGCATCCTCTTGATAAATAAAACTCTTAATGAAATACAAGCAATTAAGCTAAAAGTTCTATCAAATGCAGCCTGTCACTCAGCAGCCTGACACTTAATTGAATTTCTCTTTCCACCCCCTGGCTCCTTTTCCCTGATAAACAAATTCATTCACTGCAGATCAAGTTTCACTAACCCAGAAACCAACGATAGTCAATCAACTAATTGACACAACAAAGACTTCTATTTTTTTAAGTTCCCCTAATTAAAGTGGAAATGAAATTTTATAACACTCTGGTGCCTGGTATTAATTACTCTATGGTTAACCCTCTCCCTTCTCCTCAGGGACCTGGCAGCAGGAAGTAGAGGATCGGGAAGTCCCAGATCCAGACACAAGTCCAAGTTCCAGCTCCATCCTGAGTTCGCTGTGTGATCTGGAGAATTTGCTTCCCCTCTCTGTTTTCCATTAGTTGTAACACAACGGATAGAAGTAGGTGACTTCCAAGGCTGCTTCTGGCTCTAACTTACATTTTATGATCCAGAGGACAGTGTCATGGCATAGTTCTCTCTCTGTGACTCATAGGTTTGCCAGCACAGCTGCCAGAAGCTCTCTCACAGCAGAGAACCAAAAATACAGCCCATTTACTTCAATATGCTCCCTCTACCTGACAAATGCAGCAGCCAGAAATGCATCCACTGCTCTTCCCCAGCATCTATCCCCACATTCTCAGGTACACCTCTGATGCACACACATTCATACAAACCTCTCCTTGCAGCACACTCCTTCGCACACTCATCTTTTTCTCTCACACACACACACGCACACATACACACAATAGACCAAGACCAGGTGCACACAAAGACACGCCCTCATGCAGGCACACATGCATATAAACATATGCCCCCTTACAAAGCAAGTCCCATCAATCAAGGCCATGCATGCGCACACATACACACTACATGCTCCTGAAACACACATATTTAGATGCATGCCCCTTTAGAGAGTAGATCTCCGCAGATCTGTGCACACACTCATCTCCCTCGCCCCTGACACAGGGGCACACATGTGTGTAGCCCAGACTCCTTTTTAGGGCAAATCGCCTCCAGCGAGGCCATGCACACACGTTTACACACTCACGTGCCACACACACTCACATGCCCCCCTCCTCACCATCACTGTCAAATATGAGCTCGGGCTGCATTTGAGCAGGTTACCCAATCGCAAGAAAGCTTTGGCTGGGGCAGCCCCAAGGATCTCCAAAACCTGACCGACCAGGACCTTCCCAAGCTGTCTGGGTTCCAAAGTCTCTTAGTCACCCAAGGGTTCCTAAGCGCCGCCGCCGTGTCCAGCACCACATGGAGAGGAGCAGGGCAAATGGGACAGACAAGGTCTCTCTGGAGGTGACTCTGTTCCTGGCAGTTCCTGGCCGCCAGGACATGTGTGCCCAGCCCAGACTCCCCAGCAGGTAGTGAGGCCCCCGTCCCGGGACACTGACACATCCAGAGGTCTCATTTACAGGCAGCATTTTCATGACATCATGGCCACGGGATGGCCTTTGGGTCAGGTCTTACAAGACAGGAGAGGGTGCACCAGGCAGAGACACCGTATGAACAAAGACAGGGAGGCTGGGATCGGGGGTACTGAGATGCAGCACCATGCAAGGGTGTGGGCAGCCCAGCTCCACTGCTCACTGCCTGCAGGGCTGGGGCAAGTCACTCAACATCTCCAAGCCTCAACTACCTCATCTACAAAATGGGGACAATAGCAGTAGCTGTCAGAGAAGGACCATCTATTCACTCCACAAATAGAGATCAGGCAGCTACTATTTGCCAGGCACTTGGGGTTGCTGTGCAGAGCAAAGAGGGTGATGAATGCCGGCTCTCGGTCCCGTGCCCAGCCTTGCAGGACCCCCAGGCACGTGAGGGGGTGGAATAGGCAGAAGGCCTGACTGTCAGTAGGAAGAATGGTCCCTGGAATTAATGAACAGCAGGGAGGCTGGGAGGGGCAGAGGCTGAGGCTGGAGTTGGGCTGGGAGGAGGGGGCCGTGGTGAGGGACTGGTGATGGAGCCCCCAGGCTCAGGCCGCCTGTCATTCTCCACAGTCTCACACTGTCTCAGCCCTAACCTTGCCTTGTCCCAGGTCCATTCCTCAATGGGCCCCTTCCAGGGCAGGGGTCTGGCTTCCCCTGCAGCTTTGCAAATCCAGCCTGGGGTGGTGGGGGCAAGGGGCACTTTTCTTCCCCCTTGGACCTGGAGCGGATGCTCTCGGCATCTAATGCCTCTGTTTAGCTCATCTCCCGGTCTCTGTTTTCATGTTTTCCTCTCTCACGCTGGCTGTGTGGAGCACATCTCTCAGAAAATACTTGCTTTTGAAAGTTGTTGCCATAACAACCACTTCATTACACGCCAGGCCCAGTATCTCAGAAATGCAGAATCTTTCCTTAAAAGCGTGCGCTGCACATCAAAGGGGAATAGGAGCTCATTATTTTTACATTATTTTGCAGGCAAATAGATATTTTCCAATACACATTTCTTTTCTAAGTTGATTTTCTTGTTCAGTGGAAATGCACATTTCTTCCTTAACGCTTTCCTGCCTGCAGGCTGCAGGGCCTCAAAACAGGGCCCGAGTTCCTCAGAACAGGAGGGAGAAAGCATTTCTTTGCTGGGCTATTCATTTCTCGGTCCTCAACACAGCGGCTCACGAAGGGTGGTTTGCTCTAATTCGCAATTTGATTGCACCTCGAAATTCTAGAAAAGGCAGGCATTGTTTATGTAGCATCCACGTGCTTTCACTCATCTGACTGTGCTAATCAGGATTTTGTAACAAGTGAAGCTAATTAAGGAGCCAAATCAAAACCAAACAAAACAAACTTCACCATATGGGCTAGAGATGTGGTCCAGGATCTTGTTTTCTGAACCGGAGGGTGCTGTCCAAATTTCATAGTTCTCGGTGAGTGCCTAGCATGTCTCTCCCCTCGCCAGCATGTAAACCCCATGATTTTTGTCTGTTTGGATCACGTCTTTATCACCAGCACCTACAACAGTGGCCGAGCCTGCAGGCACTCAGTAAATATCTGCTGAATGAACCAACGAATATGCTGTGAATACTGTAACTTCTAACAATTCTGCAAAAAATGGGATAATCAACCCCATTAGACAGATGAAGAGTTTAAGACTACAGTAAGTTAACTCGAGAATAATATTAAGAACAATAATAAGTGCTAACTTTTTTTTTTTTTTTTTTGAGATGAAGTCTCGCTCTGTCGCCCAGGCTGGAGTACAGTGGTGCGACCTCGGCTCGCTGCAACCTCTGCCTCCCATGTTCAAGCAATTCTCCTGCCTCAGCCTCCCCAGTGGCTGGGACTACAGGCGCACGCTGCCACGCCCAGCTAATTTTTTGTATTTTAGTAGAGATGGGGTTTCACTGTGTTGTCCAGGGTGGTCGTGAACTCCTGAGCTCAGGCCATCTGCCCGCCTCGGCCTCCCAAAGTGCTAGGATTACAGGCATGAGCCACTGCGCCCGGCCTAACTTTTTTTTTTTTTGAGACGGAGTCTCGCTCAGTCACCCAGGCTGGAGTGCAGCAGCGCGATCTTGGCTCACTGCAAGCTCCGCCTCCCGGGTTCACGCCATTCTCCTGCCTCAGCCTCTCAAGTAGCTGGGACTACAGGCGCCCGCCGCCACGCCAGGCTAATTTTTTGCATTTTTAATAGAGATGGGGTTTCACCGTGTTACCCAGGATGGTCTCAATCTCCTGACCTCGTGATCCGCCAGCCTCAGCCTCCCAAAGTGCTGGGATTACAGGCGTGAGCCACCGCGCCCGGCCCCAGCCTAACTTTTAAACTTTTTATTGAAGCATAATATGCATATAGAGAAGCGCACATAAATTTACTGCTCCCTAATTTTTCATAAACACCCCTGGGTAACTAACACCCAGATCAAGAAACAAAATATTTAGAGGAAGGAAGACTGATCAGGACTAGCTTCAGGGGTGCTCTCACGGTAGGTCCCTAAACTGCGGCAGGTTTATCTTATGTAATCTTTTAAATGTTCTGTTTAAATTTTTTGAACCAGGGTCTGGCTCTGTCCCCTAGGTTGTAGTGCGGTGCCACTATCCCGGCTCAGAGCAGCCTCAACCTCCTGAGCTCAAGCAATCCTCCCACCTCAGCCTCCTAAGTAGCTGGGACGACAAGTGTGTGCCACCATGCCTAGCCAATTTTTTTTTTATTTTTAGTAGAGATAAGTCTTGCTATGTTGCTCAGGCTCGTCTCGAGCTCCTGAGCTCAAGCAATCTTCCTGCCTCAGCCTCCCAAAGTGCTGGAATTACACGCATGAGCCACCACGCTGGCTGTTATTTAATTTTTAATTGACAAACAATAATTGTGTGTCTTCGTGGGGTAAAATGTGATGTTCTGATATATGTATACATTGTAGAATAATCAAATACGGCTATCAAACTGGCATATCCATCACCTCATACATTAGCTATTTCTTTGTGGTATGAACAGTTAAAATCCTTTTGTGGTATGAACAGTTAAAATCACCTCCCTGCCTCATTATTTCTATCTGTTCTATTTTAAAACAAAAATGGCAAGGTACCGTTGAATCACTAACCCCCATAACTAATGTCCTGACCTCTAATGTCACAGATGACTTGTGTCTGTTTTGCGACTTCTATAAATGAAACTGGATGTTAAGTGCCCTTTTGTGCCTGTTTCTTCCTCTCATTAGAATGATTCTGAGCCTCATTCATGTCGTTGCACATCGTTGACCATCATTCACTTCCCTGCCAATAGCAGCTAATTTTTCATGAGCATTTACTATGTGCTCTGTAAATTCATTTAATCCTCCCGACACTCTAATATGAAGGCAGTATTAAAAGTGATTTGCCTAAACTGGCCAGGCGCCGTCTGTAATCCCAGCACTTTGGGAGGCCGAGGCAGGCAGATCACTTGAGGTCAGGAGTTCAAGACCAGCCTGGCCAACATGGTGAAAACCCATCTCTCCTAAAAATACAAAAAGTAACTGTGTGTAATGGTGCATGCCTGTAGTCCCAACTACTCAGGAGGATGAGGCACAAGAATCACTTGAACCCAGGAGGCAAGGACTGCAGTGAGCCAAGACCACAACACTGCACTCCAGCCTGGGTGACAGAGTGAGACTCCGTCTCAAAAAAAAATAAAAAAATAAAAATAAAAATAAAAAAGCCAAGCGTGGCGGCTCTCGTCTGTAATCCCAGCATTTTGGGAGGCCGAGGCGGGCAGATCACAAGGTCAAGAAATTGAGACCATCCTGGCCAACATGGTGAAACCCTATCTCTACTAAAAATACAAAAAAATTAGCTGGGCATGGTGGCTCATGCTGGTAGTTCCAGCTACTCTGGAGGCTGAGGCAGGAGTATCACTAGAACCCGGGAAGTGGAGGTTGCAGTGAGCCAAGATTGCAGCATTGCACTCCAGCCTGGGCAAAAGAGGGAGCAGAGAATTGAACCCAGAACTTTACGGTCCCAAAGCTCCTGCTGTTGTTGTCGGTAAGGTCTTTCCTGGGTGACTCAAGGCTATGGCTAAGAACGGTCAGCGGCTGCGCTAGGCCAGGGGTGAGTAGAGTGCTCTGTGCTCTGACATTGAGCAGCCCCAGCGTGCCATCCTGGTCTCGTGTAATTGCTTTGATATTTCCCCAGTTCCTGACCTCACTGACAGGCTTCCAGCTACTCCCTCCTGCTGGCGTCCATGTGCCTGCCAACAGCCATGCCATCAACTCTCGCTTTACTAAAAATACTAGGGTTATTAGAATTGTGTACAAAACAAGATAAATGGCTGGGAGCAAGTGTCTGCCTGTGCATGTGATTACAGGCAACGAGGTCCGTGGTGGTTTGCTTCCTGAGTCCAGGCAGAAGTATATAGTTAAGTTCCACTCTGGTGAGCTTAGGAAACTTTTCCCTTTGTAACTGCCAGGTTAGGGACTTGAGGGCTTCAGCCTTATAGTATTTCTGTAGTTAGTGGTAATGGTCAGTACAAACAAGGTAGCTGAAGTCACATTAGTCCCGAAACCCCACTGGACAGCAAGGAGAAGGCCAGGTGCAGTGGCTCACGTCTGTAATCCCAACATTTTGGGGGGCCAACTCAGAAGGATCACTAGAGGACAGGAGTTTAAGACCAGCCGGGACAACATAGCAAGACCCTGTCTCTACCAAAAAATAAAAATAAAAATTAGCAGGTGGCTGGAGTGGGAAGATGACCTGAGCCCAGACGTGAGTTTGAGATTACAGTGAGCTACAATTGTACCACTGCAATCCAGCCTGGGTGACAGAGCATGACCCTGTCTCTAGAAAAAGAAAAAAGAAGCCAGGAGCAGGACAAACACAAAAGCCCTTTGCTGCTGTCAGTTCTGAGGCAAAAATGAGTGCTGAGTGAGATCTGAGAGAGACTGGTTTCTTGTCCCATGGCAGAGCTGGGCTCTGCAATCCCGAGCTTTCATGGTCTGTTCCCACTCCACTCTTCTGGAAGGTCCCCTCTCATTCTCTCATGCTCCAAGGTCTGCCATGCATTTACCACATTTGGGGCCCGTGCGGGAGCTGGAGACGCTTAGCACAAAAAGGACAGGGCCCAGCCAGCGGCATCCCCCACGGCCTCCTGCCCCTCTGCTGAGCATCCCTGGAGCGCCGCCCAGGTCTGGGTAGCACAGTCTCGCCTGAGTCCCGTCCAGCCCGTCCACCCCTTGGTCCGAGCACCACTCGCTCTACTGAGCACTTGTTGGCTCTCAATTTTTTTTTTTTTTTTTTAATGAAAGACTAAATCTTCTCCCCATTCTCCTTTAATGAAAGACTAAATCTCCCCATTCTCCTTACTGCTCTTGGAAGAAACCAATTTTGTGTCTCTTGACCAAAACGTTCCTAATTACCTGTATTAATGTCTGTTCTCTGGATTCTCTCCTGAGCCAGTTTTTAACATCTTACTGGTCCCTTCATTAATTAATGAGCTTAAAAATCTTTGGCATACATTTAAAAAAAAAAAAAAAAAGAGTGAATCTATGCCTTTGGAGCTTTGGCCATGAGCGTGAGCACCCCACCTTCCTGGGTCTCACACTCCCCTAGACCCAGGGCCGGGTGCCAGAGACAGCCTCTCTTCATGAATAAGGACAGCACCTTGCTTGTTTTCTGACACTTTCTGCAGCAGTCCCAGTGGCTATGCTGTAAAAAGCCACTCCACCCTGGGCCCAGAGCGTACGTTTGGCAACTGTGTTCCTTTAATGGATGCACACGTGTCTATTGTGAGTACAAACATAATGGTCTCCATGGAGATATGGTCACAATGACTAATTAGACAAAAGAGAGTGTTTCTCAAGCCTTGAAAGACATCATGGATGTCATAAACGAACATCGTCTTATTCGGTTGCTGTATTCCTTCTCATTTCTCCCTAGAAACATCAATACATGGTCCCTGGCAACATGACCTTATTATGAAGTCATACTTTTTTTTTTTTGAGACGGAGTTTCGCTCTTGTCACCCAGGCTGGAGTGCAATGGCGCAATCTTGGCCCACTGCAACCTCCGTCTCCTGGGTTCAAGCCATTCTCCTGCCTTAGCCTCCCATGTAGCTGGGACTACAGGCATGTACCACCACGCCTCACTAATTTTTGTATTTTTAGTAGAGACGGGGTTTCACCATGTTGGCCAGGCTGGTCTTGAACTCCTGACCTCAGGTGATCCACCCGCCTCAGCCTCCCAAAGTGCTGGGATTACAGGTGTGAGCCACCGTGCCCGGCCTGGGGTCATACTCTTTAGCTACCTGGTCAGAACCTTCCAGATCCTCAACTGCAGGATTCCAATACTGGCACACATTCCCAAGGCAGCCACAGGGCACCCATTCATGGCTGGCATTTCCAGACTGGGCTGTCTGACTCCAGCCCTGCCTGCTCACTCTCATGGTGGCTGCTAAGGGGACCAGGGATGCTCCAAGCTACAAGGCCCTCACAGCTCCCTCCATCCCACCAGCCTGACTCAGCCATCGGCTGCCCCACCGGGCTCACCCCAATACTGATTTGTTTCAGGAGGCTGGATGGGATTTTTCTTATTGTGCCCTTCCCCAACAAGGCTGGGGCAATGAGTATTAAATATCCTGCATTCTGGTTTTGATTTTTGTTTTTGTTTTTGAGACCGAGTCTCACTGTGTCACCCAGGCTGGAGTGCAGTGGTGTGATCTCGAATCACTGCAACCTCTGTCTCCTGGGTTCAAGTGATTCTCCTGCCTCAGCTTCCTGAGTATCTGGGATTGCAGGCACCCACTACCATGCCCGGCTAATTTTTGTGTTTTTAGTAGAGACGCGGTTTCACCATGTTGGCCAGGCTGGTCACAAACTCCTGAACTCAAGTGATCCTCCTGCCTCAGCCTCCCACTGTGCTGGGATTACAGGCGTGAGCCATCGCCCCCAGCCCTGAGTTTTTGTTTTTTAAGAGACGAGGCCTTGCTCTGTCATCCAGGATGGAGAGCAGTGGCACAGTCACAGCTCACTGCAGCTTCAAATTCCTGGGCTCAAGCAACCTTCCCACCTCAGCCTCCCGAGTAGCTGGGATTACAGGTGTGTGCTACCATGCCCAGCTGACTATCCCACTTTCTAAAGGGAAGCTATCTTTCTCCCCTGGGAAGTGCAACCCTAGCATATTTTCACACCCTCAGAAGTGAGAACGTATTTCTCTCAGAAATATGCACTGCCCCAATATGCTTTTCCACTTTCCTACCCCTCATCCCACCATGATCCCAGGCTAAAGGAAAAACGTGAAGAACAAAAGATATCTGAACCTCAAACTATGGCAAAAACCTATCTCAGACACACTGAGAAATGAGTCCAAGTTCACACTGTAGAACAGGAAAAATAATATTTGAACAGAAATGCCCATACACAAGTAAGAAACTGATGGAAACTATGCACACACACTCCCACCAAAACCCCAAGAAAAAAAAGCACCCAAAAGACAAAGAATCCAGCTTAGAAGAAGATATAACCCCAAAACTGGAAGAAAACTTCACATAGGTGCTCTCTGCTGTAAAATGATAGAACAAGAACAGGAATTTGGTAAAACAAAATTTCAAAGATGAGTTGATTAAACAACAGAATGACACACAAAAGAGAGACCTAAGGAAACAAATTGAAATGAAATAACATTACAGAACTCCCAAATTAATTATAAATGTCAAAATCAGAACAGACCCTGCTGAAAATGGAATTATGAATACAGAGATAAAAGATGTTAAGAAAAAACAGATATGAAAGCAATCAGAGCCAGGTGTGGTGGCTCACACCTCTAATCCCAGCACTTTGGGAGGCCGAGGCGGGTGGATCACTTGAGGTCAGGAGTTCCAGACCACCCTGGCCAACATGGTGAAATCCCATCTCTACTAAAAACACAAATATTAGCTGAGCATGGTAGTGCACACCTGTAGTCCCAGCTACTTGGGAGGTTGAGGCAGGAGAATTGCTTGAACCTGGGAGGCAGAGGTTGCAGTAAGCCAAGATTGTGCCACTGCACTCCAGCCTGGCGACAGAGAGAGACTCCATCTCAAAAAAAAAAAAAAGATGTCATCAAAATTTGGAAGATTAAAAAGTGAATGAATGAGTGGTAACTGACTCAGCAAATCAGAGAAAGTTAAGTCCTATGTGTGCCTGCAGGGTGAAGAGCCTGAGAACAGAAAATCTATTTGAGACACAAAACTCTGCATTGACCAGAATCCCTCTGAAGGCTGGGGTGCAAGAGAGGCTGAAAACAGAGGTGGCTGAGAATCTGTTTGATGAGCATTTAGAACTCAGACCCCCTTTTATAAGCCTGCACAGTCGGGTAATGGTGCTCCCCACCCCCAGCAGGTGGGAATTTTACTCCCTGGAGATGCTGAAGCCAGAGACTTGAAAAGAAACAGCACACACAGCTAATAATAGGTATGAGATACTGTGATGAAAACATTAGAATTAAGATTTGCATTGCTTCCCCTTCACCTTCTGCCATGATTGTAAGTTTCTACGGCCTCCCCTGCCATGCGGAACTGTGAGTCTATTAAACCTCTTTTGTTTATAAATTACCCAGTCTCAGGTAGTATCTTTTTTTTTTTTTTTTTTTTTTTTTTTAAGACAGAGTCTCCCACTGTCACTCAGGCTGGAGTGCAGTGGCGCGATCTCAGCTCACTGCAACCTCCACCCCCCCAGATTCAAGTAATTCTCCTGCCTCGGCCTCCTGTGTAGCTGGAATTACAGGCGTGTGCCACCACACCAAGCTAATTTTTGTATTTTTAGTAGAAACAGGGTTTCACCATGTTGATCAGGCTGGTCTCAAACTCCTGACCTCGTGATCTGCCCGCCTTGGCTTACCAAAGTGCTGTGATTACAGGCGTGAGCCACTGCACTCAGCCTTCAGGTAGTTTCTTTATAGCAGTGTGAGAATAGATTGATACAGATTATCTTCTGATTATGTGATTTTTTGGAAAAGGCAAAGCTACAGGTACAGAAGGCAGATCAGTGATTGCCAGGGTCCAAGAGAGGAAGGAGGAGCCCATCAAGGCAGACTGTTGGGGATGATGGAGCCACTCTACATCTTGGTGGACACATGGCTATGCTTATTCAGAACTCAGAGCACTAAGTGTGCACATCTGTGAAGGCTGCATGAGAAAAGGACAAGAATGGTGATATGGTTTGGCTATGTCCCTACCCAAATCTCATCTTGAATTGTAGCTCCCACAATTCCCACATGTTGTGGGAGGGACCTGGTAGGAGGTAATTGAATCATGGGAGCGGGTCTTTCCTGTGCTAGTCTCGTGATAGTGAATAAGTCTCATGAGACCTGATGGTTTTATAAAGGGGAGTTTCCCTGCACAAGTTCTCTTTTCTTGTCTTCCCCCATGTGAGACATGCCTTTCACCTTCTGCCATGATTGTGAGGCCTCCCTAGCCACGTGGAACTGTGAGTCCATTAAACCTTTCTTTTTTTTTTTGTAAATTGCCCAGTCTCAGGTATGTCTTTATCAGCAGCATGAAAATGGACTAATACAAATGGAAAACTTGGTTAGACTTTTCATAGAATATGCCTGTCTTCTGATTTAATGATGAACAAATTCACATTACTCTCTCAAAAATCCTACCATTGGATTAATTTAAGTATTTTATCTGAGAAGAATAGCATTGTTAACTGTACTTATAATAAAATACAAAGATTTGAAAAAACTATGTAATCATAATGTTTTTGAAAAACTATGTAATCATAATGTTTTTCCTAATCTCTTGTTAAATTTAGAGGGATCTTGATCAGGAGTGGTGGCTCACGCCTGTAATCCCAGCACTTTGGGAGGCCAAGGCGGGTGGATTACTGGAGGTCAGGAGCTCAAGACCAGCCTGGCCTACATGGTGAAACCCCGTCTCTATTAAAAATACAAAATTAGCTGGGCGTGGTGGTATGCACCTGTAATCCCAGCTACTTGGTAGGCTGAGGCAGGAGAATTGCTTGAACCTGGGAGGCAGAGGTTGTAGTGAGCCGAGATCGCACCATGGCACTCCAGCCTGGGTAAAAACAGTGAAACTCTGTCTCAAAAAAAAAATAGAGGGGTCTTTTAGGAACCAATTCCATTGGTGATAGTGTAATATTTGTTTAAGATTCAGATTCCTTTGGTTTTTCTTATTTACTTGTCTTCTGTTTATGTTAAGTAAAATTACCTCTAATAGCTTTTACTTTCAAAAGCATTCTATTTTATAAAAGTAGGCCTATTTGTCTCTCCATCTAGAGATTCCACATAGAAACATAGCTTCAGTGATGGTTTTGCAGGGAGGAAACTTGGGAGGTTCTTTGTTTTATCTGTTATATGTTTTCTAAATTTTTTGCCTTTCAAGACATCTGAGTTTTTGTTTGTTTGTTTGTTTGTTTGTTTTTGAGACAGGGTCTGGTTCTGTTGCCCAGGCTGGAGTGCAGTGGTGCAATCTCATCTCACTGCAACCTCCGCCGCTTGGGCTCAAGTGATTCTCCCACCTCAGCCTCCTGGGTAGCTGGGACAAAAGGTGCATTCTACCACGCCTAGCTAATTTTTTTGTTTTTTTGTTTTTTTTTTTTTTCTTTTGTAGAGTTGGGGTTTCGCCATGTTGCCCAGGCTGGTCTTGAACTCCTGGTCTCAAGCAATCCACCCACCCACCTTGGCCTCCCAAAGTACTGGGATTATAAGCATGAGCCACCACTATGCCCAGCCTTCATCTGTGCTGTTTTTATGGAAACAGTGAGTCCTTTCCTGACCCCACCGCAGCTGGATTAACAGCTCTCTCCCCTCTCACCCAGGTTCCTCTTCCTACTCCAGAGCTGTTGCCACACCCATCCCCACCCCTTTCTGGATTCCAGTCTTGAGGGACAAGAGCTCTGTCTTGCTCCTCCCCATACCCATGGAGTGCCCTAGTGCACATAGTAGGTCCTCAACATACAACTCAAATAAAGGAGACCACATGCCAAGAAGATAAACCCATGATGAGTTTGCAAAGTTAAACATCTCAGAGTTTTCAGTCCTGAACTGGGGTGATGGTCCCACTGTCTACTTTCCCACAAGGAGAGAGAGAAATCAAGGCACAAAGAGAACATGGCTAAAAGCCCTTCGCTCACAAGAATGCTGGGAGACCAAACACAGCTTCCACACCTCACACCTAACATCTGATAAGATGTCTTTCCTCCTAGCGAGAGATTGAGGCTTAGACAGGAATCCAGGGGTTGAGATTCTAGAACCATGAGTACACCAAGAGAAATTCAGAATAGGATGGAGTCACTGGAGCCGGGAGGACATCAAGGTTAAAGCAGAGATGGAGCAGATAAACCCACAGGATTCCTCGGCATGCTTGAGTTCAACATGAGTCACTTGTAAGCTGTCCTCAAGGACTATGATTGGGATCATTCGCTATTTCACTCAGGGATGGGTTCAAATAGTGCACTGCAAAATTGGGTGCAGGTGCTGAAGCTGAGTTCCTTAGCCAGCGAGAGCGGCAGCCACCGCCAGGGCCTCTCAGAAGGGCTCTGCTCCTCTCTCCTGGTCCTATGTGTCCCCAGCTACTCCCACACAGTGATGAAGCTTTGCTTTTTGTGAGAAAGGGCCCTAAAATAAATCCAACTGCTCATGTTGGTGATGGGACGGAAGAAGAAGTGAAGAAAAATTAAAGGCATCCAAAAAAATGATGATGTAGAACTACATGCTGAGAAGCGATATCCAATTATCCTGAGGCTCAGATCCACCATGGGAATGACTTCAATGTACACGCAATACAGAAACCGGAAAGTGTGACTCAGGAAGCTGCCAGTGAGTGTTCCTGCCGTGAGCAAAGATACCACAGAAAGCTCCGTTTATTCCTTTTGTGTTTTGTTTTTGAGAGGGAGTCTCACTCTGTTGCCCAGGCTGGAGTGCAGTGGTACGATCTCAGTTCACTGCAACCTCCGCCTCCCGGGTTCAAGCAATTCTCCCGTCTCAGCCTCCCGAGTACCTGGTATTACAGGCTCACCTCACTATGCATAGCTAATTTTTGTATTTTTAGTACAGACGAGGTTTCACCGTACTGGCCAGGCTGGTCTCGAACTCCCAACCTCAGGTGATCCACTTGCCTCAGCCTCCCAAAGTGTTGGGGTTACAGGCATGAGCTACCGTGCCCGGCCTCGGTTTACTCCTTTATTGATTCTTCATTCAATTCAACCGATGTCACTGACGTGGTCAGGCACTAGGCTTGACTCTAAGGATGTAGCAGGAAGAGGAGCACAGACGCGGCTTTTGTGGAGCTTATATTCTAGTGGGGAAAGAATCAACAAATATATGTCAGGTGGAGATATAATAAAAAATTAAGAGGGAAAGGAACAAAGAGTGAAGGGAGTCGACATTTTATTGTAGGAAGCTGATATTTTAGACAGAGTGGTCAAGAAGAGCCTCTGTGGGATGGAGACAATGGAGCAGAAACCGGAAGGAGGGGAGAGAGGGAAACTCATGGATATTTGGGGCAAGAATGTTCGTGGTAGAGGGAAAAGCAAGTGCAAAGGCCATGCAGCAGAAACGTGCCTGGAGGAATAGCGTGGAGGCCAGAGAAGCTGGAACGAGGGGACCGAAGCAGAGTAGCAGGACGTGAGCCCAGAGAAGGACCAGGGCAGACCCCGTAAGGTCATGGAGGCCCCGGGAAGAACTTTGGCTTTGACTCCTGGTGGAAGGAAAACCATCTGAGGGCCTTGAGCAGAGACTTTGCCATCTGACTCAAGCTTTAAGAGATCCCGCACCACAGAGAATCACCTACAAGGTGAGCGAGTTTGGAGGAGGAAAGAAGAGAGGAGGCTTCTGTTTCTGCAATAACCACCTCGTTGGCTAGTGGCTTAATAAAAGTGGCAAAGTGGAAGTGGTGAGAGGTGCTCCGATTTGGGATATCATTGGAAAAAGCAGAGGCCGAGCATGGTGGCGCACACCTGTAGTCCCAGCTACGGGAGAGGACGATATTGTTTGGATCTGTGTCCCCGCCTAAACAGCATGTTGAATTGGAGATGAGGCCTGGTGGGAGGTGACTGGATCATGAGGGTGGTCCTTCACGAATGGTTTAGCAACATCCCCTTGGTGCTGTTCTTGTTGAGTGAGTGAGTGAGTTATTGCAAGATCTGGCTATTTAAAAGTATATAGCAGGCCGGGCGTGGTGGTGGCTCACACTCGTAATCCCAGCACTTTGGGAGGCCAAGGCGGGCGAGTCACAGGGTCGGGAGATCAAGACCATTCTGGCTAACGCGGTGAAACCCCGTCTCTACTAAAAAATACAAATAATTAGCCAGGTGTGGTGGTGTGCACCTGTAGTCCCAGCTACTTGGGAGGCTGAGGCAGGAGAATGGTGTGAACCCAGGAGGCAGAGTTTGCAGTGAGCGGAGATCCGGCCACTGCACTCCAGCCTGGGTGACAGAGCGAGACTCCGTCTCAAAAAAAAAAAACAAGAGTGTGTAGCAGAGCCCCATTTCCCGCTCACTCCTACTCTGGCCATGCGATGCGTGTGCCTCTCCTTCACCTTCCACCATTATGAGAAACTTCCTGAGGCCGCCTCAGAAGCCAAGCAGATGCCAGCATCTGTCCAGCCTGCAGAACCACAGGGCAATCAAACCTCTTTCTTTATAAATTACCCAGTCTCAGGTGTTTCTTTATAGCAGTGCCAGAAAAGACAAATACAGAGGCTCTCTGGAGCCCAGGAGTGAGCCACAATCACACCACTGTACTCCAGCCTGGGCAACAGAGTGAGACCCTGTCTCTAAAAAATTGTAACAATAATAATAATTTGAAAAATCATATTCATATGTCTGGGGAATCTTCAGATCCATCCCTAGAGGGTGTCAAGGGTTGAGCAAGAATGTTTACTTGTGTCAAGTCATTTATATTTATTTTAGTGTGATTTTGATTGTGCATTATATTCTTAAATACATTACTGACAGTAATTAATGGTGGCTTATTATCAATTTCAGTTCTGCTCTCATTTTGATAAGAATAACCACTCAGGTGACCAGGCGCAGTGGCTCATGCCTATAATCCCATCACTTTGGGAGGCCAAGGTGGGTGGATCACTTGAGGCCAGGAGTTCAAGACCAGCCTGGCCAACATGGCAAAACCCCGTCTCTACTAAAATGCAAAAATGAGCCAGCACAGTGGTGCATGCCTGTAGTTCCAGCTACTCAGGAGGCTGAGGTGGGGGGATCAACTGAGCCCAGGAGGCAGAGCCATCACACCACTGCACTCCAGCCTGGGCAACCAAGCTAAACCCTGTCTCAAGAAAAAAAAAAAAAAGAATAACCAGTCAGGGCACTATAATCTCACATGGGTAACTGACCTGTAGCCAACCCCACTGTTTGGAGTGAAATTCAGGTCCAGACACAAGCGCTTACATACTTGGTGTCAGACATCCAAGGCAGGCGGTAGACATGGGATGCTCAGGAGGATATGCCCCATATGGCATATGATGGAGTCTGGCTTAGTTCTAAGGCCAATGTTCAGGACAGAAACTACGCCTTTCTCATTTTACCATTGAAAATGCCTCAGACAACCAATGAAGTGGACTGTGTAGGACCGCAGCTCCACACAGCGACATGCTTGCATCACTCGGCTCAACCACAGGAAGTCTCGCACCAGTGAGTCTGACCACAGGAAAGGGCAAATGGAAAGTCGTGCAGCCATATGGGCAATGGAACTTCCCTGCCTCCAGTCCCCGGCCAGGAAGCGGGGGCTGGTGGAGAAATCTGGAAGCTGCCTGCTTACCTACGAGGTCTCCACTCTGTTTTGCTATGAAGCCTCTAAGGCTTGATGTGGGGAAAAGAAAGAGAAATCAGACCGTTACTGTGTCTATATAGAAAGAAGTAGACATAAGAGACTCCATTTTGTTCCATATTTGAGATGCTGTTAATCTGTGACCTACCCCCAACCTTGTCCTTGCAAGAGACATGTGCCTTGGTGACTTAAGGTTTAAAGGATTTGCAGCTGTGCAGGGTGTGCTTTGTTAAACAAGTGCCTGAAGGTAGCATGCTTGTGAAAAGTCATCACCGGTGTATAAGAATGCTTGTGATTTTTGCACATTAATTTTGTATCCTGAGACTTTGCTGAAGTTGCTTATCAGCTTAAGAAGATTTTGGGCTGAGACGATGGGGTTTTCTAAATATACAATCATGTCATCTGCAAATAGGGACAATTTGACTTCTTCTTTTCCTAACTGAATACCCTTGATTTCTTTCTCTTGCCTGATTGCCCTAGCCAGAACTTCAAGCATTCTTATACACCAGTAGCAGACAAGCAGAGAGCCAAATCAGGAATGAACTTCCATTCATAATTGCTTCAAAGAGAATAAAATACCTAGGAATCCAACTTACAAGGGATGTAAAGGACCTCTTCAAGGAGAACTACAAACCACTGCTCAGTGAAATCAAAGAGGACACAAACAAATGGAAGAACATACCATGCTCATGGATAGGAAGAATCAATATCGTGAAAATGGCCATACTGCCCAAGGTTATTTATAGATTCAATGCCATCCCCATCAAGCTACCAATGAGTTTCTTCACCAAATTGGAAAAAACTGCTTTAAAGTTCATATGGAACCAAAAAAGAGTCCGCATTGCCAAGACAATCCTAAGTCAAAAGGACAAAGCCAGAGGCGTCACACTACCTGACTTCAAACTATACTACAAGGCTACAGTAACCAAAACAGCATGGTACTGGTACCAAAACAGAGATATAGACCAATGGAACAGAACGGAGTCCTCAGAAATAATGCCACACATCTACAACCATCTGATCTTTGACAAACCTGACAAAAACAAGAAATGGGGAAAGGATTCCCTATTTAATAAATGGTGCTGGGAAAATTGGCTAGCCATAAGTAGAAAGCTGAAACTGGATCCTTTCCTTACTCCTTATACGAAGATTAATTCAAGATGGATTAGAGACTTAAATGTTAGACCTAATACCATAAAAACCCTAGAAGAAAATCTAGGTAGTACCATTCAGGACATATGCATGGGCAAGGACTTCATGTCTAAAACACCAAAAGCAACGGCAGCAAAAGCCAAAATTGACAAATGGGATCTCATTAAACTAAAGAGCTTCTGCACAGCAAAAGAAACTACCATCAGAGTGAACAGGCAACCTACAGAATGGGAGAAAATTTTTGCAATCTACTCATCTGACAAAGGGCTAATTTCCAGAATCTACAAAGAACTCAAACAAATATACAAGAAAAAAAACAAACAACCCCATCAAAAAGTGGGGAAAGGATATGAACAGACATTTCTCAAAAGAAGACATTCATACAGCCAACAGACACATGAAAAAATGCTCATCATCACTGGCCATCAGAGAAATGCAAATCAAAACCACAATGAGATACCATCTCACACCAGTTAGAATGGCAATCATTAAAAAATCAGGAAACAACAGGTGTTGGAGAGGATGTGGAGAAATAGGAACACTTTTACACTGTTGGTGGGATTGTAAACTAGTTCAACCATTATGGAAAACAGTATGGCAATTCCTCAAGGATCTAGAACTAGATGTACCATATGACCCAGCCATCCCACTACTGGGTATATACCCAAAGGATTATAAATTATGCTACTACAAAGACACATGCACACGTATGTTTATTGCGGCACTATTCACAATAGCAAAGACTTGGAATCAACCCAAATGTCCATCAGTGACAGACTGGATTAAGAAAATGTGGCACATATACACCATGGAATACTATGCAGCCATAAAAAAGGATGAGTTTGCGTCCTTTGTAGGGACATGGATGCAGCTGGAAACCATCATTCTTAGCAAACTATCACAAGAAGAGAAAACCAAACACCGCATGTTCTCACTCATAGGTGGGAACTGAACAATGAGCTCACTTGGACTCGGGAAGGGGAACATCACACAATGGGGCCTATCATGGGGGCGGGGAGGGATTGCATTGGGGAGTTATACCTGATATAAATGATGAATTGATGGGTGCTGACAAGTTGATGGGTGCAGCACACCAACATGGCACATGTATACATATGTAACAAACCTGCACGTTATGCACAGGTACACTAGAACTTAAAGTATAATAAAAAATATATATATATTTGTTAAAAAAAAAAAAAAAAGAAAGAAAAGTCATCACCATTCTCTTAATCTCAAGTACTCAGGGACACGTACACTGCGGAAGGTCGCAGGGACCTCTGCCTAGGAAAGCCAGGTATTGTCCAAGGTTTCTCCCCATGTGATAGTCTGAAATATGGCCTCGTGGGAAGGGAAAGACCTAATCGTCCCCCAGCCTGACACCCGTGAAGGGGCTGTGCTGAGGAGGATTAATATAAGAGGAAAGAAGGCCTCTTGGCAGTTGAGATAGAGAAAAGCATCTGTCTCCTGTTCGTGTCTGGGCAATGGAACATCTCGGTGTAAAACCCGATTGTATGTTCCGTTTACTAAGATGGGAGAAAACCGCCTTATGGCGAAAGGTGGGACTTGCTAGCGCAATGCTGCTCTTTATGCACTAAAAAGGTTTATGGAGATGTTTATATATGCATATAAAGGCACAGGACTTTTCCTTAAACTTATGTCACAGAGATCTTTATTCATATGTCTTACTGCTGACCTTGTCCCTACGATGATCCTATTATCCTGCCACTTCCCTTTTTCTAAGATGGTAAAGATAATGATCAATACATACTGAGGGAACTCAGAGACAGGTGCCGGCGCGGGTCCTCTGTATACTGAGCGCCGGTCCCCTGGGCCCACTTTTTCTTTCTCTATACTTTGTCTCTGTGTCTCATTTCTTTTCTCAAGTCTCTCGTTCCACCTAACGAGAAATGTCCACAGGTGTGGAGGGGCAGGCCACCCCCTTCACTTGATACCTGTTAATGGATGTATTTCTTGTTGTCAGAAATAAATGAGATAGTGGGGTCAGTTCCCAAAATCAATGACAGTTTGAATCAAATAGGCTTGAAAACGCATGCCACCTCCGACCCTTGCTCCCTGTGTGGCCTTGGGGAAATTACTTAGCCCCACTGCCCCTCAGAGGTGGGAATAATGTGAGAAGGAAAACAGTGCCTGTGCTGCACTTGGCCCTTAGAAAGCCCCAATCCACATTCAGCGCTGATACCAGCTTCACGAATGTTCCCTTGCAAGTTCTAGAGACAGTAAGTGCTTCCTGAAGGGGTCCAGGTGCCTTCAGGCCCCCTTGGGTCTGTGAGTACTGGACCACATGCATCCCCAGATTAGAACTCAGAGACTCAGAATCCTCACATCGGGTCAGTGGATTTATGCATCTCCAGACAGGACCAAGGGACTCATGCATCCCCAGATCAAACCACTGACCCACAGGGCAAGGAACAAGGGTGGTTTGTTCTCAATGGAGTCTGGAGAAGGGGACTTAGAGTCGGTAGACTTCAATGGTGAGGGCAGCAAATGGGGAGTGAAATAAACCAACACTCTTGGGGGACTCTAAAATGCTCAAAAGGAAACCGAGACCCAAGGAGCAGAAGGTAACATCTAAAGTCACACCACCAGCAGAGGCCACGGAACAACAAAACTGGAGAAGTTCTTGGAGAGCATCTGGTCTAGCCTTCATTTTCCAGATGAGGAAACTGAGGCCCAAAGAAAGGAGGAAGTTAACCAAAGCCACATGGTTCGCTTGTGGCAAAGCCATCCCTCAGACTCAGATCCCAGATTTGAGGTCTGGCGTCCCCTCAATTCCCCAACACCAGCTCCCACGTTGCACACCCTTCACCATCTAGCAGAGATCCCCCCAGGGCTGCCATGAGCTCCATGACACTCCAAGGAGCTGATGCAAAACATTCTGTTTTGCACCATGGCTATGGTGACAGCTGAGTTAAACCGAATGCCACAGTCACAGTCATTACGCTCAGAAACTGAGCAAGAGTTCCATCTATTGGGGTTTCAGAATGAATCAGATTTCCAAACTCTCCTCTCTCCACCTCGGCGAATGTCTGTATATGGTAACCTTTCAAAAGTGAGTCTAATAATTAGTCATCTTGGCCTAGTTCGAGACAACAGTATGTTCTCCAATTTCTCTGTTTTCAACAAGAGAGCGATGCCAACGGTAATGTTCACCGTGGTTAAACATGCTTCTCAGCTGGTCCCCGCAGGCGGCCAAGACAGCTCTGGTCCCTGCAGTTGCCCAGTGCTTCCCCACAGCTCTCTAACCAGGCTGTATCCTCTGCCCAGATCCACCCCCACCCTCAATATTGACACCAACTGTGTACTGGGCACTACATTAGATGCTTTGGACTCATCATTACATTTTATCCTCTTTGCAAGATAGATGGTTCTCTTGCTGTCCCATTTGAAGATGGGAAATTTGAGAACCTGAGGGTACTGGTCCTTGTCTACTGCCCATACCCGAGGTCCAGCCAGTCCCTCTCTTCCTCCCTGCTCCAACCACACTGTTCTGCCAAGGCAGTGAGCTCATTTCCACCACAGGGCCTTTGCACAAGAGATTCCTCTGTCTGAAACACTCTTCCCTCTGACTCTGCCTGGTTCACACCTGCTCACCCTCAGATCTCAATGCAAGCATAATTTCCTAAGGGAAGAATCCTTCACATCCTCAGGTTCCTAGAGCTCTTTTCATTCACACAGCACCCTGTGAATCCCTCCTCCTTCAAGGCAGCTCCTATAAATTGTTATTTTAAATTTTTTGTAAAGATGGGGTCTTTCTATATTGCCCAGGCTGGTCTTGAACTCCTGGCCTCAAGCAACCCTCCCACCTTGGCCTCCCAAAGTGCTCTGATTACAAGTGTGAGCCACTGTGCTCAGCCTAACATGTGATTTTATATTTAAGGGATTATTTGCTACTATCTGGCTCCTCCACACAAGCACGAATTCTAGGAGGGCAGGGATGGTGTCTGTTGCCCACCAGTCTATCTCCACACACAGAAAGGGCACATAGTAAGGGTTTAGTCATCATATATTTATGGATGATGGATGGATGGGTGGTCAGATGGAGAGTGGGTAGATGCAAAATGCTTAACGAAGAATTTGTCACCCATCCAAGTAAGAGGTGGGCCCAAATGCAAGCCCAGGCCTCCGACCGGCAATCCCTCTCGGTGTGTGTGATAATCCTCTGCACACACACACACATCACCCCCAAACTCTGACCCTGGGAGACGGTGCCCCCCTCCCTGGAGCAGTGTTCTCAAAACTCCCCTGACCAGCACCCCACTGTCCAAACCCCACAGCTCCCACGCCACACACCTGGAGCTTCGGGGATGCTGGTTCCGTGGGTCCAGGAAGGCCCCAAACTCTACACTGTTAACAAGCGCTCAGGTAATTTAGAAGGGAGTGTGTCCCAGAGCTCCCTTGAGAATCTCTAGACTAAGGTGAGTCCAGACAAACCGGAATCCCCAGGGAGAGGCACCCAGCGCCACCCCAGGCTGCCCACGGGGAAAGTGGCCGGGCGCCGCAAGCTGGGGTCGTGCTGCCCTCTGGTGGTGCATAGCGGCACTGCAGCCCCCGTGCCCCCCCCCCCCCCCCCGCCCCCCACCGCCCAAGGGCCTTGCTGTCCTGGTGGCCCACGTCGGCCTGGGTCAGCGCACCTGGGTTCCAGTCCCTGACCTTCCAGAGACCTCCCCAAGACTTTTTTTTTCTTCATAAATGGAACATAATCAAGGTTTCCCAAATTTCAGTTCTTTGGGTACCACCTTCATCATCTTGCCCATCTCATTTATACATACTATTCTGTACTTAATTTTTCTCTAAATTGCTGGGTGTGGTGGTGGCTGGCGCCTGTGGTCCCAGCTACTCAGAAGGCTGAGGCAGGAGGATGGATCACTTGAGCCCAGGAGTTTGAGGCTGCAGGGAGCTATGATCACCCACTGCACTTCAACTTGGGCAACAGAGCAAGACCCTGTCTCAAAAAAAAATTAATAAACATTTATGTATTACAAGTCGTGTTAAGAGAGAAATGAATACCCATAGTAAACAGGGGTGGATTTCACTTGCCATAAATGGTGGGCTAGGGGAGAGGAGGGGACTTGGTGGGGAGGGGATGCAAATAAAACCAGGATTACCAAGATTTTCATAAATAAAAAGACTGCCATTTTACAAACAGAAACAAAGAAGGGTTTTCCTAAGTGGTGAAACTATAAAGAACAGCAAAGAAATTAGCGTTATAAAAATCAGGATATCCGGGCACGGTGGCTCAGCATTTTGGGAGGCCAAGGCGAGTAGATCACTTGAAATCAGAAGATTGAGACCAGCCTGACCAACACGGTGAAACCCCACCTCTACTAAAAATACAAAAATTAGCCCAGCATAGTGGTACATGCCTGTAGTCCCAGCTACTCAGGAGACTGAAGCAGAAGAATCGTTTGAACCCAGGAGGCAGAGGTTGTAGTGAGCTGAGATTGTGCCACTGCACTCCAGCCTGGGTGACAGAGTGAGACTCCATCTCAAAAAAAAAAAAAAAAAAAAAAGAAGAAGAAGTAATCAGGATAGTGCTTTCCTCTGGGCATCAGGAGGCTATCACGGGAAGAAATGGTGGGGGCCCCAGGGAACCCAGTTCTCCTTCTTGGTGTAGGACATTTTTACAGCCCTGTGTTAACCTGCACATACAAACTTTATGCATTTTTTTCCTGCATTTTATATGTCACAATAAAACAGGTTATAAAAACAAAAAGTAACCAGTGAAATACAAGTCACTTACAAAGGCACACCTGAAAATAGGAGAGATGAGGCTAGGCACGGTGGCTCACGCCTACAATACCAACACTTTGGGAGGTCAAGGCAAGCGGATTGGTTGAGCCCAGAAATCTGAGACCAGCCTGGGCAACATAGCAAGACCTTGTCTCTACAAAATATCATTTAAAACTTAGCCAGGCATGGTGGCATGCACCTGTAGTCCCAGCTACTCAGGAGGGTTGACTGAGGCAGGAGGATTGCCTAAGCTCAGGAGTTTGAGGCTGTAGTTAGCTATGACTGCACCACTGCACGCCTGCCTGGGCAACATAGTAAGATTCTGTCTCTTAAAATAAAAGAGGGGGTGACACTGAGCAGCAGGTCAGGGGTGACACAGCTGCTTAGGGGACAGTTTCAGGGGTTAAATACCCCAGAAACAGAGTGACCATCCAGGCGGTCCTGTGTGAGAGGCAGCTCCAGGCAGCAGCCCTCCCCCCATCACCACCCTCCTTTCTTCTTCCCTTCCCTCCCCTGAGCCCCAGTATGGAAGCTCAAAGCTCGGAGTGGATTTATGGAGGCCAGGGTGGTGTGGTGAAAACAGCAGGAACCCACTCTCAGGGGACTATGGGCACCCCAATCACCAGGGGGATGGGGGATATCGAGCTCCTTTTAGTTCAATTATGAGCCCCAGAGACATTCATGGCTATTTACTGCTAGCATCTGTTCTGACTGGTTGATGCCTGTGCCATTCAGTTGTCAAATATGTTTATGATCAGCCCTGCTAAGATGCATTAAAACACATGTGTAGTCCATTCTCACACTGCTAAAAAGAACTACCTGAGACTGGGTGATTTATAAAGAAAAGAGGTTTAGGCCAGGTGTAGTGGCTCACGCCTGTAATTCCAGCACTTTAAGGGGCCGACGCAGGCGGATCACCTGAGATCGGGAGTTCCAGACCAGCCTGACCAACATGGAGAAACCCCATCTCTACTACAAATACAAAAAAAAAAAAAAAAAAAAAAATTAGCCAGGTGTGGTGGTGCATGCCTGTAATCACAGCTACTCGGGAGGCTGACGCAGGAGAATCACTTGAACCTGGGAGGCGAAGGTTGCAGTGATCCCAGATTGCGCCATTGCACTCTAGCCTGGGCAACAAGAGTGAAACTCCGTCTCAAAAAAAAAAAAAGAAAAGAAAGAAAAGAGGTTTAATTGACTCACAGTTGCCCAGACAGTACAGGAAGCATGGCTGAAAGGCGTCAGGAAACTTACAATCATGGCAGAAGGCCAGGGGGAAGCAGGCACATCTTCACAATGGCAGCCGCAGAGAGAGAGCACAAAGGGGGAGGTGCCACACACTTTTAAACCATCAGATCTCATGAGAACTCACTACCATGAGAACTCACTCACTATCATGAGAACGCAAGGGGGAAATCCACCTCCATGATCCAACCACCTTCCACTAGGGCTGTCCTCCAATCTGACATGAGATTTGGACAGGGACACAAACCCAAACCATATCAATATGTAATTACTGAAATTAAAACTGTCCACCAAAACACCATGAAATGTCACTCACATACCTCCAGTGGGGCACTGCATTTTAGGACGCGGTAGGCATTACCTGCCCCTCCCAGGGCGACTCTAAGAACTACATGGGTACTCACAAGAGCTGAGCGCCACACAAAGTGCTCACTTGGTTAACGCGACAGCCTTCCAGGAAGCTGGGAGCTGGGATATCCCCAGCACGGAGGACAACGCCAAGGCAGACCCACAGGGCACAGGGGCTCCTGTGAGAAGCTCACAAGTGCTCTGCGGTTTGCCTGTCTCTCCTGCCTAAACAAGGAGCAGCTGGGGAAACTCAGGCTGCCCAAAGCACCAACCATTCCCTCTCTCCCTCCACCACCTCCTTGCTTTTTTTTTCCCCTTCATTTTTCTCCTCTTTCTTCCAAGAAATTCAGAGTGCGGGTCCCACTATGAGTTCACAGGTGAACCCACCTCTCCCGACTTCCTAAACTGTGAAAGGAAAATAAAACTTGGGACTCCAATTCACTCTACCCAAAGGAAAAAAAATTAAACTGAAAGCTGAGTCATGCGAGAAACCGCCTTCCCTTTTGTGCCTAAGCAGATAGGTACAGATAAAAGGCCAGATATCTCCAATTACTCTGGTTCACCTTATCTTACTTAAAGTGCCAATTTACTGAGTGCTAGATGAATACGTAATTGACAATTCCCCCACCCACTCCTTTTCTCTTGCAACATGTGAGTTCAGTAATATGACCACACCCTCCCTCGTTCCCCTCCAGCCTGCTTTTCCCCTTTAAATACTGACACCCTCAAAATCATCTTTATAGAAAGGCGCAGACTGTTTCTGTAGTTCTGTGTTCTGTTCTTCTGGGCATGTCCTTAACCTTGGCAAAATAAACTTCCCAATTGATTGAGACCTGACTCAAATACTTTTAGGTTTACAAAACCCACTCCCATTTTTACTAAATGTGTGTCCACAAATTTGGGAACATAGACACTGGGGACTCTAAAAGCAAGGAAGAGCCGGGTGCGGTGGTGACTCAAACCTGTAATCCCAGCACTTTGGGAGGCCAAGGCAGGTGGATCACCTGAGGTCAGTTCAAGACCAGCCTGGCCAATATGATGAAACCTCTTCTCTACTAAAAATACAAAAATTAGCCGGGAGTAGTGGTCACACCTGTAGTCCCAGCTACTCTGGAGGCTGAAGCACAAGAATCGCTTGAACCCTGGAGACGGAGGTTGCAGTGGGCTGAGACTGCGTCACTGCACTCCAACCTGGGCGACAGAGCAAGACCCTGTCTCCAAAATAAACAAATAAAAGCAAGGAGGGAAGGAGAGGGGCAGGGGTTGAAAAACTACATATCGGGTCCTATGTTCACTATTTGGGTAACAGGATTAACAGAAGCCCAAACCCGTATCACACACACACACATATATACCCACGGAACAGACCTGCCCACACACACCCCCAAATCTAAAATTAAGAACATTAAAAATAAATCAGTATGTGTCCACACACAGGCAGCCTGGAAGACTAGGTACCAACATGTTCTTTTCTTCTTCATACAATGTTTGCATTTTCCGACTTATTTCTACAACAAAGTTTGAAAATGAGAAGCGACAACGCAGCTGTGTGTGTAGGCAATAAAGCACGCTGTTAGCTGGAAGCCCTCCTGTGAGAACAAGGAAGTCAGGGGCTGAGTCCTCACAGTGCCCTTCAATTGCTAAATGGCCTTAGGCAAGTCCTTCCCCTGTCTGGGCTTCAGTTTCCCCATCTGTTCTTTAACTCAAGCCCCACTCCACCCATCTTTCCGCCCTGCGTGGGCCCTGGAAGATCGGCGCCTGTGGACTGCATCACCCGCACATCGTTGCTGGCTGGCTTCCAGATTTCGGATGCTGGGAGGACAGAGTGAAGTAGGGATATTTCTTCCTGCTTCCTTCCTTCTTCAGGTCTCATTCCGGGCAGTGGCTTAGTCCCTCAACCCCAGTTGTTGCTGGGTGGTTCCATTTTCTGTCTCCAGCTGTCAATGGACTTCAACAACACAATCCCTTACCCCACCCCTGCAGGCTTCCCATTGCTACTGGTGCCTGGGAGCCTCTGCAACCTTGGCTGGGGCTCTTTACCCCGCCCACCTCCCTATAATAGTCCATGAAATCCCACCAAGTAGGATTCTGTTCCTTGCTGGAACTTCAAGCAATACAAGGAACCAGTATAAATACTCATATAAATACTATGGAACAAGTATAAATTTCCCAGACCATATCTTCAGGGATAAAAAACCTATTACTTTCTCTATTTCTGTATATTTAACTTATCTGAGCTTTTTTTTTTTTTTTTTTTTTTTTGTCACTCTGTTGCCTAGGCTGAAGTGCAGTGGTGTGATCTCAGCTCACTGCAACCTCTGCCTCCCAGATTCAAGTGATTTGCCTGTCTCAGCCTCCCGAGTAGCTCGGACTACAGGCGCAAGCCACCACTCCCGGCTAATTTTTGTATTTTTAGTAGAGACGGGGTTTCACCACGTTGGTCAGGCTGGTCTTTATATTCTGACCTCAAGTGACCCACCCACCTTGGCCTCCCAAAGTGCTGGAATTACAGGCATGAGCCATTGCCCTGGCTTACCTGAGCTTTTAAGCTCCCATTTCCACTGAAGGTAGGAAACAGTTGCAAACATAAAGTAGAGCAGCCACTTCACTCCACTGTTCTTTAGGTAAACACTCACTGCATTCAGATTTCAGACATGCATTTGGCATACACACACACACCCCCCCCATCCAGAGGCGTTGCAGCTGGTGTGGGGAGGGGCTTACCTACCTCACCAGCATCTGGGGTGAGTCGTCTGGCTGGGAGGGTTCCTCACTGAGCTCCCTGGAGTCTGAGTTACCCCAGTCCCCACTGCCTCTGCAGAGGTGACTGCAGGTCTGCCGTGGTCCCTGATCACCCAGTCCTGGGAGCCTGAGCCCATCCAGGACAGCCATCCACCCCAGCTACGTGCACACTCTCTCCAGGGGCTTGAGAACTCTAATCTGCCCCCTCACACTGTGCAGGGTCCATGATCCCACGGAGGCTGTCCTGAGGCCACTGCATTCCAACACCTCCCCGTGCCACTGCTGCTCCACCGAAGTGGGCTTCTCTGTGAGTCTTCTGGGATCCCTACAACCTTAACGTGGGTTTCTACCCCCTGAGGGATGGGGTGCTGGACTCATTCTTGGGGACCCAGTAACTCCTATCCCTAACCACACCTCCTCCATCGGGTCTTTTCCGAATCATCTCCTTCTGGGCAAGGGAACATTCTTCACTGTCACCCATTCTTCCCCACCCTGTGCTTCACGGTGTAAGTCAGAGCTCTGGGTCCCCGTGGCTTTGTGTGTGCTGTGCCAAGCCAAGCTTAGGAAACTAAAATCAACAACAAACCTGCTGCAGCCTCCGCCTTCCGGGTTCAAGCAATTCTCCTGCCTCAGCCTCCTGAGTAGCTGTGACTATAGACACGCACCACCACACCGGCTAGTTTTTGTATTTTTAGTAAGAGATGGGGTTTTGCCATGTTGGCCAGGCTGGTCTCGAACTCCTGACCTCAGGTGATCCACCCATCTCGGCCTCCCAAAGTGCTGGGATTACAGGCGTGAGCCACCATGCCCGGCAACACTCTAAAATTTGACTCTCATCTCGCAGGCTTCTCTGGGGTCCTCCCTTCCCTGGGATCTAAGCCTTGAGGTCTCCTTTTAATAATAGTGATGACCTTCAGTGGCTCTTCCAGCTGTGATCAGCTCTGAATCATTCACTTACTCAGAACAAATACTTCTTGCGCACCTGCTATGCACCAGGTGCTATGCTGGGCACTGGAGATACAGCAACGAATTGAAAAAGACAAGGTGCATGTTTTGGGGACTGACAGTCTACTGGGGGAGGCAGGCGTTCATCAGAAAATAGAAATAAATAAATGTAAAATGGGGCCGGGCGCGGTGGCTCAAGCCTGTAATCCCAGCACTTTGGGAGGCCGAGACGGGCGGATCACGAGGTCAGGAGATCGAGACCATCCTGGCGAACACGGTGAAACCCCGTCTCTACTAAAATACAAAAAATTAGCCGGGCGTGTTGGCGGGCGCCTGTAGTCCCAGCTACTCGGGAGGCTGAGGCAGGAGAATGGCGTGAACCCGGGAGGCAGAGCTTGCAGTGAGCTGAGATCAGGCCACTGCACTCCAGCCTGGGCGACAGAGCGAGACTCCGTCTCAAAAAAATAAATAAATAAATAAATAAATAAATGTAAAATGACAGTTGTCATATAATGCTATGAAGGACAGGCATGTGAGGCTACGAGGCTAAAGAATAGAGGAATTTAACTGAGTCAGAGAGTTCAGGGGAGGCTGAACTCCAAAGGCCAGGCAGGAGCTTCTGCACGTAAAGAAAGAAGACAAGAGAAAGCAGGAGATGCTAAGGCCCTGTGATGGCAGAGAGCACGGAGCCCAGGAGTGGCCAGGACGGGCCAGTGTGGCTGGTGTGCACAGAGGATAGGAAGGAAGCGCATGCCAGGTATGGCCAGGTGTGGCAGCCCTCGGAGGGTGCAGGGCCTTGTGGGCACCTGAAGGATCCTGACTAGATCTTAGTGTAGAGGAAGCAGAATGGAGAGAGCCTGCCTGCATTTCTAGACCTTCTCTCCGGGTCAGGTCTAGAAGAGAGACCAGAAGGGAGTTGGGAGACTAGTTAGTAGACTACTGCCTTAGACTAGGTGAGACATAATAGCCAATAGGACTAGAACAGTGGTGATGAGGATGAAGAGAACTGGATAGACTCAAAAGCTGTTCAGAAGTTAAGAGTAGCAGGACTTGGTGACGGATTAGACATGGGGGAGGTGGAAAAGAAAGGAATCAAAACTCCTGGTTTGCAGGACTGAATGGAAGTGGAGAGGTGAAGTCAGCAGAGGAAATGGGTGACGGTTAATTTTATTCGTCAACTTGACTGGACCACAGGGTACCCAGATTAAACACTGTTCCTGGGTGTGCCTGTGAGAGTGTTTCTGGCTGAGATGAGCGTTTGAATTAGTGAACTTGGTGAAGGAGGTGGCCCTCCCTAATGTGGGTGGGCACCATCCAATCCACTGAGGGCCTGAACAGAACAAAAGGCAGGGGAAGGAGGAATTTGTCCCTTTTTTCCTAACTCACCCCTTGAGCTGAGACATTTCCTTTCTCATCTTCTCCTGTCCTCCAACCAGGATTTATATCATCACCTCCCCTGCTTCTCAGGCCTTTGGACTTGAACTGAATTCTACCATCAGCTTTCCTAGGTCTCCAGTTTGCAGATGGCAAATCGTGGGACTTCTCAGCCTCCATAATCATGTGAGCCAATTCCTCATTTTTCAAATGCTGTTCATTCTGTTTCTCTGGAGAACCCTCACTAGTACAGATGGAGACTCTGAAACAGGACCACGTTAGGGTAGGAAGGTCAGTTTTAGATTGGTTTGGAGAAGGTTAAGTGTGAGGTATCCATGAGATGTCCAAGGTGGATTCAGAGGCTTGCACTAAGCAGATGGTTTAGACCTCCAGATGCATATTGGTGAGTTATCTACATCTAGACAATAAGAGAGAAGAGAAAACTAAGCTCATAGGACTCCAGCCTTTGATGGCCTTGCAGCAGAGAATAAGATTGAGGAGTCCAAACAGCAAATTCAGATATAGGGAAGAAACAGTACAGAGAAAATAAAAACCAACCATGAAAATGCAAAAATACAGGGCTGACTACAAATAATGAGGCATGAAATCTATTGCAAATGTCCAAAATAAATATTAAAGCTGAAGATACACAATATGTTAAAATAATTTTTTATTAATGACCAGGTTAGGGCAGGAAGGTCATAATCATCTGGTTCTGAAAATCCCAAATAATTTCCTCAAATGTGAAGTATATGAAAAGGGCCAGGTATGGTGTCTCACACCTATAATTCTAGCATTTTGGGAGGCCGAGGCAGGTGCATCACTTGAGGTTAGGAGTTCAAGACCAGTCTGGCCAACATGGTGAAACCCCATCTCTACTAAAAATATCAAAAAAATTAGCCAGGTATGGTGGTGCACACCTGTAATCCCAGCTACTTGGGTGGCTGAGGTAGGAAAATCACTTGAACCCGGGAGGCGGAGTTTGCAGTGAGCCAAGATCACGCCACTGCCCTCCAGCCTGGGAGACAAAGGGAGTCTCCGTCTCAAAAATAAATACATAAATAACAAATAAATAAAAAGAAAGAAATATATGAAAGGAAGTAAAAGAAGAATGGCATGGGGAATCATATCTTAGATTGGGCATGAGATCATGAGATAATGGTCAATAGTACTGGAGTATTAGTGATGAGGATGAATTGGACAGATTCAAAAACTGGTCAGAACTTAAGAGCTACAGGACTTGATAATGGATTTGACATAGGGAAGGAGGAAAAGCAAGGAATCAAGACTCCTGGTTTGCAGGAGTGAATGGAAGTAGATGAGTCATGTTGTCAACCAATGAGATGGTATTATGGTTATTTTTATTCTTACCATTTGATAAGTAAACAAAATGGTCTCAATATTTTTCTATTTAAAATAACCTCTGATATAATAAAGGATGTATAACTTCTAAGACACCAAAGAAAACTAATTCAAGAAAACATGGCTTGCTAAAAACAAAAAGCATAACAAGATAACAGAAGACCACATATAACAGCTGTCATAATAAATGTGCATGAGTTAAATTCATCTGAAATGCTTAGGTTGAATCAAAAAACAAAATCTAAACTACAAATTGTTAGATCTCAAAGAAGTGAGGTGTTTAGTGTTTTGTTTTTGGCTTGGTTGTTTTGTTTTGTTTGGGTTTTTTCAGTGACAGGGCCTTTTTTTTCAGTGACAGGGCCTTGCTATGCTGCCCAGACAGGACTTGAACTCTTAGGTTCAAGCAATCCTCCTGCCTCAGCCTCCTGAGTGGCTTGAACTACAGGCACATGACACGGCGCCTAGCCAAAGGGAGGTTTTAATGATATAAGATGGCAGCTCGCTGGAGGGAATACCCAAATCCTACCCGGCCCATTAACCTTCCTCATGAAGTTCCAAAGAACAGACTCTCAAAAGAAACAAAAGAAAATGGAAAACATGTTTCCACATCATTATAATGACGTTGGAGACCTAAGGAGAGGCTCCCTGGAAATCCAAATCTGGATCTGACGGCCAGCTGTTCCAGAGAACCCCTTAGAATAGTCCTTAGAGTACATGGGTTGCCAGATTCAGCAAATAAATATAGAAGACGCCTAGTTAAATTTGAATTTCACACAAACACTAAACTTTTTTTTTGTTTTATTTTGTTTTTTTTTTGAGACGTAGCTTCACTCTTGTTGCCCAGGCTAGGTGCAATGGCGCAGTCTTGGCTCACTGCAACCTCCACCTCCCGGGTTCAAGTGATTCTCCCACCTCAGCCTCCAGAGTAGTTGGGACTACAGGTGCCCATTAACCTTCCTCATGAAGTTCCAAGGAACAGATACTCAAAAGAAACAAAAGAAAATGGAAAACACACCCAGCTAATTTTTGTATTTTTAGTAGAGGTAAGTGTCAACATGTTAGTTGGGCTAGTCGTGAACTCCTGACCTCAGGTGATCCACCCACCTCGGCCTCCCAAAGTGCTGGGATTACAGGTGTGAGCCACCACGCCCAGCCTAAACTTTTTAAAAATATAAATATGTCCCAAGCAATATTTGGGACATTGTGCTAAAACAAAAATATTCATTGTTTATCTGAAATTTAACTTGGCCTCCTGGATCGCATGTAGCAACCCAACACGCCACAATGGGTGTGTTAGAAAATGAGAGCCAAGGAAGGGGCACATAGCCCCTTCCCAGACCTAGGAGGAGTAAAGTAAAAGAGGGAGCGACCTTCCCACCAGGAAAAGTGGGTTCCTCAATCTGGAATCCCAGGTCAGCAGCTCCTCCTGGAGAGAAGACAGAGTGAGAGCAAAGGGCAGAGCTTTCCCTCCCCATATACAAATAGCTCATTTACAAAAAGCCCACCGCCAGTGAAATGCTACCTAAAGGTTAAAAGAAAAGGGATTTCCAGATGACTGACTCTGGGATCCATTTAACAGCTCCCCGCCCAATGCTTCCTAAAATGGTCAAAGGAAAAACACAGGAAAATCTATATTCACATGTAAACCAGCGAGGAGGCCAGACACATGCTTCACCTTGAGGTGAACTGGAACATAAGGCAGACCCGGCGGAGTGAGGAACCGGCCCAGCGCTATGTCCAGTGGAACTGGCCCACACTGACTCGCTCACATTTCCACAAGGCTGAAAGACCAGGATAGCTGAAACCACACGGCTGGAGTTTACTTCCCAATTCAATCAGCTTCACCTTTGCTAAATGCCTAGTCTAGGTAAAGATTCCTAGACTTTTTGTCTAGGCAGTATTTAATACAATACGATCTTCTAATCAGTCTTCAGTTTACAGATAAGAAGCCTGCACTGGAGGGGAATTGCTTTGTTCAAAGCCACCAGTATATTAGGTTTTGAATCCAATTCTCCTTACCCTCTGCCGCAGCGTGGCCCTCACCAGGGGAGAGGGGCTTGGAAGGGCTGGCAGGGGGTCCTGCCTTCTGTCTGGGATGTGTTCTCCTGCCCTGGCCTTTCAGAGGGGATCCTCCTGTTGTGCTTGAGAATGGTGGTTGCTGTGTGCTTGGGTTACTGTAGAGTCCAGCTGTGCTTAGACCATGGTTTTGTGTGGGTGGGCTTCTACAGACCACCTCTCTGGCCAGATTTCTCTAATCTCTGCCTTTTTTATTTTTATTTTTGAGACAAGGTCTAGCTCTATTGCCCAGGCTGGAATATGGCAGCACAATCACAGCTCACTGCAGCCTCAACCTCCTGGGCCCAAGCAATTCTCCCACCTCAGCCTCCATGTAGGTGGGACCATGTAGGTGGGACCATACCTGGCTAATTTTTTCATTTTTTGTAGAGATGAAGGCTTACTATATTGCCCAGACTGATCTCAAACTCCTGGGCTCAAGTAATCCACCCACCTTACCCTCCCAAAGTGCTAGGATTATAGGTGTGAGCCACCATGCCAGGCTAATCTCTGCCTCCTTAGCCCCCTAACCAGGCCCCCTGCCTTGTCTTGCTGCTATTAACACCACAGGCCCCAGAGACAGAAAATAAAATGGAAACCTGTCCACATCACTTCCTTACTTGAAGTCTTACTGAAGCCATCACTTCAGCACCCAGCAAGGGTGCCCTCAGGCCTGAACCCCATGTACATTTCCACCCCTCCCCTGCCACCCTACTTTGTAGGGGACATCTCATATATAGTTCCCAGCCCAGCCACTCCTACTGTCTCGGTGCTTCGCTGGTGCTGGTCCACCTGCCTGGAACACCCTTCCTACAGCCTGTTGGTTCCTGCTTATCCTCCAGGCCAGCTCCGTTCTCATCTGAAAGGTAGCAGCCAGCTGTCCCCTCATCCTTGCACTCACTATATCCTGATGAGAAGGATGTCTGTCTGTCTCCCCACCGGAGATCTTTGACCCACAAGGTCAACACCATAAATGCCTGAGCTCACCTGAACTTGATGTCACGAAAAGCGCAAGAGTAGGCCGCGTGCAGTGGCTCATACCTATAATCCCAGCACTTTGGAAGACTGAGATGAGGAGATCACCTGAGGTCGGCAGTTGGAGACCAGCCAGACCAACATGGCTATATTAGTCTGTTTTCATGCTGCTGAATCACTTGAACCCAGGAGGCAGAGGTTGCAGTGAGCTGAGATCTTGCCACTGCACTACAGCCTGGGTGACAGAGCGAGACTCCATCTCAAAAAAAAAAAAAAAGCACAAGAGTATTTTAGTTTGGCAGGCTTGGGCTGCATCCCCAACTCTGCCACTTGCTACAGGGCTATCTCTAGGAGTGTCACTTTACCTGTTTTCCTCACCTGTTGACAGCTGTTAAACCACTCATAGCTTGAAATTGGCCATGGTGGGAATATGTACACCATGGAAATTGGCAGATGCTACAAATCAATGATTTTTTTTAAAATGCTGGATGTTTAAGCATCTGTGGGACTGACTATCCCATAAGTCACCAAGTAAGAAGAAATGAATCTCTGAAGTTAGAGGGACCCATGGCACAAGTGGCCTGCACCCCACCTGTATCCCTGTGACTTTTCAGTGTGCTCTGGCCAGTTCCACTTCCAGCCTCTGCAACTAGAAATGAGGCTGTTGCTCCCAGAATTGCCCATGCCTGGCAGGTTGGAACTGCCAAAGACCTTATGATGCAGGCAGGCAAGCCCCAAAGTGGAGCTCAGTCCACAAAGGTTCTTGGCTTTGCCCAGGAAAGAATTCAAGGGCAAGCCAGAGGTAAAAGAAAACAGCTTTACTGAAGAGACAGTGTTATAGTTCCGTGACCGTTCCTGCACAGCAGGGCTACCTGTAGGCAGACAGTAGCTGCTTAGGGCACTTTTGCAGTCATATTTACACATACTTTTTTTTTTTTTTTTTGAAATGGAGTCTCACTCTGTCACCCAGGCTGGAGTGCAGTGGCTGGATCTCAGCTCACGGCAAGCTCCGCCTCCCGGTATACGCCATTCTCCTGCCTCAGCCTCCCAAGTAGCTGGGACTACAGGCACCTGCCACCTCGCCCAGCTAGTTTTTTTGTATTTTTTTAGTAGAGATGGGGTTTCACTGTGTTAGCCAGGATGGTCTCAATCTCCTGACATCGTAATCCACCCGTCTCGGCCTCCCAAAGTGCTGGGATTACAGGCTTGAGCCACCGCGCCTGGCCTACACATACTTTTAATTGCATGCAGATTAAGGGGCAGTTGATGCATAAATTTCTAGGGAAAGGGTGGTAACTTTGGGGTCATTGCCTTGAAAAGGGGTGGTAACCCTGGGTGTTGCCATGGCAACAGTAAACTGACTTAACACACCGGTGGCTGTGACAGATTGAAAGCTGCTTTCACCCCAGCCCTGTTTTAGCTAGTCCTCAATCTAGTCCAGTGTTTGAGCCCCACCTCTGGAGTCAAGTCTCACCTCCTATCTCACAACCCCAGAAATAGCTTTTAACAAACGACTCTCTTGAGGGTTGGGGTGTAAATGCCCCAGCTCCCTGACCCCTTGGGTGGGGTAGTTCTGAGCTGTGTGTTTTGTTTCACTTCCCATAGTTTCCCCTAAAGGCCTCAGATGCCCACCGAAGTAGACAGCTGAATCACATGGGGGATTTTTCACACTTTGACCTTTGAAAGTCTTTACTAGTTTCCATGTTTTTCTAAATATAATTTTTGCTTGATTTTTCTTGTTACAGAAAAATATGCCCATTAAAACTTTAGAAAATACAAAAAAAGGCTGGGCACAGAGGCTCACACCTGTAATCCCAACACTTTGGGAGGCCAAGGGGGTTGGATCACCTGAGGTCGGGAGTTCGAGACCAGCCTGACCAACATGGAGAAACCCCGTCTCTACTAAAAATACAAAAGAGTAGCCAGGCATGGTGGCACATGCCTGTAATCCCAGCTACTTGGGAGGCTGAGGCAGGAGAATCGCTTAAACCCGGGAGGCGGAGATTGCAGTGAACCGAGATCGCACCATTGCACTCCAGCCTGGGCAATAAGAGTGGAACTCCATCTCAAAAAAAAAAAAAAAAAAGAAAATACAAAAATGGTTATAATTTTTGACTCTTGTTAGTTTTAAATACTGGTATGTGAGCGCATCTATAAATGCATCTTCCTTACTCTTTCTCCTACAGCCTTACCTGCACGTCCCGAATGAACTACTTATATCTGAAACCTCGTCTTAGGGTCTACTTCTGGAAGAACTCTAGCATAATACAAGTAGGATGCCACAAAACTGGCAAGCTCAAAGCAGCAGGTGGCAGGGAAGCAAATGCCACCGGATATCACTGAGGACTAAAGCTCAGCGTTGATGTTGGCCCTTCCAAAGGGGCAGGAGGGCTGGCCCATCCCATGGTGCCGCAGGCTGTGGCCACATCTCATGCCCTCCTGCGCTGATGGTGGAAGGAGGTGTGGGTTGTTCCTGAGGTCCAGCTAACTTTGGGCTGCTAGAACAAAGAGAAAAACCCTTGGGTGCCATCGCTAAAGTCACTACGCAGTTTCACTCCTCCGTTGGGTCCCTCAGATAACTAAGTCTCCAAGAGCAAAAAGACAGCAAAGCCAGCCTGAACCGAGACTGCCTCAGCATCAGACAGAAGTCACACGGACACGCTCCACTCCAGCAGAGAAGCAGCTCAGCACTCACAGATGGGCTCAGAGACGAAAAGGATGAGGTCAACTGGGCACTGTGGCTCATGCCTGTAATCCCAGCTACTCGGGAGGCTAAGGCAGAAGCCAAGAGTTCAAGACTAGCCTGGGCAACATAGTAAGACCTTGTCTCTTAAACAAATTTTAAAATCTTAGCCAGGTGTGGCAGGTAGACTGGTTGAGCCAAGTTCCAGGCTACAGTGAGATATGGTTGCACCACTGCACTCCAACCTAGGTGACTAAGCAAGACTCCATCTCTAATTTGTTTTAAAAAGGAAGAAGTTGGCCAGACACAGTGGCTTATGCCTATAATCCCAGCACTTTGGGAGGCCGAGGCAGGCAGATCACAAGGTCAGGAGTTTGAGACTGGCCTGGCCAACATGGTAAAACCCTGTCTCTACTAAAAATACAAAAAAATTAGCTGGACATGGTGGTGTGCACCTGTAATCCCAGCTACTCGGGAGGCTGAGGCAGGCGAATCACTTGAACCCGGGAGGCGAAGGTTGCAGTGAGCTGAGATCGAGCCATTGCACTCCAGCCTAGGTGACAGGGCAAGACTCTGTCTCAAAAAAAAAAAAAAAAAAGACGAGGTTGGCCAGGCACGGTGGCTCACGCCTGTAATCCCAACACTTTGGGAGGCCAAGGCAGGTGGATCACCTGAGGTCAGGAGTTTGAGACCAGCCTGGCCAACATGGTGAAACCGCATCTCTACTAAAATTACAAAAATTAGCTGGGCATGGTGGCGGGCGCCTGTAAACCCAGTTACTCAGGAGGCTGAGGCAGGAGAATCACTTGAACCCAGGAGGTAAAGGCTGCAGTGAGCCAAGATTGCGCCACTGCACACCGGCCTTGGTGAGACAGAGTGAGGTCATGCCTTAGGAATGAGTACTGATGACCCTCAACAAATAGTTGCTTCCTAAGAAACAGGAGAAAACCCTAAAACACAGTTTTCTCAACTATGTTCCACAGGAAACTAGCTAGAGGTGGCGACAGGCGCTAAGGAGAAAGGCTGCACCTGGGAGACACTGAGTGAAGCAAAGGTTCATAGTTGGCTTTTCCTTAGGCCTTCTTGGATCTGTGCTAATGTCCACTGAGATTCCCCAGGAGAAGGTACGGTGTGACAATCCCCAGAGCAACTTGTAGGACTCGCATCCCATGCAAGGCCAGCTTGGAAAAACAAGCTTCATTTAATAAATAGGTATAAACAGGAAAGACAATTCAATTCAAACATCTGTAAGGAAATGACCAAAACTGATGACACTTTGTTGTTGTTGTTATGGAGTCTGGCTCGGTCACCTAGGCTGGAGTGCAGTGGCAGGATCTTGGCTCACTGCAAGCTCCACCTCCCGGGTTCACGCCATTCTCCAGCCTCCCGCGTAGCTGGACCTACAGGCGCCCGCCACCACACCCAGCTAATTTTTTGTATTTTTAGTAGAGACGGGGTTTCACCTTGTTAGCCAGGAGGGTCTTGATCTCCTGACCTTGTGATCCACCTGCCTCAGCCTCCCAAACTGCTCAGATTACAGGCGTGAGCCACCGTGCCCCGGCAAAACTGATGACATTTTAGGCCACCAAGAACACCTCACAGGCACTAACAAACCATCATTTTCTCAGGCCACATTATCTAGCCACCGTGCAATAAAAACAGAAATTAAAAACAAAAGGATAGACAACAACAACAACAAAAAAATGAAATCACTTGAAAATTTATGCCTAAATAACTTGGATCAAAGAAAGGAACAAAACTGCAGTTATGGGCCATTCAGAACATAGTAACAATTGGAACGCCACGTAGCAATACTTAGGGAATGAAACCGAAGTACTCCCCATAGCTCCAAATGTTTCTGTTACTCAACAAGGAAGACTGAAGGCAAATGAAGCATCCAACTTAAGGAGCTAGAAAATAAGCAACACGATAAACCCAGGGAGAGAAGCAGAAGTAAAGATAAAAACTAATGAAATAGAAAACATAAAAATCCATAGAACTGATAAATCTAAGACTCGGTTTCTTTTTTTTTTTTAAGACGGAGTCTCGCTCTGTCACCCGCGCTGGAGCGCAGTGGCCGGATCTCAGCTCACTGCAAGCTCCGCCTCCCGGGTTTACACCATTCTCCTGCCTCAGCCTCCCGAGTAGCTGGGACTACAGGCGCCCGCCGCCTTGCCCGGCTAGTTTTTTGTATTTTTTAGTAGAGACGGGGTTTCACCATGTTAGCCAGGATGGTCTTGATCTCCTGACCTCGTGATCTGCCCGTCTTGGCCTCCCAAAGTGCTGGGATTACAGGCTTGAGCCACCGTGCCCGGCCTAGACTCGGTTTCTTGTAAACAGCTGTGGGATACCCAGCCTTGTGGAAGCCCAATAAAGGGATGGGGCACACAGCCGGGCGCGTGGCTCACGCCTGTAATCCCAGCACTTTGGGAGGCCAAGGCAGGCGGATCACCTGAGGTCAGGACTTTGAAACCAGCCTGGCCAACATGATGAAACCCTCTCTCTACTAAAAATACAAAAATCAGCCAGGTATGGTGGCAGGCGCCTGTAATCCCAGCTACTTGGGAGGCTGAGGCAGGAGAATCGCTTGAATCCGGGAGGTGGAGGTTGCAGTGAGCTGAGATTGCACCACTGCACTCCAGCCTGGGTGACAGAGCGAGACTCTGTCTCAATAAAAAAAAAAAAAGGTGAGTTGGGGGGTGGCGGGGGCAGGAAGCAAGTGAGCGGAGAGGCAAAAACACATTAGAGAAGTCAAGGAAATGTACTCAAAGACACAGAGGAGAGGTTTCAGATTAGAAGAGTATTAAATGCATGCAGTGTACTAGTCAGCTGGGAGAGCTCAGTGGAGAACACAAGTGTCTTTCTCAGCTCGGGCTGCCCTACGGAAATACTACAGACTGGGTGGCTTAAACAGAAATTTCTTTCTCACAGTTCTGGAAGCTGCAAGTCCAAGATCAAGATGCCAGCAGGGAGAGGTAAGGCCTTGCTTCTTGACTTGCTAATGTCAGCCTTTTTGGCTCTGTGCACAACTGGCCTTTCCTCTCTGCAGGAGTAGAGAGAGCTCTAGTGTCTCCTCCTCTTCTCCTAGGGACACCAGTCCTGTCCGATCAGGGCCTCATCCTTATGACCTCATTCAACCTTACCTGCATCCTTCAAGGCCCTATCTCCAAAATCAGTCACATTGAAGGTTAAGGCTTGTGAAAGGAAAAGTAAATCTTGGGACCCCAAAATCATTAAGCTAAAGGGAAAAGTCAAGCTGGGAACTGGTCGGGGCAAGTCTGCCTCCCATTCTATTCAGTCTTCCCTCTGCTCACTGAGATAATGCTATCTGATTGCTTCCTTTGAAAAGACTAATCGGAAACGCAGAAGAATGCAACTGTTTGTCTTTTATCTGCC
Organism: Piliocolobus tephrosceles; assembly: GCF_002776525.5. Lineage (NCBI taxonomy): Eukaryota > Metazoa > Chordata > Mammalia > Primates > Cercopithecidae > Piliocolobus > Piliocolobus tephrosceles. Next base: position 16,563,522 of record NC_045453.1, on the reverse strand, counting down.
TACGACCTGCAAGCCCCCTCCCCACCTTTGTTGTTGTCCCGCCTTTCCGGACGGAATTAATGTTCATCTTACATATATTGATTGATGTCTTATGTCTCCCTAAAATGTATAAAACCAAGCTGTGCCCCGACCACCTTGGGCCCATGTTGTCACGACCTCCTGAGGCTGTGTCACGGGCGCATCCCTAATTTTGGCAAAATAAACTTTCTAAATCGACTGAGACCTGTCTCAGATATTTGGAGGTCACAGGCTTCAACATATGAATTTGAGAGGGATGCAATTCAATCCATAACAGCATACTTTTATAGAAAAATGAGAATTGCCAAGAGAAGTAAAAAACCATGGAATCAACTTTAAAACTAACAGAGGACTATTTCCCAAAAGGGTGTGGGTCAGAGAGTTTAATAGACAAGTTCTCTCAGACTTTCAAAGAATGTTTGTAGGCTGTTTAAACCATCCAGAAAACAAAAAGAGAATGTGTTCTGATTCAGTTTACAAATCTAGTATAGCTGTGACATGGAACCCGACAAAGACAACCAAACTTCACCCAGTCGGGCATTTTAACCAGAACCCAAGCGATTCCTGGCCACATTATAGTTTGAGAAATGCTACATGGAGTACACTCATTGTCACTCCATGAAGAGAGTTTTCTAAATAAGGTCCTTGAGTCAAAGGAGTTGGCAGGTGCCCAGACGGCTGAGACCAGAGGAGCCCTTGGGCAAGGAGCGGCCCACAGAGGTGGTCAGTGTGGAGAAGCCCTGGGCCAGAGTCCAAAAGCCCACGGGGGCTACCTATGCTGTCCACACCTGTCTCCTGGACGTGGCAGGGAGACTCAAGGAGCCAGAAATGGAACAGCCACCCATGCTAATGCCACATACACACAGCTGGAGTTTAGCAAGCTTAGGATCTCCTTTAACCTGGAGGAGGACCCTGGGGCAGAGGGCGCAGTGTTGACACTCACTGCTACAGGGTGTGAGGAGGCAGTCAGCTCAGTGTACAATCTAACAGCTGAACTGTCTGGAGAGGTAGTGAGCTCCCCATCGCTGTACCATCCTCCAAGGATGCTCTGGGGGACATGCCGACACTGGGAGAGAAGCTGGCCTTGATGGCATCAGACTCTCTCCTCACCTGATGACTAATCCTCCAATGGCTACATCCCACCCCATAATGATAATTGCAGACTCAGCTAACCAGGACATGCCATTTCTCACTTTCAGAAAACACTGTTTCTGCCCGCTCTGTGACCTTCTCCCCTCCACGTCTGTGTTACCATCCGTTGGCAGCATCTCTCAGGACGAAGAGCAGCATCAGAGGGGAGTGAGAGGAAAGCAGGTCCCATCTTACTTGCAGCGCTGGTCACACGCACAGACAGGGTTGAAAAGTTTCACACAGACAGATTTAATCGTAATTGTATCCTTCAAGGCCCTACCTTCAAAATCAGTCACACTGAGAGTTAAGGCTTGTGAAAGGAAAAGAGCTCCCTATATCCTCTTGGGTTGCCATGGTGAGCAACCTCTCAGGTCCCAGGCTCAGAGCAGGTGGCAGGAGGAGGCTGCAGGCTTGAGTACCATTCAAGATGTCCATTAGAAGCACAAACAGCCAGGCGCAGTGGCTCACACCTGTAATCCCAGCACTTTGGGAGGCCAAGGCGGGCAAATCACGAGGTCAGGAGTTCGAAACCAGCCTGGCCAACATGGTGAAACCTCTCTCTACTAAAAACACAAAAAATTAGCTGGGCGTAGTGGCGGGTGCCTGTAATCCCAGCTACTCAAGAGGCTGAGACAGGATAATCGCTCGAACCTGGGAGACAGGGGTTGCAGTAAGCCAAGATCACACCACTGCACTCCAGCCCGGGCAACAGAGTGAGACTCTGTCTCAAAAAAAAAAAAAGAAAGAAAAGAAGCACAAACAACCCCAGCCTTCCCTCTCTCCATAATGGACTGAATCTCAGCCTGCCACACTAATAGGTGCTTGGCCACAAAGAAACCTGCAACAGCAATGTCTTACTCCTCATTATGTGGATTTCAACAATGGATACAGTGCTTTCATTGTGATCTCCATATGCAGAATTGCAAAGCCTCTCTCAGCCAGGCACAAGTAGCCTAGGCTTTGGGAAACCCTCACAAATAATTTTTCAAGGACAATAAACCACAAACAATCAAAGACAACCAGAATTATAGAAGCCTGAAGACTCCAGGCTGGGCTGCCTCTGGTCGGGAGCATGAAAAAGACTAGGAGTTCAAGACTAACCTGAACAACATAGAGAGACCCTATCTCTACAATAAATAAAAAAATTAGCCGAATGTGATGGCTTGCACCTGTAAGTCCCAGGAGTTAGGAGGGTGAGGTGGGAGGATCACTTGAGCCCAGGAGTTTGAGGCTGGAGTGAGCCCAAATCTTGTCACTGCACTCCAGCCTGGGTGATGAGAGGGACCCTATCCCAAAAAGAAAAAAAGAAGATTGCTATCAGCATTATTGGTAGACACTGCACCAGTCTTGGGGATGTGGAAGAGCAAATGCTGAACTCCCTGTTAACTCCCAGTAAGGACAACACTATAGTTCCTTTTTAAAAATATTATTTTAGGCCGGCACGAAGTGCCACAAGTGGGGTGGCTTAAAACAACAGCCTCAGCCGGGCACAGTGGCTCACACCTGTAATCCCAGCATTTTGGGAGGCCGAGGCAGGCGGATCACAAGGTCAGAAGATGGAGACCATACTGGCTGACACGGTGAAACCCCATCTCTACTAAACTACAAAACATAAGCCAGGCGTGGTGGTGGGCGCCTGTAGTTTCAGCTACTCAGGAGGCTGAGGCAGGAGAATGGCATGAACCCGGGAGGCGGAGCTTGCAGTGAGCGGAGATCGCACCATGGCCAACCTGGGCGACAGTGCGAGACTCCATCTCAAAAAAAAAAAAAAATGTAATATATTTTTTGAGACAGGGTCTCACTCTGCTGCTCAGGCTGGAGTGCAGTAACACTTAGGCTCACTGCAGCCTCAACTTCTCAGACCCAAGCGATCCTCCCACTTCATCCTCCTGAGTAGCTGCAACTACAGGCGTGCACCACCACAGCAGGCTAATTTTTCGTATTTTTTGTAGAGATGGGGTTTTGCCATGTTGCCCAGGCTGGTCTCGAACTCCTGGGCTCAAGCAATCCGCCCACCTCAGCCTCCCAAAGTGCTGGGATTACAGGAGTGAGCCACTGCACCCGACCATATTTCCTTTAATAGTGGGCTGTGGGCTTGGAGAAAATGGGCACTGTGTTACATGCATGATATGGAAGGTACAGTTTACCAAGGACACTCAGCAGAGCAAACCAGGAGCTATCCCTAGGGTGACTGGGTTGGGGTACAGGGAACACAACTTCTTGGCCTCACATTCCTCATAGGAGCCAGCTTGGTTTGAGGCACTACAATTCCACCGGTCTGCGGTAAGAGCCGGATCTCAAGAGCTCAAGAAGCCCCAGGTGAGCGCTGAGCAAGCCATTGATCCCCCACTCTGAGCTAGGACTTTGGGTTTTCTCCCATGGTGGGGAGTATGCTCTGTGTGTGTGTGGAGAAAAGAGAAATGAATGCTGGTGACGAGAAGGGCAGACTGGGGAAGCCCTCAGGACTTCCCAGAGTTCCTATTCTCCTCCTTCTGGGCATGTGGAAATACCTCCTTGCTCTTTGAAGTTAGGTGGGGCCTAGGACTTACTTTGAACCATGAAACAGTAGCAGAAGTCACGTTTATCATTTCCTAGTGGAAGCTTGCACATGACTCACCACATCCCCTTCCTTCTTCTAGAAGGAAGCAAGTGTTGCTATGGAGGCTCCATCAGCCTGGCTCCATCGACCACAAGGAGCAGATCCCCAATACCCCTTCCCAACCCAGAAACCTGCTTTAGACATGAAAGTGACTCATAAGTCTTCGTGGTTTTAAGCTACCGAAGTTTTGGCGCTGTACGTTATTGCAGCCTAACCTTGCCTATCCTGACTGGCACACCCAGAATAAATGGCATAGTTATGAAAGATGCCTTTTTTAAGAATCCATTGTCTAATCTTTTGTCTATATGTGGGTTCCCATTACAATGTCTTACTATGACATCAGTGAGTGTCATGTTGCTAAATTGTCTGCATGTCATATGATAGTAACAACACATCCCACATGTATGATCAGTTGCAATTACGTAACAATGTTGACAAAGCCAATCACTTCAAGCCTCAGAAAGGGCTGAACACCATAGTTAGGACGTGGAGAGATGGAAAAAGTGTCATTTACAATGACCAAAAAAAGAAGAAAAAGAAAAAAACCATAAAGCATCATAGATTAAATTTTTTTTAATGTGCAAAAAATAGAAAGAAAACTACAAAGCCCACCTGAAAAGACACCATCAATAGAGCTTAGTAAATACCAGGAACCACACACACACACACCCCTTCCACAAGGTCATGTGGCTGCTAAGTGGTAGGAGAAGGATTTGAGTACAGTCAGCTTCCTTAACCACCACCAAGAATAGGATGGGTGAGCTTTTTCTACAATGGACCAGACAGAAAACATTTGAGGTTTCTGGGTCATCTGGATTCTGTTGCAACTTCTCAAATCTAGTTAAAGAGCAGCCAGTGGACAATATATAAACAAATGGCTGTGGCTGTGCTTCAATAAAACTTTATTTACAAGAGCAGACAGTCACCTGGATTTGGACCATGGGCCCATAGTTTGTTGACACATAATCTAGAATAACAAATCCTTGAAGACAGTCAAGGCTTTTAGGGGAAAAACTAATAACAAGCAGAGACTTGCTCTATCAGATATCAGCACGTAAAATAAAGCTACAAAAATTATTTGGAATTGCATTATATTTATATATTAATTTAGGGTGACTATGTAATTTATATAATTTAGTTTACAGAGAATATTAATTGATGATTTTGAGTCTTCTTATTCAGGAATATGGCATTTCTCTACTGTTACTCAGATTTTAAGAAACAATTTAACAGGGTGGGGGGTGGGAAGGAGCTCCAGGCCAATTTTTAGAAGAAATTCTACCTAATACCAGACAGGTAAACAGAATGTCAGAGAACCAAAACCACTTACACCCTGAGATATGTGTCAATTGCATCCATCCAGACTTCGGTCCAGTTCTGTGAGGGACAAGAGGGACAATGGCAGGGTCCACCTAAGATGGGGTGTTTATAGGAGACGTTTCCCATGTTAAGCTGGAACACCAAAAGGCTTCACCTTCTGAGATATACGGATAGATTTAAACCCTTCCCTGGCCCCCAAGGGGACTAGGCTGCTGTGGGCCTCAGCAGAGCAGAAGGATAAGGAAAGACAGCCCTGAGAATCATATCCAAAAACCAGCCCTGGCCAAGCGCAGGGGCTCACACCTATCATCCCGGCACTTTGGGAGGCCGAGGCAGGTGGATCACCTGAGGTCAGGAGTTCAAGACCAGCTTGGCCAACATGGTGAAACCCCGTCTCTACTAAAAATACAAAAAAATAGCCAGGCGTGATGGCGGGCGCCTGTAATCCCAGCTACTTGGGAGGCTGAAGCAAGAGAATAGCTTGAACCCAGGAGGCGGAGGTTGCAGTGAACTGAGATTGTGCCATTGCACTCCAGCCTGGGCAACAAGTGTGAAATTCCATCTCAAAAAACAACAACAACAGCAACAACAAAAAACAAAAACCAGCCCTTATACCAATATATACTGAGTGCATGAAGCCTGGCTCAGACAGTGAGGCCATGACTTGGATTGAGGAGGTCCTTGACCATGGTGTCTCCTCGTGCCTGGCAAAGCCTCTCTCAGTCAGGCACAGGTAGCCTAGGCTTTGGAAAATCCTCACAAATAATTTTTCAAGGACAATAAACCACAAGCAGTCAAAGACAACCAGTACACAAAGGAAAAGCACACATCGGTGACAATCTGCAAAAATAGACCCATGCGGGCTTCAGACACCGGGGATACCAGACGCAAGTTTTAAAACAACTCAGAGCTGAAAACACCTGTAGGGAATAAGATACTCTACAAAGTAATGTAGCAGCTTTGGAAAAACAACCAAAATATCTAGAAATGCAAAATATAAAAATGAGAAATCCAGGTGCAGTGGCTCACACTTATAATCCCAACACTTTGGGATGCTGAGGTGGGCAGATTGCTTGAGCCCCGGAGTTCAAGACCAGCCTGGGTAATATGGTCAAATCCCTTCTCTACTAAAAATACAAAAAGTTAGCTGGGCATGGTGGCATGTGCCTGTACTCCCAGCTACTCAGGAGGCTGAGGTGTGAGGATCACCTGCACCCCAAAAGTCAAGGCTGCAGTGAGTCGTGATCATGCCACTGTACTCCAGCCTGGGTGATGGGAGTGAGCCCCTGTCTCAAAAAAAAAAAATTAAAGATCAGTGGGACTCCATCTCTACAAAAAATATATATAAAAAAAAAATGGCCGGGTGCAGTGGCTCAAGCCTGTAATCCCAGCACTTTGGGAGGCCGAGACGGGCGGATCACGAGGTCAGGAGATCGAGACCATCCTATCCTGACTAACACGGTGAAACCCCGTCTCTACTAAAAAAAATACAAAAAAACTAGCCGGGCGATGTGGTGGGCACCTGTAGTCCCAGTTACTCGGGAGGCTGAGGCAGGAGAATGGCGTAAACCCGGGAGGCGGAGCTTGCAGTGAGCCGAGATCACGCCACTGTACTCCAGCCTGGGCGACAGGGCGAGACTCCGTCTCAAAAAAAAAAAAAAAAAAAAAAAATTAGCCAGGTGTGGTGGTGCTCACCTATAGTCCCAGCTACTCAGGAGGCTGAGGTGGGAGGATCCCTTGAGCCCAGGAGGTCGAAGCTGCAGTGAGTTGGGATTGTGCCACTCACTCCAGCCTGGATGACAAAGTAAGACCCTGTCTCAAAAACAAACAACAACAACAAAACACAACCAATGGGCATATTTGGTAACAGCCAGGTCATTGCAGAAAAGAGAAATAGTAAACTAGAGTACGGAAGAAATTATCCAGAGTATAGCACACAGAGGAGAAAAACACAGGAGAGAGACAGATGCTATAAGGATGCAGTGAGTAGGTCCAGCATTGGGGTCCCAAAAACAGAGGAGAGGCCGGGTGCGGGGGCTCATGCATGTAATCCCAGCACTTTGGGAGGCTAAGGCAGGCAGATCGTGAGGTCAGGAGTTCAAGACCATCCTGGCCAACATGGTGAAACCCCCGTCTCTACTAAAAATATAAAAATTAGCCAGGCGTGGTGGTACACCCCTGTAATCCCAGCTACTCAGGAGGCTGAGGCAGGAGAATTGCTTGAACCAGGAGGTGGAGGTTGCAGTGAGCTGAGATCGCACCACAGCACTCCAGTCTGGCAACAGAGTGAGACTCTGTTTCAAAAAACAAACAAACAAAAACAAATACGTACAGTTAAAAGACTTAAGTCACAACATATATCCATGAATAATTTTAGATGGCAGCATTCCCCAAAGCCATCCACCCTTCCCAAGCTGTGCACAATAGCCTCTTCCTGATGACTTAGGCTGTCATTGTGACCACAGGTGACTGTGGCTTGACATCACAGTGTATCCCTGAGTCAAGCAGGTGTGGTTTTCCAGCTCTTGCATCTGCTGTGTATAGATCTGTCTCAGGTGCCATTTGCTAACTCTGTTCTCTGTGTAGCTGCTTTTGACAGCTCCTCATCTCTCTACTAATCCACCACTCATGGTCCTAGAGAACAGAGACCACAAGTTAAGACCTTCACCTACAGAATCCCAAGGGCCAACACCGGGCAGAGGACAACTCCATCCTTCTTTCAAAAGGGCTTCTCCACAAAAAGCATTTCTGTTAGACTCTGAGCAGTGAGATACCCTGCTTCAAGAAGAATTTCTAATGGAGCCAGAAGCCTTTGAAATTTGCCCTTAGGATCCTCACCACCGAATCCCACTCAGCAGATTCCAGTACCACCTGGCATCATGCAGGAGAAAGAACCCCAAGAAAGCCAAAAAGATGGCCATCTGCAAATACAACACCTGCCACGTGGTCCCCACCAAAAAGCTGGAGGAACATGAGGCTGTTTGTGTCAACAGGAGCTCTGTGGAGGAACAGGACACCGAGAACCCTCTGAAAGTTAGTCTTGCAAGTTCAGAGCAGAACGATGACCCCCAGCAGGTCTCACCCTGCCTTCCCAGTCCTGATATCTGGAATGTCGATGGCGCTAATTGCCAGTATGTTTGTCCTTAAGACTTTTGTTCCCCAAAAGCTTGTTTGTGAAAATGACACAAAAGAGTCAGCGAGAGAGATCAGTCCCCAGAAGATCCTCAGACCAGGACAGTAAACGGCCAGCTGAGGAAAGAGCACACGTCTCGTAAATGCATGGAAGAACATGCAATGCATCAGAATAAAAGGCATACAAAGTAAAACTACCCTGGGCTACCTCTTTTTTTACCTGGCAGATTGGTAACTATCAAAAGGCTTAAAATACTCTGCTGGCAAAAGGTAGGGCAAAACGGGCACTTTCATAACATTGGTGAGAACGTCAGTTGGTACAGCCTCCACGGAGGGCTATTTGACAATAGCCATAAATATTATCAATACACATAGCCTTTGATCAAGCAATTCCACTGTGAAGCTTTATTCTGTAAATATAATCACACATATGGAAAATGAGCTAAGTACCAGCCTATTCATTGCAGCATTATTTGCAGCAGCAAAAAAGTTAGAAATGAGCCAGGTGTGTTGAATCACAGCTGTAGCCTGTTACTCTGGGGGCTGAGGTGAGAGGATCACTTGAGTTCAGCCTGGGCAACATAGTGAGATCCTGTCTTAAACAACAGCAAAGAGTCAAAAGTGACCTAAATATCCATTAAAAGGTCCTGATTAAAAATAAGTTATACTGTAGCCATATAACAAAATAGTAAGACGCCTTGAAAAAAAGTGAGGAAGCTCTTTCTGTGTTGATATGGAAAGATTGAGACACACTGTTGAGCTCAGAGGTCAGCAAACTTTTTCAGTAAAAGGCCAGATAGTAAATAGTTTAGCCTTTGCCAGCCATGTGGTGTGTGTTGCAACTACTCAGCCCTGCCACTGCAACACGAGAGCAGCCACATATAACATGTGAACAAATGAACAGAGGTTTCATTAAAATGACTTACAGCCACAGGTGGCAGGCTGGACTTGACTGGTGGGCCATGGTTTGCCAACCTCTAGTTTAACTGACAGAAACCAAGTCCAGGCCGGGCCCGGTGGCTCATGCCTGTAATCCCAGCACTTTGGGAGGCGGACACGGGGGAATCACCTGAGGTGAGAAGTTCGAGGCCAGCCTGGCCAATATAGCAAAACCCATCTCTACTAAAAATACAAAACTTAGCCGGGCATGCGGCAGGCACCTGTAATCCCAGCTACTCAAGAGGCTGAAGCAGGAGAATAGCTTGACCCAGGAGACGGAGTTTGCAGTTAGCCGAGATCACGCCATTGCAATCCAGCCTGGGTGACAGAGCGATACTTCGTCTCAAAAAAAAAAAGAAAAGAAAATACAAGTCCAGAACAGTCTATACAGTATGCCACCATTTGGGGAGAGTTGTGGGAGAAGACATGAATATGTATGTGCTTGTTTTCGCATAAAATTTCTCTTTAAGGATACTCTAGAATGGTGATCTGCCCACAAAGCCTGAAATGTTTTTTAAACCTGTTGCCTAATGGAAATATTTGCTTGCCTCTTCACTAGAAACTAATATTGGCTGCCTCCAGAGAAGACAACGGGGCGAATGTGGGGCAGGGAAGAGACAGCCCTTCTTTACTATTGACTCTTTAGTACCTTTTACATGGGAATATATGTGAATATGTTAACTGGTCAAAAATGATATACTTTTTTAAACAGTAGATAGAAGACTTAAGTCTTTTGAAAGGTTTTCAGGAGGAAATCTTAACTGTTAAGTTTTGTTTTTTTGTTTGTTGAGACAGAGTCCTCGCTCTGTTGCCCAGGCTGGTGTGCAGTGGCACAATCACAGCTCACTGTCGCCTCAACCTCTTAGACTCAAGCAATCCTCTCATCGAAGCCTACCAAGTAGCTGGGACCACAGGCGTGCAACACCATAACTGGCTAATTTTTCTATTTTTTGTAGAGATAGGGTCCCGCTATATTGCCGAGGCTCACTGCTTTTTTTTTTCTAAGTAATCATAACTTTGCCACCCGGCTGGCCCCTTCAACTGCTTACACGAAGTATTAAAGACTTCCTGGGCGGCGGGGGTGGGGAGTTCTGGATGACAGTGATTAATGAAGTGCATGAACTAGAGAACTGAAATGGGGGGAAAAGTGATGTGGAGAATATATGTCTATAAACCAAAGGCCAATAGGACTGGGAAAACTTACTCTTCTTGAAACTCCCACCGGGCGCAGTGGCTCAAGCCTGTAATCCCAGCACTTTGGGAGGCCGAGACGGGCGAATCACAAGGTCAGGAGATCGAGACCATCCTGGCTAACACGGTGAAACCCCGTCTCTACTAAAAAATACAAAAAACTAGCCGGGCAAAGTGGCGGGCGCCTGTAGTCCCAGCTACTCGGGAGGCTGAGGCAGGAGAATGGCATAAAACCGGGAGGCGGAGCTTGCAGTGAGCCGAGATCCAGCCACTGCACTCTAGCCCGGGTGACAGAGCGAGACTCTGTCTCAAAAAAAAAAAAAAAAAAAAAACTCCCTGAATTGGGCCATGAGGGAGTGAGCCTGGTGGAAGTGCTACCCATAGGGACTCTGTCAAGACACAGCAAGACAGAGCTGACATCTCACTATGTAGTGGCAGCCTGGAGCATTCTGTTGAGTATTCTGAAGGTAACCTCCAAGCTCCCAAAGGACAGCTGGCCAACAGGCAGTGGGGAAAGGCAGCCCCACCAACCCTGGGCAACAGGCAAGATTTGCAGGTTCATGTTGAGGGTTCCTGGCAAAGAGAGTGCCATGGAATAGCTATGTGTTGGGGCAGAGGGTGCTCTCACTGGCAGAGGAAGAGGAAAGAGGAGCTGTATTCAGGTCAAGTGCCTTGCTGAAATAATTTCATTAAGTCCAGGCCACAACACTGAGGGGAGGTATTTTTATTTCCAATATACAGATATGAAAAGTGAGTTTCAGAAAAGGTAAATAACAGCCGGGTGTGGTGGCTCACACCTGTAATTCCAGCACTTGAAGAGGCCAAAGTGGGCAGATCACCTAACGTTAGGAGTTTGAGGCCAGCCTGGCCAACATGGCGAAACCCCATCTCTACTAAAAATACAAAAAAATTAGCTGGGCATGGTGGTGCACACCTGTAATCCCAGCTACTTGGGAGGCTGAGGCAAGAGAATCACTTGAACCTGGAAGGCAGAGGTTGCAGTGAGCCGAGATCGCACCACTGCACCCCAGCCTGGGCGACAGAGCAGAACTCTGTCTCAAAAAAAAAAAAAAAAAACCCTAAATAATGTGCCTTGGTTCACAAAGTTAGTGCATGGCAAGTGGCCTAATTGAATCCATTCCCAGCAATTCCACTCCTAGATATGTATAAACCTGATGTGCAAGAGAGTTCACCAAAACATGAGGATGAAATGTGCATAACAGTGCTAATTTTTTTTTTAATTTAAAAGTAAACTTTAATATCAAAAATGCAAACTTGGAGAGGGCAGAGAGATCACACAGAAGGCTACCACTTCACACTTGGAGGGTCGCACAGCAGCCAGGTAAAGGTGCTCCTCACTTCCCAGATGGTGTGGCGGCCAGGGAGAGGCGCTTCTTACTTCCCAGACTGGGGGGTGGCCGGGCAGAGGTGCTAACAGCGCTATGTGTAATAGCCAGTCTGGAAGCAATCCACACTTCCTTTGAGATAATGGGTAAATTGTGGAAGTCACACAAGGAAAAACTAAACAATATTGTATATTTCAAAATTGAGAAGAGTGAACTTTAAATGGTCTCACCACAAAAAAATAAGTCTGGTAGGTGATGGATATGTTAATTAGCTTGGTTTAATCATTCTACTATGTATATATAATCAAAACATCACATCATACTCCATAAACATACACAATTATTTGTCAATTAAAAATAAAATTGGCCAGGTGTGGTGGTTCATGCCTCTAATTCATCCCAGCCCCACTCTGGGAGGCTGAGGCAGGAGGAAAATTTGAGCCCATGAGTTCAAGACCAGCCTGGGCAACACGGTGAGACCATGTTTGTATAGAAACATGTAAAAAAATTAGCCAAGCGTGGTGGTGCACCTGCAGTCTCAGTTATTAGGAACACCTGAGGTTAAGGAAGATCACTTGAGCCCAGGATTTCAAGGCTGCAGCAAGCTGAAATCACACCACTACTCTTCAGCCCAGGTGACAGAATAAGACCACGTATAAAATATAAAAGATAAATAAATATATTTTGTATTTTATATACAAAATATAAAATAAAACAAAAAGGTCATGAGAATGAACAAATCATAACTACCCAGATCTACTTGGATGAATCTCAAATAATGTGAAATTCTGTTGACATATTTAATGAAAATAAAAAGGCAAAGCAAATCTGGTGTTTGATGTCAGGATAGCGGTTACCCTTCGCGAGTGGAGAGGGGGTTTACAGTGCTGCTCTTATTCTGTTGTTTGATCTGGGTGCTGGTTATGCGAGTCTGTCCACTTTGTGAAAACATATCCACAGCCACTTGGATTCATGCACTCTTCTGTATGAATATTGCACTCCGATGGAAAGATTTTAACTGAACCTCTATCTAATGCTTATGGTTTTTTCTATGGCACCATACTCCTTCCCTGGCTGACAGGTATTGTCAGTGGCCGCTGCCATCACATGGGCTGTAGCAGGGAGGCACCTGTGTCAGGGAGGCACCGCGGGAGCTGCACACTGCATGGATCTGGTGCTCCCCGGGTGCTGCTGCAGCTGCCCAAATCTCAGCTGCAGACCCAGGCCTCTGGCTCCACACAGCAGGCAGGAACCTGCCCTCCTGGGCAGGGCTGCAGCTGCCCAAACTGTAGCTGTGGATCCAAGCCTTCCTGTGCTCTTAGGGGAGGCTGGGAGTAGGCAAGATCTGCCCGCCTGGGTGCAGCTGCAGCCACCCGACTGGTGGCTGCAGAACTGGGCCTCCTGCTCCACAAAGCAGGCAGGAGCTGGGGACAAGCGGGAGCCCCGCCCCTTCCAAGTTGGCGGGGCGGGAGCTCCCTGGGTGCAGCTACAGTGGCCTTCCCAGGTGCAGGACCTGGGCATCTCTGTAGCCTGCATTCTCGGGCGGGGAATGCTCCCCATCCCTGCAGGCTCAGGGGTGTCTGCTCCTGCTGCCTGGACTCTCTCCTCTGCCGGCATCTGCTCCAATCTGGGAGCTGAGTTAGCGCCGCACCCGGTGGGGGGCCATGAATGGCAGGAGTCAGATTCCTGGGCAGAAGGGCGTGGGTCCCCAGTAAGGCCCCTCCTTCAGGCCAGGGAGGGCCTGAAGGCTGGGAGCCAGCTGCCAGTCCCGAGGACCAGAGTGGGGACTTGTGGTGCCCCCTCCCTGCTGCCCATGGCCACCCATGCGGCAATCAGCATGCACTTCACCCCCCCTGAGGTCTATAAAAGCCCCGGGCTCAGCCAGAGCAGGAGAGAGGACAGAGGAAGGGATGCCCAGCTGCAGAGAGGAGCTACCCTCTCTGCTGATAACTGGAGATAATGGGACAAACAGCAGCAGAGAGGAGCAACCTTCTCCAGGGCCTCCTCTCTGCTGAGAGCTGAACACTGCAGACCATCTGCCTACAGAGAGAGCTACTCACTGCTGGTCTCCTGTGAACTGTTGTAACACTCAATAAAGCTTCTTTTAATCATGTTCCCCTTCCGTTTGTCTGCGTACCTCCTGGACACAGGACAAGAACTCGGGTAAAGGTGCCACCAGCCACAGATGTTTCTGACCAGAAAACTGACACTCCAAAGATTCCGTAACAGTATGACAGAGGATGGCATGGAATGGGGCATACTAAAATGCCAGACTCGCTGTCCAGGACTGGGCTCAAGTCCTGACTTAACCACTATCTACCATCTTCCCTCCCAGCACTCACCTGAAACGAGGGCACTAATTTCTCCTTTGCAAGGTGTATTGTGTATAACACAGAAATGAGAAACTAACATGTAAAAACATACTAAGTAATAACATACTAAGAGCCCATGTTACCTGAGCACTGAGTATGTGCCATGTTCTTCCCAATCCCTTCAACAAGTCTGAAGTTGAAGGATTCTCCCTACTTTACAGACAAGGAGCCAAGGCTCAGAGCAGTAAAGAGACACATAGCTCCCAAGAGCTAAGCTGGGTTTATACCCAAGTCTGTCTAATCCAAAGTAAGAGCTCTATCCAGGACTGCTCTTGGACCTGGGAGGACCTGGGAGAGTCTGCCAGATGCCATGAGCCACAATTCTCCCCAGTGCCTTCACCTCTGGGGCACAAGACACAGCTATGGTCACAATGGCTTTGAACTCCAGAATCCTTCACTCCATTCATTTCCCACGAAGTTTCTGGAACCCTAGGTCTCCTGTTTCTCCCCAACCCTGTTAAGCCATGGCTCAGTGTTCATTTTCTTCAGTGAGACACCAGGGTCTGCTCAGAAAGTGGCTAATTAAGACTCCCAAACTACTCCTGGCCTATCAAAACAGGCTTATGGCCTGCTCCTGCCCCAGCCCCTGCCTTGATCTGAGAAGCAGGACATGTTATCATTTATCCTGGACAAGTACTCACATGTCCCAGTTCCTCATGCCAGCATCTGTATCAGTCAGCTTCTGCTGTGTAACAAACCATCCTCAATCTTAGGGCTTAAAGCAATACTGATTTATTATTCTCATGACTCGGTGATCAGCTGGGCAGTTCCTCCAGTCTGGGCCAGATCAGGTGAGGCTGGGTGGTTTAGAGTGGCCTTACTCACATGTCTGGAGTCTCAGCCAGAACAGCTAGAATTCTCACCTCCTTCAGCAGATTCTCCCAGAGTCCCATAGGGGCAAAGCCAACCACATGACCCACTCAAGGGAACAGCTACAGGGAGCAGTGATTCCTTGGGAACCATTGTGGAATAATCTACCACAGTCTCTCTGTGAGCCTCTCACCTCCAGGCCACGCTGGCCACCAGATGCCAGGCAACCATCTGGATCTTGCCAGAACACTCACTCTCTGCTTTTTTTTTGAGACAGTTTTACTCTTGTTGCCCAGGCTGGAGTAAGTGCAATGGCACGATCTCAGCTCACCGCAACCTCCGTCTCCTGGGTTCAAGCGATTCTTCTGCCTCAGCCTCCCGAGTAGCTGGGATTACAGTCATGCATCACCATGCCTGGCTAATTTTGTATTTTTAGTAGAGATGGGGTTTCTCCATGTTGGTCAGGCTGGTCTCAAAGTCCCGGCCTCAGATGATCCACCCGCCTTGGCCTCCCAAAGTACTGGGATTAAAGACGTGAGCCACCGTGCCCAGCCTCCCTCTCTGCCACCTTAACTAAGCCTCATCTTTCCCTCCTGCCTGTCCATCTCCCAGGCTGCCCACAGCGCCCCCATTCCTGTACTCCCATCCTGAACTCAGGCCCTCTGCCCCTCAGCACTATCTGGCTTAACTCCCCCTTGCTTGCCACACTAGCCTGGGAAACACCAGGACTGGATCAATCCTCATGACCAAGTTCCCCAAACTCATGAACTGCAGCTGGACCCCCAGCACCACCTGAGTGGCAACTAATCTGCCTTCCCATGTGGGCTTTCCCTCCCTGTCCCCATGATGGCCAGGAGCTGTGTTAAATCTGACTCCTTCCCATTTTCTCTGAGCAGATGACTGGTCTCACAGTACCCCCTGCTTCACTTCAAAGTTCGTGTTCCCTCTGGTACATTTTATACAGACTGGTTAGTTTATATCTGCTCTTTAGAATTTAAGCTCCATGGCTGGGCGTGGTGGCTTATGCCTGTAATCCCAGCACCTTGGAAGGCTGAGGCAGGCAGATCACGAGGTCAGGAGATCGAGACCATCCTCACTAACACGATGAAACCCCGTCTATACTAAAAATACAAATAATAATAATAATAATACTTAGCCTATTGCTGTGGTAGGCACCTGTAGTCCCAGCTACTCAGGAGGCTGAGGCAGGAGAATGGCATGAACCCGGGAGGCAGAGCTTGCAGTGAGCAGAGATGGCGCCACTGCACTCCAGCCTGGGCAACAGACTGAGACTCCGTTTCAAACAAAAAATAAAAATAAAAATTTAAGCTCCATGAGAGTAAAATGATTTTTTTGGTTTCTGTCTTTTGAGATAGGGTGTTGCTCTGTCACTCAGGCTGGAGTAGAGAGGCACAACCACAGCTCAAGAGATCCTCCCACCTCAGCTTCCTGACTGGCTGGGACTGCAGGCCTGAGCCATCACGCTCATCTAAGTTTTTAAAATTTTTTGTAGTGATGGGGTTTCACCATGTTGCCCAGGCTGGTCTCAAACTC
This sequence comes from Piliocolobus tephrosceles, assembly GCF_002776525.5. Lineage (NCBI taxonomy): Eukaryota > Metazoa > Chordata > Mammalia > Primates > Cercopithecidae > Piliocolobus > Piliocolobus tephrosceles. Next base: position 16,547,110 of record NC_045453.1, on the reverse strand, counting down.
CTAGGCTCAAGTGATCCTCCTACCTCAGCCTCCTAAAGTGCTAAGATTACAGGCATGAGCCACCAAGCCTGGTTTCTGTCCTTTAACTGCTATATCTTCAGCACTACAACTATGCCAGACATGTGGGGGCGGGGTTGGAGGGACCCTCAATAAGTGTGGTTTTGTTTTTGAGACAGGGTCTCACTCTGGTTGCCCAGGCTGGAGTGCCGTGGCATGATCTTGGCTCACTGCAGCCTCGACCTCCTGGGCCCAGGTGATTCTCCCACGTCGAGGAGCTGGGACTAAAGGCACATGCCACCATGCCCAGTTAATTTTTTGTATTTTTCTTTTTTTTTTTTTTTTTTTTTTTTTAGTAGAGAGAGGGTTTCATGATGCTGCCCAAGCTGGTCTCAAACTCCTGGACTCAAGCAATTGGCCGCCTCGGCCTCCCAAAGTGTTGGGATTACAGGTGTGAGCCACCATACCCGGCCTAGTAAGTATTTACTTAATGCATGAGCCATAGAACAAGCCCACAGTGCACAGAGCTCGGTCAGGATAGTATGTTAAGCTTACAGTTACCTGCAGCCACTCTGTTCTTTACAGACTCCTCCCTCTAGGACAGGAAACGGCCTCAGGGCAGTCCCGAGGAATGAGCAAGACCTCAGGCAAGAGAGGGCATGGGGCATAAGCCCCTGGAGCCTCACAGGCCAGTCAGTTCAGAGTGCGGCCAGCCAACGCCCTGCATGGGAATCACCCAGGGTGGTTTGTTAAAAATCCCTTTTTCTAGGCTCCGCACCAGGTGCCTGACTCAGAGGGCCCAGGAATTTTCATCTTTAGCCTGCAGCGCACTGCATTTGAGTTTGACAAAGTTGTTCCACCGAGTCTTGGTGTGAGCTATAGGAGACAAAGTAATGCAGTCTCCATCCTCACCGTGGGGCACAGGTCATCCACCAATGCTGACAGCCCTACGGGTGGGTGGGCGACCAAGGCCCGTACGGAGTGGCCAGTGACAGAGCCTAGGGAAGAAGTTGGGGAGGGGACGGGCTTCAGGCTGACAAATCACAAAAGCTCAGGGCATGAGTTGGGTGTGGTTCATCCATGGAACCTGCAGGAGCATGTGGCCCCAACCACATGGGCTGCGTGGTGCAGGGTGGGAAGTGCAGAGCCCCCGCCCGTCCTCGGCTCTAGATGAAGAACTGAGACACTGCCAGGATCAGGCATGGCATCCCTGCGTGTGGATGGATGGGAGTAGAGGGACCATAGGTGGGAGCTCAGCAGGGAGAAAGGGGTGTTGTCTGAGACCAGACACATCTGAACTCTGGCATCCTAATTAACTCAGTCCCCATCCCTCTAGAGTAGACCACATCTCTTGCCCCAGGTGAGTACCTGCCCCAAGTCCGCTCAACCTCTGCCCACAGGGATGGCCATGTGCCTGTCCCATAAGCCCACTGCTGAAAACATCACTTCCTCATTTAGATGTTCTCAGACTTGGCATCTTCCCCTCTTCAAACCCCAGTGACTCTTCCCAACCACCTGCCAAGGACTGTGCTCTGTAGCCACAACCCTAGGGATTTAGGGCCACAAGGGGGCTCTGGCCCATCCTGGTCTCCTGCTCAGCCTTGGCCAGCGGGGCTAGAGGGTTCTGCCTTCACCCCTCTTCCTTGCTTACCAGTCTGACCTGCGAGCCGGGCTCAGCTTGAGGAAGGGGCTTGTTAGTGGGCAGGTGAGCTACCCAAGGCAAGGGCCAGGCAAGACCCTACTGCACCAACCCATCGTCCTCCTCTGCCCCCAGTCTCTGCCCACCCTTACCCCACCCCATGGCTAATAGTACTCAGAGCTTTGCAGAGATGCCCACTGGGTGCAGAGATGAGAGAAACTGCTCCCAGCTCACTGGGCCCCTCTATGGAAACAGGGTCAAGGGCCCAGGCCTGGGCTTTGCAGATAAGGCTGGCCTCTGAGAATGAGCATTCAGGTCCCTATATCCCAGAAGAGGCCCATGGGCCACCAGGGAACTTACATAAGCAGGGCCCAGTAGAGAGGCAGAGTCCAGACTAGCACAAAGAGAAAGGCAATTTTATTCTTCCAAAAAAATGCACCAGGAGAGGGTGAGCACAGGAGCACCCTTGGCCACATCCCCCATCCTAAGCAGGGTCTGAGATGAGGCCAGGCCTGACCTGGGCTTCAGAGAAGCTGACTGGGCTCCCTGTGGCCTTGGGGAGGAAACCAGGCAGACCTGGGAGTGGGACTTTGTTGTTAGCACCAGGAGCCGCCCACAGCTGGGCTCAGCGACAGGGCAGCGCATGGCCCTGCTGCCTCCACCTGAGAGTCTGGGGAGGGGCTGGTGGCAGAAGGCTCCCTGCAGGAGGTCACCTGAATGACTCTCAGATTCACAGACCCCCTCCGCCCTCCTCAACCCCTGTAAACATGAGAATCGGCTCGTGACACCCCTAGCACCTCAGGACAAGATGAGGGTCCGAGATGTGTGACTGGGCTTCAGGCGGCCCAGGAGCTGCCGGGCTTTCTCCTGCATGAAGAGCTGGTCCCTGGTCCCCCCGCAGGCCACCATCTTCCAGGCACTGGACATCTGGGAGAAGGCAAGAGGATTACCATCCAGGCAGGGACTATGTGTTCCTAACAGACCCTGGTGATCCTGGTCAGACAGGTGGAGTTATAAGCCTCCCTCCCCTAGAAGTCAGAGCCTTCTTATTCTCTCTCCACATTCCCTGTGACCCTGGACAAGTCACTTCCTGGCTGTGGGCTTCCTCAACTGTAAGCGGGAAGCTGGACAAGGAGACATGGCCATGCACTGCCCCCTGCCCCACTGCCGTGCAGCACCAGCCTCTCAAGGAGAAGCCACAGCCAGAAGGCGGGTGAGAAGGAGCAGTGAGATGGGTCAGCAGCCTGAGGCCAGCCCCTGCCTGAGGACAGACATGTACTAAGCAAACCAAATGCAGAATAATGATTTAGTTACAAGTAAAACCCAGGTCACAAAAGAGAGAATGGCAGAATGGGGGTGTCTCTACAGTATGTGGGGTCAGGGAAGGCTTCCCCCTGAGGAAGCAGCATTCAGACTGAGATCAGAAGAGTAAGTTAAACAAACGTAGCCACGGGAAGTAGCAGGAAGAGCACCCAGGCAGAGGAACAGCCTATGCAAAGGCCCTGAGCTAAGAAGGCGGGCACTGCAGGACCCCAGGGATGGCCAGCACTCACAGGGGCAGGTGTTGGGAAGTGGCTTCGGGGCTTCTGGGCCACTGCTGCCTTCTCTGGCTTGGCCTGCAAGAAGCCCTGGTTGAGCAGGCTGTTGTCTTCTTTGATACCTGACAGGGTAAGGCTGGAGGAGTTTGAAGGGGCAGTTGTCGGCTGAAATCAAAACCAAGGAGTCACCATTTTGCCAGAAGGTGTGAGAGGCAAGAAAAAACCCCACAATCCCACCCCAGCACCACCACCTGGGTGCTGAGACCTGAAAGAGGACGCACACTTTTCCCAGCCTCAGTTTCTACTTTCACATGGGGAGTCTGCATGAGCCTAATCTTACTTTATACTTAGAAGATTAAGCAAGGAGCCAGGAGCGGTGGCTCACGCCTGTAATCCCAGCACTTTGGGAGGCTGAGGCGGGCGGATCACGAGGTCAAGAATTGAGATCATCCTGGCCAACATGGTGAAACCTCATCTCTACTGAAAATACAAAAATTAGCTGGGTGTGGTGGCGTGCGCCTGTAGTCCCAGCTACTTGGGAGGCTGAGGCAGGAGAAAGGCGTGAACCTGGGATGAGACAGAGTTTGCAGTGAGCTGAGATTGCACCACTGCACTCCAGCCTGGGCGACAGAGCCAGACTCTGTCTCCCCCCAAAAAAACAAACAAACAAAAAAAAAAACAAAGAATATGCAAAGAACTTAATCTTGTTCTAAAGAACTTTCTTACTTAAAAAAAAAAAATCAAGTAATCAAGTAAAGAAACATTTGTGTGCATTTCAGAGCCTGATTCAGTGATGTGTCTTGAGGCACAGTCAGGCACTTCGGGGCGCATCAGCCGTGGGATGGGTGCCGTGCACCCCCAGGCCATAATAACATAATTGATAAATGTGGAGTATTATTGAGCATTGTCGAGTAATAACATACTCAATAATGTTGCCTCCGTCACATCAAGCCTCAGGAACCAAAGCTGTTCCTAGTTTTCCTGGGACCAGAAACATCCACAAGCATCATAAGGATGCAGCTTCAACCCCAAGCACAGCAGAGCTGCACGAAGTCCCTCCCATGCCTTTCCAGCCTCTTTGCCCTGCTTGGCACCATAGCCTCTTGACTTAGGCTTGGCACCCCTTTTATACGCTTTTAACTGGGGCTCAGGGAAGCTTAAAGATCCCAAAGAGCAGTGATGGTGCCAGGACTCCAACCCAGGCCCGCCTGACTCAATCTGTGCTGTTCACTCCCTGCAGTGACGCTTTTTTCTTTGCAGTAATCTGACTGCAGGTCTCCTGTCAAGGACTCCTAGCCAGGACAAGGTTTCTCTGCACGGATCGTGAGGGCAGCAGTCTACTTGGAAGATCAGGCAACCCTTAACCTTTGTTCATGATGCCACCGTGCCTCTCACTGCCTCCCCACTCTGAGCCAGGGCAAACCAACTCACCCCATTGTGAGCAGAGGGATCAGCCACACACCATGGCTTCTGGGGACCCAGGCTCTGCACAGGCAACAATCCCCTTTCTGAGGTCGACCTGACTGTAGCACCGGGTACAGCAAGTGCACTGGCCTGGGGGCCGTATAGTACCCATCCCAGGGCTGCTGTACCCAAGTGCCTGGCTGTACCTTAAGACACATCACTAGGCCAGGCACGGTGACTCACGCCTGTAATCCCAGCAGTTTGGGAGGCCAAGGCAGGCCGATCACCTGAGGTTGGGAGTTTGAGACCAGCCTGATCAACGTGGAGAAATCCTGTCTCCACTAAAAATACAAAATTAGCCAGGTGTGGTGGTGCATGCCCGTAATCCCAGCTACTTGGGAGACTGAGGCAGGAGAACCACTTGAACTCGGGAGGCGGAGGTTGCGGTAAGCTGAGATGGCACCATTGCACTCCAGCCTGGGCAAAAAGAGCGAAACTCTCTAACTCAAAAAAAAAAAAAGACACATCACTGACCCTTTCTGGGAAGGTGCTGGAGACTGAGATGCATGGTTTTAAAACATGTCCTAGCCACGCAACTCTGCCAAACAAAACCTTCTGTGAGAGACAAGCAGAGCTGCTGAATGAAGCCAGCAGTGGGTGCCCAGACCCACCCTCCCTGATAGCCCCTCCCCGCAGAACCCAGCGTTCCAGAAGCCCGGTTGGAGAACCACTAGACTAACTCCACCTTGAGGGTCCTCTCCAAAACTCAACAGTCCCAAGGGGCAGAAGCCTTCCAAGGAGACCTCATCCTCCTGGGGGCAGATCTGGAGTAGGGTAGGGGTGGGGGAACCCTTACCAAGGAGACAGACTTAGGCAGTGTGGACATCATCAGCTTCACATCCTCATCCACAATGTCAAGAGCCAGAGACTTCCGGACTTTCTTGATGGGGCTTCGCCGCAGCTGGGGGTTGGCAGATAGAAGGGGGTTAGGGTGGGTGTCAGGATTCCCCATGGTCAGCGCCTGGATAGTCATGGCCATGGATGGTCACAAAACCAGGCCCTGCTGCAGTGCAGACTTGGAGCAAGGCCCAGCTAGCAGGAATCTGCTGTTAGAAGAATGGGGGAGGCGGGTGTGCTGGGAAACTTAGGCCCCATGGCCCCATTACAGACTCCGTACCCAAGGTAGACCCTGTCCTGCCAGGTGCTGCAACAGTGAGCAGGCACACAGCATGAACCTCCACCACAAAGTGACCTGCTCTCACCCCGAATGGACCAGACACAGCCCCTCAAACAGGCCCAGCAGAGAATCATCCCAGTAACACCTAAAATACCACCCACAGGCCAGTAATATGGGAACACAAATCCCTCGAGACAAGCCCCTCTTCAAATGCCTAATACAAGCAAGGAATGTCCCATCCCTAATCGTGCACCTCACAGAAGCAGGTCCAGGGTCTGCTCCGATACCAGGGAGCAGCTCTGAGAGTCACACCCCACCCTCCACCCAACAGTGCACCCAGCAGGGGCTGCCACGTCTCACAACCACCATCCCCACCAAGGAGAGGCCAGGGAGGGCCCTGGAGTCAAGGGTCCAAGTTCTCTCCACCTGCACATGGGGTGCCAGCTCAGGCAAGTCCCACCCAGGCTGACCGCCCACCTCCCCTCCTTACCTAACACCCTGTATATCCCACTGTTCCCAGCTCTCCCTTGAGGAGAGCAGTCTGGGAAAAAAGAGGAGCACAAGGAGACTCAAAGGGACCATGCACTGTCACGAAAGCTAACAACACAGTGGCAGGAAGGCTGGCATAGAATGGAGGCTTGGGACAGTCCCTTCCGTGCCCCCCCTGCCCAGGAGTCCCTGCAGACTCCACCTCACCTGAACCCATTCCCCGCACCCCCAGCTCATGCAGCCTGACACTCAGCCCGGCGCTGCCTGGTCTGGCTGGCTCGTCCCGACCTCCTTGCCCCCATTCGAAGGATTCCCTTGGAACCTCCCTTTCTGCAGCCCTTGGTACCCTATGAATTTAGTCATGGCGTGTCTGTCTAGCATCTGTCTCTGCCCCCTGAACACTAAGGGGAGATCCAGTATGGGTCTTAATCGCTGCTCCATCCACTACATCCAGCCCAGCCCCACTTGAGCAGGGTCCGAACACAATGTTGGATAAGTGAATCCTTCAAAGGGGAGCAGGGGAGGGTCCCAGAGACACTGTCCTTATCGTGTCAGTTTCCTTGACAACCACCGTGAGAAAGGGGGCAAAGAGGACATGCTGCACCCCCATTCTCCCCAGCGCCTCACTTTCTACAACCTGCCCCCAGATGCCTTCCCCATGCCACGGCTCCAACTCCCCCTGCCCAGGCTCTCCCACCCCCACCCCACTCACCCCGGGCTTCCTCTTCTGCTTCTCAGGCCTGACGTCATCCTCGATGATGAGTTCGATGCCAGCCTCAGAGCGCAGCACCTCCTTCAAGTCCTCCTCCAAGTGCGGGGTCTGCGGCTGTGGGTAGGTGCGCGGCAGCCCATGTGAGGCAACACACTCGGGCTGTCTGTGTGTGGGACAGTGGGGCCAACCCAGCTGCAACTGGGCTGTCCTGGGTAAGGCAGGAAGAAGGCCTGACGCCAGGATGCAGATCTCACACGCACCATTCACAACCACTAACTGCTGCCTTGGACAAGCAGCTAATGACCTTGATTCCCAGGGGCCTGCCAGGCTGGGAGCAGCCCAGAGACACAGTAACCCTCACACAGCCCTGTGCAGTAACTGTCATCTTACGCAGGTAGAAACAGAGGCTCAGAGATTAAGAGCCTGGCACATAGTCACACAGCTGCTTAATTAGGACCCGGACAGCTCAAAGCCCAGGCTCACTCAACCCTTTGTTCCACACTAATGCGGGCTCTCCAATCCATTTCCTTCTCTCAGGCCTGGGGGTTCCAAGGACCTCTCCAGCTTCAGGCAACAGAGAACAGGGGAGGGAGAGTGCTACTAAGAGTGAAAGGTGTGAAGCAACTCCTCAGAAGTCACCCGAAAAGCCCCTGCAAACTTTAACTGCAGCTGCCAAGGTCATGAGATTTGCCCTCACACCTGTTTGGAGAGCATGCGGATACTTTAGTAGAGGAGCTGAATCTCCACTGCAATAGGAAAGGAGCACTAACTGTGCCTCACCTCGGCCCATGCAGCATGGTCAGTGGAAAGTCTGCTTGACTCAGAATCAGTTCCATGGCAGGCCCAGGGGAGCCTCAGCCCCCAGCCACCCTTGGGCTTCATAGGAGGCTCCACGCAGTGGAGAGAGGGCAGGGGGACCAACTGCAGACCTTGTTCACAGTCCAGTGCCTCCACAACCCTCCACTGATTTCTAAAACACCTGTGTGCTCCAGAAAGCCCAAGGTGCCAACTCCTGTTTTCACAGAAAACACAACCATCCCATCAACTGGGAAGAGTAGGGGAGAAGTGCAGCCTGCATACTGTGGGAAAGACGTCCCTGGGGCTTTCCAGTGCTCTGTAGAGAACTGGGAGTTGGTCAGAAGACAGGCCAGAGCAGCAATTTGCCACTTCTCTGAACGAGGCACAGTGCTTATCTTTGCCTGAAAGTGTTTGAGTTATTTGTATTTCACATCAGTCTCCCCTATCCTGAGGCTGAGTGTCACAGGATACCACCATCTCTCCAGCACCAGCCAGAGCCTGCTTGCACACTCAGGTGCTCAGGAGCAGTCAGAGGAAGTGACAAGGAGCAGCCTCAGATTCCCCATTTATACTATCAGGATCTCCACATCTTCTCAGGAGGAAGAATCAAGGGAGACCTCAGAGGGAAGGGTCCTGTGGACTGAACATAGTTGGATGAACCCAAGGGATCCCACTGTGCAGAGATCCACGGCAGTGACCACACCACGTACCAGGGGCTTCAGGGGTCCGTACTTCTCCAGGGCATTCTTGAACGGGGTTGGTGTGTGGGGAGTGTTGTCCATGGAGTACTTCTGATCTGGGGTTACAAACCTGCCAGGGGCCAGAGCAGGGGAATCAATGACAGGACAGGGGCCGACGCCAGGCACTCTGCTGCCCTGGCTCCACCTTCCCCCAGTGTGACCTTTGGCCCAGCAAAGGTTCTCTTCCCATCCCTCTCCCCACCCTGCAGGTCAAAGTCAGGGGCTCGGGGGAAACACAAGGAAGACGGGAGTCTAAGAGGGGCCAGGAGCTCCAGACGGGTGGCAGATAGCTGAGAATGCTGCTCAGTCACGGTCCAGACTTGGGACTTTCCAGAAAACAAGGCAGCCCATGGCCACACTTCAGCAACAGTGAGAGGGGCACGGAGCGAGGTGGGAACCCAGGAAGATCCCATCCTGCCCAGCTCTCCCTGGAGAGCCTGTGTGAGAAGGATGGCAGCAGCACACTGAGGGAAAGGAGGGGCGAGAGGTGAGGCCAGCATCTTCCCAGGTCTCCCGAGAGTTCACCAAGGTGATGGACATGCGGAGGAAACCCTTCAGCAGAGCACAGAATAAACCCAGGATGGCCTGGTCCAGAAGCAGAACTGTAAGATTCTTCTATCAGATGTGGACCCACCATGGGTGATTTCTGCCTGCCCCTGGAGCAGGGGGACAGAAGAGGCACCTCACGCTCCAGAGCACCAGGGCTGGCGATATGCGGCAGGGCCAGGCTGGGTGTGGGCAAATGTCAGCTCTGAAGGAAGCTACCAGGTTCCACAAACATGAGCCCTTGTGCTAGTATGTGACCTTAGTCACCTGGAGATGCCACCATGGCTAACTCTCATGGCATAACCAAGGCACTTAGAGGATGAGAGAAAAGCCCAGGTAGCCAGGGACTCAGGTCATGAGGCCGACTCCTAGAGACAGCAGCCTGGGGCCTGGACACCTCCGCTTCCCGCAACTGGCCAGCCACTCCATGGGGGGATAAAAAAAACTAGTACAAGTGCAGACCATTCTTTTCTTCCTTCCTCAGGACCTAGAGATCAGGCAGGGATCCACAGTCTCTTCCCAAACCCTTGTTATCCCCCATCTGGGACACACAGAGATCCCCCTCTGTAAGGAAGAGCGAAGACAGGTAAGCACAGGTCAAATGTACACATCTTACAGTTCAAACCACAGCTCACGGGGGTGAATCTGAGCCACTCAAGCATCTCCATGGGACAACGGAGTTTCTGAGGAACATGAGAAAGTTCCAGAATCCCTCTAATTCGTGGCATCAACAAGGACTAAAAGCCCACACATGGCCAAAGGCGGTGGTTCACACCTGTAATCCTAACACTCTGGGATTAGTGTTAGGCTAACAGGAGAGGATCACTTGAGGCCAGGAGTTCAAGAACAGCCTGGGTAACACAGAGAGACTCCATCTCTACTAAAAATAAAAAAATCAGCCAGCCACGGTGGTGCTTGTAGTCCCAACTACTCCAGAGACTATGGGAGGAGGGCCACTCAAGCCCAGAATTCGAGGCTACAGTGAGCCATGATTACACCACTGCACTCCAGCCTGGGTGACTAAGAGAGACCTTGTCTCGGAAAAATGGCGGGGGGAGGGGGAGTGTATATACACATATTAGAAAACTCAGGGAGAGGCCGGCCCTGGTGACTCATCCCTGTAATGCCAGCATTTTAGGAGGCTGAGGCAGAAGGATTGCTTGAGTCTCAGAGTTCAAGACTAGCCTGGGCAACACAGTGAGACCTTGTCTCTCCAAAAAACAAGAAAATTAGCCAGGCATGGTGGTGCACACCTGTGGTCTCCGCTAGTTAGGAAGCTGAGGTGGGAGGATCGCTTGAGCCTGGGAGGTAGAAGCTACAGTGGGCCATGATCAGACCACTGCATTCAACCTTGGGGACAGAGCAAGACTATCTCAAAAAGAAACCTCAGGGAGGCAGGGAGGCTGACTTGAAAAGGGAATTCAAAAGATTGCTTGGAGATAAAAAATGCAGCTCTGTACGTCAGAGAACTCAGCAAGTTGGAAACCAAAGACAACCACACTGGTGAATCAGAAAACGATCCCATCATGTTCTTGGCAGATTAAGGATATGGCTCAAGATGACAAAGAGGAGTATGAAGATGAAAAAGACACAGATCAATCCAGCCTATATAGGAAGGAATTTGTAAGGTAGGAGAAGGGGCAGACAGGAAAAGAAAAACTAAAGAAATAAACACTTCCTCAGCTCAAGGTTTGAATCTTTAGTCTGATATGAAAGCCAGGGAGGAAAAAAAATAGAGAAATAACCACACCACCACACAGCCTGGCAAATTTGAGGGATAACTAAAGAGACTCTCTACAAAGGAATAACAGCTGGATTACAGCTCACTCCTATAATACTAGCACTTTGGGAGGCCAAGGCAGGCCATTTGAGTCAGGAGTTAAGACACCAGCCTGACCAACATGGTGAAACCCCATCGCTACAAAAAAAATAGAAAAATTAGCAAAAACTATAAAAATTAGAATTCATCACCAGCAGGCCCACACTACATGGTTAAAGGATGGCCTTCAGAAGAAACAAGATGGACATATGGATCTAAAGAGGAATGAACACTGGAGATGCTTCTTCCTATAGAAAAAAGGAGTTGGAGGGAGGCAGCAAATGAGGCCACATGGGTAAGAAAGACAGGGAGAGAGAGAAGTATCAATGCCTTTTGTAGTGATAGCATCTCTGGGCTTAGATCCAAAGTCCAGGATTCTGGTTTGAATGAACAATCATTTATCACGAAACCTATCTAAGTAACACTTCAGATCAACTCTTTAGAGACGGATTTCTTTTTTCTTTCTTTAAAAAACAAACAAACAAACAAACAAACTAGAAAGAGGGTCACGTCACGCTCTGTAACCTAGGCTGGAGTGCAGTAGTCAACCATAGCTCACTGCAGCTTCAAACTCCTGGGCTCAAACAATCTTCCCACTTCAGCCTCCCGAGTAGCTGGGACTACAGGCACACGCCACCATGTCCAGAAAATTTTTTGGTTGGGAGCGGTGGCTCACACATGTAATCCCAGCACTTTGGGAAGCCGAGGTGGGTAGATCACAAGGTCAGGAGTTTGAGATCAGCCTGACCAACATGGTGAAACCCCGTTTCTACTAAAAATACAAAAATTAGCCAGGTGTGGTGGCTCACGCCTGTAATCTCAGCTACTCAGGAGGCTGAGGCAGGAGAACCACTTTAACCTGGGAGGCGGAGGTTGCAGTGAGCTGAGATTGCGCCACTGCCCTCCAGCCTGGGTGACAAAGCAAGACTCCATCTCAAAAATAAATAAATAAATAAATAAATAAAAATTTTCTTTTTCTTTTTTTTGGATAGACAGTGTCTCCCTATATTGCCCAGACTGGTCTAAACCCCTAGTCTCAAGTGATCCTCCCACCTCAGCCTCCCAAGTGCTGGGATTACAAGTGTGAGCCACTGAGCCGGACTTTGGAGAATGATTTCTGACTAAGGGAGTCACAAATCTTTTCCTGAAATTATATCACTATCAGGGCTAAAATTCCTGAGCTGACTTCTGAATCACAAAATAATGATTTCCTCCTCCAGCTAATGTATCAAGCAGAGGAATAGTTAAGCAACTCTCTCTACCTGGAATTTAGAATCATGATGACTTGAGGAATTAAACTTATTGTAAAAGCACTTCCATAAAAGCAGGCTGGCAAGCAACCTGCACAGGCTTCCAGACAGAAAACGCCGTGCTCCGTAAGCTCAGAGGACAGGAATGCAGCCTCCAGTCCTGATGGAGGGACTGGGGCACTTCCGCCTTGCACATAAGGCTGCTCAAACACAGAGAATTTGCACTTGAAACCTTAGGAAGGCGAAGAGATTATGTTTTTCAGGCTAATATGGACTCTGTCCATTCCTGAGACAGAAAATTATCAAATGAGGGGCAGGTGCAGTAGCTCACGCCTGTAATCCCAGAGTTTCGGGAGGCTGTGGCAGGACCACTTTAAGGCCAGCTCAAGACCAGCCCAGATAAAGTAGCAAGACCTCACCTCTTAAAAAATTTTATTAGATGAGCATGGTGGCATGCACCTAGAGTCCCAGCTACTCAGGAGGCTGAGGCAGGAGGATCACAAAAAAGGAAACTATCAAATTAAAAAATAAATGAGGAAAAGCACAGGTGGAGCCCCAGACTGTACTGACAAAAATGATAAATCGTGGTGGCCAGAAAGGAGAGGGCTTTCTTCAGTCTCCAGTGTTATTCCAAGGGTGTCCCCTCCCACTGTTCCACCAGCTTGAGTGGTCCTCAAGCCCATGGTATCGCGTTGCTGCGGGAGAGGACAGCGAAGGTGGGGGGCATTACAGCACTCACGCAGCATGTTTCTGGTGCAGGGGTGTCTTGTCCCGGTGCAGTGGTGTGGTGACCACCACCTTCTGGCTACACACTGGGGTGGATGTCAGCGAGGGGCTCTCCAGCTCCAATGTGTCCTGTTTGTTCCAGAAGTTCAGAAACTGCCGAAGAAGAGAGAGGGAACAAGACAAAATGATCACCTGCATGTGGATTCCTGAGACCTCAGGGGGTCATGGGTAGAGATCCTTGAGCTCCTCCCCCAAAACATCTGCTCTCTGATACTGAGGTCCCCTCCTGACCATCATACACCAGAGAATAAGGACTGGGACAGATCGATACCAGGAGCCTACCAAGCAGGGTCACACAGGCCTTTGGGGTTCCGTTACCCTAATCCTAGCTTTTGCCATCTCTACTCGAGTGCCACGACACAGTTAAGGCACAGGAAGCCAACTGCGGGAGAGCGGCTCCTTCTCAGAAGAAATAAAACTAGCTCTGAACTGACCTGTGAAGGCGCAAGGCATGTGACAGTTGTAGTGATCCTGGGGGTGGGGGGTTATCATTTAGAAGGCACCTTCTCTTGCCAGTGCTAAGCACTTCACACAAATAACTTAGTTTCCACAAATCCTGAGACATAGGCACTATGACTATCTCCCTTTTACAGGTAAGAGAACCAAAGCTTAGAGAAGTTTTGAGTCTTGCACTGAATGCTAGAGGTGAGACTCAAATCTAGACCTAAGTCAGCATCCATTCTTTGAAGCACCACCCTCTCTTCCCTCCCTGCCCTGAAGATGCTGTAATAGAGAGCCATCTGCAACCCTCAGGGTCACCACTCTAAATGGGGTCTCTGGCGTAGGGCAGCCACCACGCTCCATCATCCTGAGCTGCCCAAATAGTAGCTCAGGGACCCGCTGCCTTCCTTCTCCAGCCAGCAGCCCTCACTTGCAGGCATGTTACAGGCTGACCTGTGTCTCCCTCAAATTTACATCCTCAAGTCCCAACTCTCAGCACCTCAGAATGGGACTGTATTAATACTTGGAGATGGCCGGGCGCGGTGGCTCAAGCCTGTAATCCCAGCACTTTGGGAGGCCGAGACGGGTGGATCACGAGGTCAGGAGATCGAGACCATCCTGGCTAACACGGTGAAACCCCGTCTCTACTAAAAAATACCAAAAAAACTAGCCGGGCGAGGTGGCGGGCGCCTGTAGTCCCAGCTACTCGGGAGGCTGAGGCAGGAGAATGGCGTAAATCCGGGAGGCGGAGCTTGCAGTGAGCTGAGATCCGGCCACTGCACTCCAGCCTGGGCCACAGCGAAACTCCGTCTCAAAAAAAAAATAAAAAAATAAAAAATAAAAAAAAAATAAAAAAAAAAAAAAAATACTTGGAGGTAAGGCCTTTAAAGTGGTTAGTTAGGCCAGGCGCGGTGGCTCACGCCTGTAATCCCAGCACTGTGGGAGGCAGAGGCGGGTGGATCACCTGAGGTCAGGCATTCGAGACCAGCCTGGCCAACATGGTGAAACTCCGACTCTACTAAAAATACAAAAATTGGCCAGGCGCGGTGGCTCAAGCCTGTAATCCCAGCACTTTGGGAGGCCGAGACGGGTGGATCACGAGGTCAGGAGATCGAGACCATCCTGGCTAACACGGTGAAACCCCGTCTTTACTAAAAAATACAAAAAACTAGCCGGGCGATGTGGCGGGCGCCTGTAGTCCCAGCTACTTGGGAGGCTGAGGCAGGAGAATGGCGTAAACCCGGGAGGCGGAGCTTGCAGTAAGCCGAGATCGCGCCACTGCACTCCAGCCTGGGCGACAGAGCGAGACTCCGTCTCAAAAAAAAAAAAAAATACAAAAATTAGCCAGACATGGTGGTGGGCCCCTGTAATCCCAGCTACTCGAGAGGCTGAAGCAGGAGAATTGCTTGAATCCAGGAGGCACAGGTTGCAGTGAGCTGAGACGGCACTACTGTACCCTGGACAACAGAGCAAGACTCCGTCTCAAAAAAATAAATAAATAAATAAAGTGGTAAGTTATAGTCTGGTCAACATGGTGAAACTTCATGGTGGCAGGCACCTGTAATCCCAGCTACTTGGGAGGCTGAGGTGGGAGAACTGTTTGAACCTGGGAGGTACAGGCTGCAATGAGCTGAGATCATGCCACTGCACTCCAGCCTGAGCAACGGAGCAAGACTACATCTCAAAAAATAAAAATTAAAAATAAAGTGGTAAGTTAAAATAAAGTCAGTAGAGGCTGGGCACAGCGGCTCAGGCCTGTAATCCTAGCACTTTGGGAGGCCAAGGCGGGTGGATCACTTAAGGTCAGGAGTTTGAGACCAGTCTGGCCAACATGGTGAAACCCCATCTCTACTAAAACAACAACAACAACAAATAGCTGGGCATGGTAGCTCATGCCTGTAATCCCAGCTACTCAGGAGCCTGCGGCAGGAAAATTGCTTGAACCTGGGAGGTGGAGGTTGCAGTGAGCTGTGATCATGCCACTGCACTCCAGCCTCCGGCCTGGACAACAGAACAAGACTCCATCTCAAAAAATAAAAATAAAGAAATAAAGTCATTAGAGTGGGCCTTAATCCAATAACTGGTATCCTTATAAGATTATAAATAAGAGGTTTTGAAAGAAAACATAACAGATTAGGACACAGGCGACCACGTGAAGACACAGGAGGAGCCAGCATCTACAAGCCAAGGAGAGAGGCCTCAGAAGAAACCAATGATGCTCAATTTCTGTTGTCGAATCCACCGAGTCTGTGGCACTCTGTTAAGCAGCCAGAGCAAACCGACACGGGGTCTCTCTCAAAATGCCACTAGCCATCCTGACCCATGATGACAGGGTCGCCTCCTGCACTGGGCCACCTCAAGGCCTCGCTCTCACCCACAGCCTCAAGGGAAGAACAGACCTAATGACAGCCAAAGCCCAAGGTTATACCTAGGCCCACCAAGGCCCTGCGCCACCCCCCACCACTCCACACATCCTCTCTGCCCTTCCTTTTCTGTGCCTTTGGTCAAGGTGCTCAAGGAGAAACAGCCCAGATACCTCTCTGCAGAAGGCCAGGTGCCCCCCATGACCTCTGTCTCGGAGAGACCCTGGCATCCATCCTGGCTCCCGAAGCTGTGTGTGTTACTAAAAGGCACCCAGGGGCAACACCCAGGACAGTGAGTTCTCAGTGACTTCACAATTGCTATCACATGGCACTTCCCACACTCTATTCTGGTTCATTACAAGCTCATCCCCAGCACTGGCTATCCCAGCTCTTCCCAGCACGGGGCAGGGCCAGTCAGTGCTGGGGACAACCCATCATCTTCATCTTTGCTCCCCAGTGCTGGCAAGTCTGCTGCGAAATAGGTTCCACAAATGGAATGAACAAACATGATAGTTCTCTTCCTCTCCTTCATTACCCAGCTACCAGCATCCTCCTCCTCCTCCTCCTCCTCCTCCTCCTCCTCCTCCTCCTGGCAGTCTTCCTGGACTTGCCCAGACTAGATACACATATGCAGCACCATAAGCCTTCTCCTTCATCCTGATTATCACATTTTCTGGGTCTTTTTCAGTTAACTGGTCTTCCTACCAGAGAGTAAGCTGCATGAGGACAGAGCCAGGTCTGGGTTTGCTCACCTTTGCCCCAGCACTGAACACTAGGTGTCTATACCAACCCAGTAAGGTGCCACAGTGGGGTCCACGCACCTGGGAGGGCGAGAAGGGCAGGGTCTTAACAGGTGTGCTCTTGGGCGTGAGGCTGTTACAGGAATCCAGGAAGGACAGACTGGTGCTATTCTCAGTGACAGGGGACAGTGCCACACGCCTCTTCCTCTGCCGCTTGAGCACTGAGGGCGGCGTGCCAACGCCAGAGCCCCCAACTTCAGTGCTGGGGGAAATGGGGATCAGCTCCCCCCGGCTGCTCCGGCTCAGGTCTGAGATGGTGTGGCCATCCAGGCGGTACTCGGTCACGCTGGGCACTGGGGCAGCAGGCTGGCGGGGTGGCAGGACCTGCTGCTGCTGTGACGCTTGCAGCTGCACTAGGCTGTTGTTGATACTGTCCTCTGCAGATGGCTCCTCAGGGAGGTCAAATTTACTCAGGTCACACCAAGCATCGGGGTCCTGCCCAGGGAGGGAAGTTAGGAATTGCAATTACTATGCTCTTAATACAAGAGGACTTGTTCATTAAAGGAAATATGTAAGTGTCAAGTATAATCCCACAGCCCAGGATCAATCATTATTTCATGCATTTCCTCAAAGTTTTCTATGATTATACATCTATATTTTCATAGATTCTTTTTTCCTTTAAAGAGACAAGGTCTCACTCTGTTGCCCACGCTGGAGTATAGTAGCACAATCACAGCTCACTGCAGGCTTCAACTCCTGGGTTCAAGCGATCCTCCTGCCTCAGCCTCCCAAGTAGCTGGGACTACAGGCATGTACCACCATTCTTGGCTGATTTTTTATCTTTCTTTTTTTTTTGAGACAGAGTCTCACTCTGTTGCCCAGGCTGTGGTGCAGTGGTGCAGCGGTGCAATCTCGGCTCAATGCAACCTTTGCCGCGGCCTCCTGAGTAGCTGGGACTACTGGCATGTGCCATCACACCCAGCTAATTTTTGTACTTTTAGTAGAAACAGGGTTTCACCATATTAGCCAGGCTGGTCTCGAACTCCTGACCTCAGGTGATCTGACAGTCCCGGCCTCCCCAAGTGCTGGGATGACAGGTGTGAGCCACTGCACCCAGTTTCAGCTAATTTTTTAAAAGACTTTTTACAGAGACTGTGTTTCACTACATTACCCAGGCTGGTCTCAAATTCCTGGGCTCATGTGATCCTCTCACCTCAGCCTCCCAAAGTGCTGGGATTATAGGCATGAACCACAGTACCCAGCCCGCAGATATTTTTATAGAATGAAATATAGAGCAATGAATGGGATGTCACTCATCATTGATGCCTCCTTGGGGCAGCTCACAAAAGTTGTTTCCAATCCGCACAATTCTGCTAGGGAAGCATTACTTTCCCTTTCATACCAAGGAAGCTGAGCTGAGGGAATTTGGTCTTCCCGAAGTTACTCAGCTTCTAGAAAAAGCCTGTGAGTCACTATAGGTTTTCCCTCCTTTACCCAGTAAATCACAGCACAACCAAAAGGGTTCTGGTCTTAGGGTTCTGGCCTCTGAGGGGACCCAGATGCTAATGCTGAGTTCTGGTTCCCAGGACTTGCAGGAGCCTGGGGCAATTCACTCCTAAGGATAGAGGCCAGCTGGGGGCAGGACCGACCTCAGGCCCACACCCCAACCTCAGGGAGGCCCCAGCACTGACAGTGTCTAGTAGACCAGAAGTACATCCTACAAGGACCACTCAAGTGGACAGCGCAAAGGAGGGAAGACAGGATTTCCACATATGCAGTAACTCCCCCAACAGGCACTGAAGGTCATCGTGGAAAGAGCCTGAACTCTGAGCCGGATGGACAGCAGGGCCTGACTCCTGTTCCTGGAGGTCACCAGCTATGTGAAACTGGCCAAGTCTCTCCCAACCTCTCTGAGTGTGGGGTGCTCTCACTGTTGATGAGTCCAGCACCCACCTCACAGGTTGTTAAAGACCAAATAAAGCCGGGCGCGGTGGCTCACGCCTGTAATCCCAGCACTTTGGGAGGCCGAGGAGGGCGGATCACGAGGTCAGGAGATTGAGACCATCCTGGCTAACACGGTGAAACCCCGTCTCTACTAAAAAATACAAAAAATTAGCCGGGCGTGGTGGCGGGCGCCTGTAGTCCCAGCTACTTGGGACGATGAGGCAGGAGAATGGCGTGAACCCAGGAGGCGGAGCTTGCAGTGAGCTGAGATCACACCACTGCACCCTAGCCTGGGTGACACAGCAAGGCTCCATCTCAAAAATAAAAAGACCAACGAAGAGCCCACACATTAGGTAGCAAGTGATGGGCCTGGCAAACGGCAAGCACTCAAATCTTAGGTACTGTAATTACTCACTAAGCACCGGCTCTGGCAATCAGTAGGTGCTCAATACAGGCGAGCTGTGCCTGCAAGCAAAAGAAAACAGAACGGTCTAGGGTAAAGGGAGGTGATGCTGTGGTATAAACAGTGTGCCAGGCATGGAGGGGCCGAATCTCCTCTCAACACTCCCCTCAGAGCTCAGGCGAGGGATGGTGCCGGTGCCCAGTGCTTGCTTCAGAGCTGTGCTGAGAATCCATGAATGTGCTAGTGCCTCTCAGACTCCTCTGACAATCCCTGGAGGTGGGGGCACCACAGACAGGGCCTATAGCTGGGTCCAGTCCCAGCCACTGGGGTCAAGAGATGAGACCTAGAATGAAAGAGGGCCTAAGTAGCTGGTCCTCCAACCCTTCATCAAGTAGTAGCAGGAGCATAGCATGGCAGTCAAGACCACCAAGTGTACTTGCTGTGCAACCATGGGTATACTACTTGACCTCTCTGAGCCTCAGTCTCACCTACAAAACAGAAATGACACACCTCACAGGATAACACGAAGACTGTATGTTAAGCTCAGGCCCTGGCAGTTAGATGTTCTCGCATGGAAGACACCCGAGTGGGAAGGCAAACACGGACGCCCATACTGGACTCCACACCCCAGTGACCAGGCCTCTGGTCTTTCACCTCCCAAAACCCGCTCTACACTGCAGGCGTGGCTGATGCAGTCAGAAGCTAGGGTGTCACACCAAGAAGCCCTCCTCAAAGGACACAACCCCAGAGCCGACACAGTAACCACAACACAGGCTGCTCAATGGCTGTCCCACCCTGAGTAACCAGAACCCACTTCATTCCAAGACCAGCACCAAGCCTTGGCACTTCCTGGGCTCCTCTTCAGGGAGACCCAACCATGTGTGATGCCACAAATACCACGCTGTCCTGTGCTGTCACCTGCAATCAACCTTTAGGACTCAGTGCAGTGCCACCTCCTCTGGGCAGCCTTCCCACCACGCCCTGTGCCATACATAGAGGTCAGATGCCACCACAAATTCCTGCTGCACACACCAGGAGTTCCCCAAAGACAGGGACTGCATGGTGATGACCCTGGTGTCCCCAGCCCTTTGGTTAGGGCTGGGCACTCAGAATCAAGTCAGTAACTGTTAGCAAGGAGATGGAATGAGCAAAAGGATGTGGGCCCACCAGAGAAGCACTTCCTGCTAGGGGTGTTCTGTGCCCACTGTGAAATGTTGTGACCAACATACCGACTCGATCAAGTCCAGGGCTTCAGAGAGGCTAGAACCCACGGCAGGGATGAGGAGGTTGGCTGCCTCCACCACCCACTTGTAGGGCAGACTTATTTCCGGCGGGGAGCCTTCCTGGTCCTCACGCTTCGGAAATTCCTCCAAGGGCTCTGGTGTTCGTACTGCGTCCAGATCTGTAGGGATGGGCTCCTGCTCCTTTGAAGTGGCGGCTGCTGCAGGTTCCTCCTCACTACTTTCCTCCTCCTTTATGGTAGGAGGGACAGAGGGCCAGTTGGTCAGAAGACTTCCCTGAAAGACACAAGAGTACACCATTTGGATTTTGCTGAGATATAGACTCTATAGTAATTTCTAGCTAAAACACACAACCTGAATCTAGGAAGGAAACTCTGATGAACCCAAATAGAGAAACATTCTACAAAATAATTAGCCATACCATATACTTCAAAAATGTCAATATCATGATACTAAGAAAGGCGGACTAAAGGGATAGGACAACTAAATGCAATGTCTGGTCCTAGACTGCATCGTGGGCAGGGAAAAATGGAATATAAACTGTTGATAAACATCCTGAATTAAGCTTAAATTCCCTGGATTGAATATAACTTTACTGTGGTTATGTAAGCAAATGGCCTTATTCTTAGGAATCTATGCTACATAACGTAACTCTCAAATGGCTCAGATGAAAGTACTAGTACACAGAGATTGGGTGCAGTGGCTCACGCCTGTAATCCCAGCACTTTGGGAGGCCAAGGTGGGTGGATCACCTGAGGTCAAGAGTTTGAGATCAGCCTGGCCAACATGGTGAAACCCTGTCTCTACTAAAAATACAAAAAAAATTAGCCAGGCGTGGTGGCACGCACCTGTAATCCCAGCTACTCGGAGGCTGAGGCAGGAGAATCACTTGAACCTGGGAGGCGGAGGTTGCAGTGAGCTGAGATCGTGCCATTGCACTCCAGCCTAGGTAACAAGAGCAAAACTCCATCTCAAAAAATTAAAAATTTAATTTTTAAAGCTTAAATAAACATTAAAAATTAAAGGACCAGGTACAGTGGCTTATACCTGTAACCCTAGCACTTTGGGAGGCTGAGGCAAGTGGATCCCTTGAGCTCATGAGCTCAAGGTTGCAATGGGCTATGATCACGCCACTGCCCTCCAGCTTGGGCAACACAACAAGAGTCTAATAAAAAAAACAAAGGGTGGGGGAGGGGGCTGGGTGCGGTGGCTCACACCCATAATCCCAGAACTCTGAAAGGCTCAGGCAAGAGGATCCCTTGAGTTCAAGAGTTCAAGGTTGCAGTGAGCTATGATCACGCCACTGCACTACAGCCTGGGGTACAGAGCAAGACCCTGTCTCATTTAAAAAGAAAAAAAAAGGCCGAGCATGGTGGCTCACACCTGTAATCCCAACACTTCAGGAGACCGAGACGGGCGGATCATAAGGTCAAGAGATCAAGACCATCCTGGCTAACATGGTGAAACCCTGTCTCTAAAAATACAAAAAATTAGCTGGGTGTGGTGGCACATGCCTGTAGTCCTAGCTACTCGGGAGGCTGAGGCAGGAGAATCACTTGAACCCAGGAGGCGAAGGTTGCAGTGAGCCGCGATTGCACCACTGCATTTCACCCTGGGCAACAGAGTGAGATTCCATCTCCAAAAAAAAAAAAAAAACCGCTGGGTGTGGTAGCTCACGCCTATAATCCCAGCACTTTGGGAGGCCACGGCAGACAGATCCCTTGAGCCCAGGAGTTCGAGACCAGCCTGGGCAACACAGGGAAACCCCATCTCTATAAAACAAACGAACAATAAAAAAGTGAATTTTACTGTATGTAAATTATACCTTTATAAAATAAATAAAAAAGCTACCAAACTGGGAAAAAATAGTTACTACATGATAAAGGAGTAACATCCTTAATATACAAATAAAATGTACAAATCAATAACAAGACCAAAAAAGGCAACCAAGCCAAATAACAAACTAGGGGTAATTTGTTACTCAACCTCATTAATAGTAAATGAAATGAAAACCAAAACAATGAATCAAAACATCACGTTGTACACCATAAATATATGTAATTTTTTTGTTGTTTTTTGAGACAGTCTTGTTGTCACCCAGGCTGGTGTGCAGAGGCACACTTTCAGCTCACTGCAACCTCTGCCTCCCAAGTTCAAGTCATTCTCATGCCTCAGCCTCCTGAGCAGCTGGGACTACAGGAGTACACCACCACACCCGGTTAATTTTTTATATTTTTAGTAGAGATGGGGTTTCACCACATTGACCAGGCTGGTCTCAAACTCCTAGCCTCAAGTGATCCGCCCACTTCAGCCTCCCAAAGTGCTGAGAATATAGGCATGAGCAACCGCACCTGGTCAATATATGCAATTTGTTTGTCAATTATATCTTAATAAAGCTGGAAAAAAAAAAAACCATCAACTCCAAAGTAATTCAGTCAAAATAAGAATATGATAATGCATCTGTTGCTCATTAAAACTGGCGAAGATTTTTTTTATATAACCATAGCCGGTATTGACAATGAGGCTGGAAACAAGCAGTCCCATATACTGCTGATAGCAGAATTCAACAGTACAATCCCTTTGGCAGCAATTCAGCAACGATTATGAAAACTTCAAATGTCCACACTATTTTACCCAACCATTCCACATCTATAAAGTCAACCGGCCGGGCACAGTGGCTCACACCTGTAATCCCAGCACTTTGGGAGGCTGAGGCGGGCGGATCACGAGGTCAAGAGATGGAGACCATCCTGGCCAACATGGTGAAACCCCTCTCTCTACTAAAAAACACAAAAATTAGCTGGGCGTGTGGTGCATGCCTGTAATCCCAGCTACTTGGGAGGCTGAGGCAGCAGAATGACTTGAACTCAGGAGACGGAGGTTACAGCGAGCTGAAATCATGCCACTGCACTCTAGCCTGGCGACAGAGCAAGACTCTGTCTTTAAAAAAAAAAAAAAAAAAACATAGTTCAGCAAATGTACAAAGAAACTGAACGATGATGTTCATTATAGCATTGATGAAAAATAGTTACAGATGTTCGTCAATATAACGGTTAAATAAGATAGGGCAAATTCAGGAATGTTGAAGATCTGAATACACATAACAACATGGAAAGATACATTAACTAGAAAAATAAAGTTGTAAAACAGTAAGATATCATCTAATTTTAGGCCCAGCGCTGTGGCTCACGCCTGTAATCCCAGTAGTTTGGGAGGTCAAGGCAGGCAGATCACCTGAGGTCAGGAGTTTGAGACCAGCCTGACCAACCTGGAGACACCCCAATTAGCCAGGTGTGGTGGCACATGCTTATAATCCCAGCCACTCAACAGGTTGAGGCAGGAGAATCGCTTGAAACCGGGAGGCGGAGGTTGGGGTGAGCCAAGATCACGCCATTGCACTCCAGCCTGGGCAATAAGAGCAAAACTCCGTCTCAAAAAAAAAAAAAAAAAATTGAGATGAGCGGGCTCAGCCTTCTACATTGCCTAATTCTATAAAGTTGTTAAGTTTCTGCAATGATCACGCATTACTTCTGAAGCAGAGGAACCAATTTTACAATGGCAAGCACTGACCAATGAGTGAGGGAAGTTGGGGGTGGTCCCTACATGAATTAACAAGCAAAATTCTTCTGGCAGCAATCTAACAAAATGTATTAAGAGGTTTTTGTTCTTTTTTTTTTTTTTTTTTTTTTTAAAGATAGAGTCTTGCTGTTACCCAGGCTGGAGTGCAGTGGTGTGAACTCTGCTCACTGCAACCTCCGCCACGCCAGTTCAACTGATTCTCAATTATTGTGCCTCAGCCTCCTGAGTAGCTGGGATTACAAGCCTGTGCCACCATACCCCCCCTCGGCCTCCCAAAGTGCGAGATTACAGGAGTAAGCCACGATGCCTGGCCTGTTTGCTTTTTCAAAGACAGAGTCTCACTCTGTTGAAATCCTGGGCTCAAGTGAACTTCCTGCCCCAGGCTCCAAGTAGCTGGAACTACAGGTGTGTGCCACCGCACACAGCGTTTTTTTTTTTTTTTATAGAGACAGAGCCTCCCTATGTTGCCCAGGCTGCTCACGAACTCCTGGCCTCAAGGAATCCTCCCACCTTGGCCTCACAAAGTGCTGGGATTACAGGAATGAGCTACCATACTCAGCCAAAAGGGTTCCCCCCACCACCAAATATATCTGTCCATCTCTAGAAATTTCTCAAGAACTAGCTGCAAAAAGAAGCAGTGATTTTGTTATTTTATCTCTAATAACAAAAAAACAGTATATCCTTATCTTCATCAGTAAGAAACTAGTTAAATAAATAGCACAACAGAAAGAAGACACTGGAGAGAAACGGGTAACGCTGAAAGCAAAACAGGCCAGGTACAGTGGCTCATGCCTGCAATTTCATCACTTTGAGAGGCCGAGGAGGGTGGATCACCAAAGGTCAGGAGTTCGAGAGCAGCCTGGCCAACAGGGCAAAACTCCACCTCTACTAAAAATACAAAAATTTGCCAGGCGTGGTGGCGAATGCCTATAATCCCAGCTTCCCAGCTGCTCAGGAGGCTGAAGCAGGAGAATCACTTGAACTTGGGAGGTGGAGGTTGCAGCAAGCAGAGATGGCACCACTGCATTCCAGCCTGGGCAAGAGCAAGACTGTCTCAAACAAAACAAAACAAAAAACCCAAAAACTGACCTCTTTTGCTCAGGGTCATGGTCTAGGGCTTGGTCCCAGCCCAGCACAGCCAGCACTCCAGACACTCAAAGTGTCAGGGGACAAAAGTCAAGTCAATAACGGGCTTTCAGCACAGTAGAGTTTTTAGAGATTAAAGATCTGTTCACTGTGTCCTATGCTGAAAGTCTTCTATGAGTCAGCTGATGCCCACTGTTTCTCTTTGTGGAACAGAGACCTTTCCTTCAATCAGAAGTAAAAGACTGAAAGCATACTACTTAGATGTACAAGAAATTGTCAGAAGTAGACTCCTCTGGTTAAGAGATGCACAGGGAGTTGAAACTAGAAAAAGAAGTCATTTTACTTTTCATTTTATACCTTTCTCTACCATTTGAAAGTTACCCCATAGGTGCGTTCGTATTGGGAAATCGAGAGATATTCTCTAAAATTGAAAAATCAAGAAATAGAGACAAAAACATAATATATCGCTCTAGCAGGGCATTGTGGAAGAATTGTAGCTGTCAGCAAGTTACCTCTACCCAGTAAGAAGAGGGAAAAAGACTTTTTAAAATTATTAAATAGTTCATACCATGACAGAAAAGATTAGAAAATAACAGAGGACAACTGTGTTACCTACCACATATCCAGCATCATCAAATCTTAATGTTTTGTCATGCTTGCTTCAAATTTTTATTTTATTTAGGCTGGGCGCAGTGGCTCACACTTGTAATCCCAGCACTTTGGGAGGCTGAGGCGGGCGGATCACGAGGTCAGGAGATTGAGACCATCCTGGCCAACATGGTGAAACCCCGTCTCTCCTAAAAATACAAAAAATTAGGCGGGCATGGTGGCAGGTGCCTGTAGTCCCGGCTACTTGGGAGGCTGAGGAAGGAGAATGGCGTGAACCCACAAGGTAGAGCTTGCAGTGAGCCAAGATCACGACACTGCATTCCAGTCTGGGCAACACAGTGAGACTCTGTCTCAAAAAAAACAAAACAAAGCCCCAGCTACTTGGGAGGCTGAGGCAGGAGAATGGAGAATGGTGTGAACCTGGGAGACGGAGCTTGCAGTGAGCCGAGATCGCACCACTGCACTCTAGCCTGGGCAACAGAGCGAGACTTCGTCTCAAAAAAAATAAATAAATTTTATTTATAAATAAAAGCTGGAATGAAGTGGCAGGATCTCGACTCATTGTAACCTCCACCTCCCAGGCTCAGGTAATGCTCCCACTTCAGCCTCCCAAGTTCACACAATCATGCACAGCTAACTTTTTCTCACTTTTTTAGGAATGGGGTTTCGCCATGTTGCCAAGGCTGGTCTTAAACTCCAGGACTCAAGAGATCCATACGCCTTGGCCTCCCAAAGTGCTGGGATTACAGATGTCAGCCACCACGCCCTGCCCAAATTTCTATTTTGAAAAATAACCTTTACAGTTTAAAAATATAAATAAAAACTTTGCTCTGGTGTATAGGACAGTGGATATTAACATAAGTATACACTGATTCCATTTTTAAAACTGCAAATGTAGCTGGGGCACAGTGGCTCACGTCTGTAATGCCAGCACTTTGGGAGGCTGAGGTGGATGGATCATTTGAGGACAGAAGTTTGAGACCAGATCGACCAACATGGTGAGACCCTGTCTCTAATACAAAAATCAGCCGGGCATGGTGGTGCGCACCTGTAATCCCAGTTACTGAGGATGCTGAGTTAGCAGAATCTAGCAGAATCGCTTGAACCTGGAAGGCGGAGGTTGCAGTGAGCTATCACATCACTGAACTCCAGCCTGAGTGACAGAGTGAGACTCCATCTCAAAAAAATAAATAAAAACTGCAAATGTAGTGCCAGGCATGGTGGCTCACATCTGTAATCCCAACACCTTGGGAGGCCAAGGGAGGTGGATCTCTTCAGGCTAGGAATTCAAAACCAGCCTGGCCAACACGGTGAAACCCCATCTCTATTAAAAATACAAAAATTAGCCAGGCATGGTGGTGCATGCCTGTAATCTCAGTTACGCAGGTTGCTGAGGCATGAGATCACTTGATCCCAGGAGACAGAGGTTGCAGTGAGCCAAGATCACACTCTGCACTCCAGCCTGGGCATCAGAGCAAGACTCTGTCTCAAAAAGAAAAAAAAACCGCCTGCAAATGTAATATGATATGATTTTAATTGTTAATTTCTACAAAAGTCAAAATTATAGAGACAGAAAACAGATCACAGTGTAAGGAGCTAAGGACCGAAAAAAAGGCTGAGAAAAGGAGCACAGGGGAATTCTGGGGTGATGGGACTGTTCTATACCTTGATTGGGGCAGTGGTTACATGGCTGTATGCTTTGTCATAACTCAAAACTGTATATTAGAGTATATAAATTACAACTCAATACATTTTTAAATTTTTTTTAATTAAAAAGATAGACACAGAGTTTCACCATGTTGCCTGAACCGGCCTCCAACTCCTGGGCTCAAGTAATCCGCCCTCCTCAGCCTCTCAACTTGCTGGGATTACAGGTGTGAGCCAACGCACCCAGTCACATCTGATTTCTTTTTTGAATTGCAGACATGCTTTCAGTTTTAAAAAATTAAAATAAGCAAAAGGTAAGAAGGCGGCCACCAGCAAGCAGACAAGTGCCAGTTATGTGCAGAAGTGTCACAAGGCCCCAGAAGCACATGGCCCACTTTTAGACTCTGTGGCAAAAACTGACCAATGGCTGTGGACAAGGTGTTCAATGAGATAGTGTCAGATGAATGTGAAATCAAACCAAGCCGAAGGCTGAGCAGCTGTCTCACCTGGCCTTCCGTGGGCTGGGCACTCTGGAGGCCGTCCTTGTCCTCGAGCTCCAGCAGCAAGTACACCGGGGGCTTGCAGTCTTTGGACTCACTCAGGAAGCCTCCTGTGTCCACCTTCCTTTTAATGGTGGAGTTCCAGTGATTCTTCACAGCATTGTCTGTCCTGCAGGGGGCAGCAGGGGGCCTTTGAACCCCAGTTCTGTGGGTGAGGTGCCACCAGGCACATGTTCACTAACCTCCCTAAGCCAAGTTCCTGCTCCTGTAAATGAATCTTCCACTGGGTGAACTCTAAGGTCTCTTTCAGCTCCAAGATGAAGTCTCACGAGTCTCTAGCCCTAATAATTTACAGTGCATTTCCACAGAGCTCTGTGAAATAAGCAACTGAATCATTCAGGCTATGGTAAAAATTATAAAACGATATCAGCTACTGTCAGGTTCAGGTTAAAAAAAAAACAATTTTTTTTTTTTTAAATTCACTGCAAGCTCTGCCTCCCAGGTTCACACCATTCTCCTGCCTCAGCCTCCCGAGTAGCTGGGACTACAGAAGCCCACCACCATGCCCGGCTAATTTTTTGTATTTTTAGTAGAGATGGGGTTTCACTGTGTTAGCCAGGATGGTCTCAATCTCCTGACTTCGTGATCCACCCACCTTGGCCTCCCAAAGTGCTGGGATTACAAGCGTGAGCCACCGTGCCCGGACAAAAAAATGTTTTAATTAAAAAAAAATAATGGCCGAGCACGGTGGCTCACCAGGCCTGTGATTTTTGTAAAAATACAAAATTAGCTAGGCATGGTAGCACATACCTGTAATCCCAGCTACTTGGGAGGCTGAGGCAGGAGAATCGCTTGAACCCAGGAAGCGGAGGTTGTGGTGAGCCAAGACCGTGCCATTGCACTCCAGCCTGGGAACAAAAGTCAAACTCCATCTCAAAAAAAAAAAAAGAAAGAAAGGAAAAAATATATATATATAAATATATATATAATAAAATATATATATTAAAAATATATATATATAAAAATACCAGGAACAGTGGCTCACGTCTGTAATCCCAGCACTTTGGGAGGTGCTGGGCGTGGTGCCGGGCACCTGTAATCCTAGCTACTTGGAAGGCTGAAGCATGAGAATCGCTTAAGCCCGGGAGGCAGACATTGCAATGAGCCGAGATTGCACCACTGCACTACAGCCTGGGCAACACAGTGAGACTCCATCTCAAAAATAAATTTTAAAAAATAAAAATGTAAAAAGAAAATTAAAATTTTTTTTTAAATTATAAAACTAAAAATATGTGCTTGGAACTCTCACCCTCTTCCCTGCCCACTTCGAATGTATAGAAACCATAAGCAAACACTGCTCATTTCCATTGAGTCTCACGCTGACCTCAGATGCAAGCCCTGTTCACCTCCCACAGACTGGTAAGTGGCCAAAGAGGGCAGAAGCCCCACTACTGTTCACCTCCCTGAGCCTTGGTTTCTTTATCTGGAAAGTCAGAAGACTACGTCATACTCCGTCATTCACTGAAGATTCAGGGAGGAGACATATCTACAGTAGAACAGTAGCATAAAGCACAGAGTAGGTTAGTAAAGAAACATGTAGTAATAAAGGCATAGAGTAATACAGAAGGATGGGGTAGTACCACAAAAGTGTACAGAAGTATAGTGGTGAGAAGCAAGCGGCAAGTCAGGCGCAGTGGCTCACGCCTATAATCCCAGCACTTTGGGAGGATGAGGCAGGTGGATCACCTAAGGTTAGGAGTTCGAAACCAGCCTGGCCAACATGGTGAAATCCCATCTCTACTAAAAATGCAAAGGTACTATGCTTACACACAGTAGACACTACCTTCTTTGGAGTGCCAAGCAGAATGCTCTTCCCTTGAAAAGTGAACAGAGGCTGGGCGCGGTGGCTCACGCCTGTAATCCCAGCACTTTGGGAGGCCGAGACGGGCGGATCACAAGGTCAGAAGATCGAGACCATCCTGGCTAACACAGTGAAACCCCGTCTCTACTAAAAATACAGAAAGTTAGCTGGGCGTGGTAGCGGGCACCTGTAGTCCCAGCTACTCGGGAGGCTGAGGCAGGAGAATGGTGTGAACCTAGGAGGCGGAGCTTGCAGTGAGCCGAGATCACACCACTGCATTCCAGCCTGGGTGACAGAGCAAGACTCTGTCTCAAAAAAGAAAGAAAAGTGAACAGAAAGTAACAGCTTGACTGAGCACCCAGTCTAAGAGGATATCCTCGGATCATTTGCACTCTAAGCCCTCAGGGACACAATGTTCACCGGGCAAAGGTGTGGGTAAGGGGTGCTCCTGGTGCTTTGCCCAGATCCTCTGTCCCTACAGTGCATCCAATCCCCCAGCTGACGGACATGCTGCCAACAGCTTCTACTATGACTTTATCTGCTTAACAGACCTTGGAAGCAGATCACCTGAGGTCATGAGTTCAAGACCAGCCTGGCCAACATGGTGAAACCCCGTCTCTACTAAAAATATAAAAATTAGCCAGGCGTGGTGGTGCATGCCTGTAATCCCAGCTACTCGGGAGGCTGAGGCAGGAGAATCGCTTGAACCTGGGAGGCAGAGGTTGCAGTGAGCTGAGATCGTGCCACTGCACTCCAGCCTAGCAACAGAGCAAGACTCCCTCTCAAAAAAAAAAGAAAAAAAAAAAAAAAAACAGCCCTTGGAAGGCACAACCAAAGGTGCCCCAGGAGTTCCCCAACCCATGTACACGTGTGCCCTCCTCATACGTACATGCCTTGCATGTATACACGTGAATACACACACCACTTGGCCTTATAGCAGGCCAAAGCTGGATTTTCCAGACCCCACCTCTTGCTTGGCCCTTTCCCTACTTTTCTCTACTCTTCCCCTCACAGGTGAATACCTTTCCAAGGGATCCCATGTACCTGAAACTCTGAGTCACAGGTTCTGCTTCCAGGGAACCTGACCCAAAACACCTCCCCAGCCCCTCCCACTCCCCAAGACCAGAGTCTGGAGTGCCCCAAGCTGTAGTGAGACTCATTCTTTTGCTCACATATAAAAAGCACCCACTGTGTGCCAGGCATTATTGTAGGCACTGGGGATCCATCGGTAAATAAGACAGGTGGCTGCCACTGACAGTTGAATCTAGCAGGGGCGATGAATGTTATCTCCAGCTAAAACTGGGGTACACACTACTCCACAGACAGGTGTGGGCACAACACAGAAGTCGCTGGGGACCAACCACAGTCTGGGAGAACAGATAAAACTTCTCTGAAGAAATAGCGCCCCCACTGAGAACTGAAGGATAAGAACACATTAGCTACATATAATAGGCACAAGCGGGAGTGCACTGCAGGCCGACAGAGTAGCACTAGGAGCTGTCAGAAGACCTCAGGGTTCGAGGGACTGAAAGGAGGCAAAGCAGCTAAAACCAAGTGAGCACAAGTGACAGTGGATCAAAGTGGGGCTGGGGGCAGCTGTGAGCCAAAAATGCCATGTGGGGAAAGAAGCCAAAGTTTCCAACCCAAGTGTAAGGGGAAGCCCCAGAAAGATGACACATTCAGGTTTGAGCTTTGAAAAGGGATCATTTCAGACTTTGGGGAAAACACACAATCTGGCATTTTCTCTCCCTGCCAGGACCACACTGCCATGACAATAAAAAGAATTCAAAATAAAGCAAGGCAAAAATTCACAAGGACAAAGAGAAACAGGTAGAAGACAGCCACTAGTAAGAGATTTTTTACAAGTTTTCAGAAGATGGAAAACAGGGGAACAATATCCAGCTTAGGGCCAGGTGCGGTGGCTCACACCTGTAATCCCAGCACTTTGGGAGGCCCAAAGCAGGCAGATCACCTGAGGTCAGGAGCTTGAGATTAGCCTAGCCAAGATGGTGAAACTCCGTCTCTACTACAAATACAAAAATTAGTCAGGTGTGGTGGTGGGCGCCTGTAATCCCAACTACTCAGGAGACTGAGGCAGGAAAATCACTTGAACCTGGGAGGCAGAGGTTGTAGTGAGCCAAGATCATGCCACTGCACTCCAGCCTGGGCGATAAGAGCGAAACTCGGTCAAAAAAAAAACAAACAAACACCAAAAAAAAAAATAATATTGACAGAGAAGTAAGCTATTGAAACCACAAAATAAGAATAGGGTGTCAGGCCAGGTGTGGTGGCTCATGCCTATAATCCCAGCACTTTGGGACCAGTCTGGGCAACACAGGGAGATCCTGCCCCTACAAAAAATTTTAAAACTAGCTGGGTATGCTGGTATGTGCTTGTAGTCCCGGGTCCTTGGGAGGCTGAGGCAGAAGGATTGCTTGAGCTCAGGAGATTGAG
This sequence comes from Piliocolobus tephrosceles, assembly GCF_002776525.5. NCBI lineage: Eukaryota > Metazoa > Chordata > Mammalia > Primates > Cercopithecidae > Piliocolobus > Piliocolobus tephrosceles. The sequence goes on along the minus strand of NC_045453.1, from coordinate 16,515,347 downwards.
GCTGCAATGAGCCATACACCTGTACTCCAGCTTGGGTGACAGAGTGAGAACCCTGTTTCAAAAAGAGACTGGGCATAGTGGCTCATGCCTGTAATCCCAACAATTTGGGAGGTTGAGGTGGGCAGGAGGTCAGGAGTTTGAGACCAGCCTGGCCACCAGAGTGAAACTCTGTCTCTACTAAAAATACAAAAATTAGGCAGGCATGGTGGTGCACACCTGTAGTCCCAGTTACTTGGGAGGCTGAACCAGGAGAATCATTTCAACCTGGGAGGCAGAGTTTGCAGTGAGCCTGGAGCACGCCACTGCACTCCAGCTTGGGTGACAGAGTGAGATGGAAAAAAAAAAAAAAGGAAAGAAAGGAAAAAAAAAAACCAGCCCTTGGAAGGCATAACCAAAGATGCCCCAGGAGTTCCCTGACCCATGTACACATGCGCCCTCCTCACATGTACATGCACTGCATGTATACATGTGAATACACACACCCCTTGGCCTTATAGCAGGCCAAAGCTGGATTTTCCAAGACCCCATCCCTTGCTCGGCCCTTTCCCTACTTTTCTCCACTCCTCCCCTCACAGGTGAAAACTTTTCCAAGAGATCCCATGTACCTGAAACTCTGAGGCTGGGTGTTAGAGTGACAGAAAAGGAAGGAGCCCTTAGAAAGTAAAATTTTTAGTGAAAGTAACTTCAAAATAAGGGTTAGAAGATAAGAAATCTCCCAGAAAAGGAAGCAAAAGAGATGAAAAACAGGAGAAAAGATCATGGAATGCTTTCAACATTTAGGGGAAAAAAAATTTTTTTTTTTTTTTTGGAGACAGTCTCGCTCTGTCACCCAGGCTGGAATGCAGTGATGTGATCTCGGCTCACTGCAACCTCCGCCTCCCAGGTTCAAGCAATTCTCCTGCCTCAGTCTCCCAAGTAGCTGGGATTACAGGCCCACCACCACACCCAGCTAATTTTTTGTATTTTTAGTACAGATGAGGCTTCACCATGTTGGCCAGGCTGGTCTCAAACTCCTGACCTCAAGTGATCCACCTGCCTCAGCCACCCAAAGTGCTGGGATTACAAGAATGAGCCACCATGCCCAACCATGAACATTATTATTTTAATAACTATAATACATTATTGGAGCAATAGGGACATATGGGGAGTGGGAAAGCCTAAGAAAGCTAATCTCCCACAGCAGAGGATCAATATGTAAAATGGCACATCATTTACAGAGATAGTGATAAAGAACTCAAAAAGATGAGTCTGTTTTAGTAGAGTGAGTTAACAGAGTGGTGACAAAGACTGATGTTTTTCATTACAAACCTTTTAAGAAAAAAAAAACCTTTTAGCAGATTATAGTACTACCTGATTTTTGACTTTTTTTTTCTTTCTTTTTTTGAGACAGAGTCTGGCTCTGTCGCCCAGGCTGGAGTAGTGGCGCGATCTCAGCTCACTGCAAGCTCCGCCTCCTGGGTTCACACCATTCTCCTGCCTCAGCCTCCCAAGTAGCTGGGACTACAGCCGCCCGCCACCACACCCAGTTAATTTTTTGTGTTTTTTAGTAGAGACAGGGTTTCACTATGTTAGCCAGGATGGTCTCGATCCCCTGACCTCATGACCCACCCGCCTCAGCCTCCCCAAAGTGCTGGGATTACAGGTGTGAGCCACCGCGCCCGGCCTGACCATTTTCTTCTTAAAGAAAGCCCATCTACCCCACATCTCAAGCCTATTCTGTGTTAGAAGAAACTGAAGTCGAAGAGAAGAGGCTAACCAAGAAGACACAGTGAGCTGGGAACTGGATGAGAACTAGACTCCAGGGTTCCCACTTTCTTGTTGAGGCCTCCCTTAACACCATCTGTTCTTTTAAGCTGACAGAAGACAGGGCCTTCCTGGGGAACCACCCTTCCTCCTGACTATGCATGCCTCTGGGAGTCCTGAAGCCGAGGCTGGGTGTTAGAGAACAAGAGCATAGGACCACAGTACCCACCAAGGAACCCTCCTCCATCAGAAGGAGGGTTGGGCCTGGCCTCCCGGGAACCTGCCCCAACCCCCAAGAAGACAGCTTACCTCCCTGGCAACATCTTGGCGATCTCGGCCCAGCGGTTGCCTAGCACCTTGTGGGCCTCGCAGATGATGCGGTCCTCCTCCTCGGTCCAGCAAGACTTCTTCACCTCAGGGTTGAGGTGGTTATGCCAGCGTTCACGGCACTGCTTCCCCAGCCGGCCCTTCAGGTGCTTGGCGATCAGTGTCCACTGCTTTGTGCCGTACTTCTTAACCAGCTCGATGACCTTGGAGAAAAGCCTCTGGGTAGCCAGTTGCACCGGCCCCTCCCTCGCCCTTCACATCCACAGCCCTGGGAGGTGCCACCTACCATATCCCCTCAGGCAACACTGAGCAGGTGGCAGGGGATGCCACCCAGTGTGACTCTGTGTAGCCCACAGGTCCTACCTGAGGATCTGACCACATCCCTCTCATTTATTGCCTGAAATAAATCTAGGTCAAGAATGCCAGAGACTCTTTCTAGGGCAGAGATCAAGCAGGGGTAAACAAAGGCACCTGAGTCCTGCTTCCCTCTTCAGGGCTCAACCCAATAAGCTAAGTATAAAAGAGCAGAGGGATGAGGAGGAACAACCACAGGGGTCCAAACTAAAGGTGGGAAATAGACTTTCCCACCCTGGCCATGCCCCAGGCTGCCATAAGACCTCCCAGCACTTCTGTGGAAATTGGGAGGGCACAGGCTGAGCCGTGGTAGCAGGCATGGCGGGCTGACCTAGCCGGACCTGAGCCCCACCTGCCCTCAGTCAGGCTTCCTAGCTCAGGACACAAACCACAACATACTCAGCCACAAGAGCCAGGCCAGGCCCCACCTATACAACAGACACACATGATCTCGTGCGCACAGAGGCCACAGGAAACTGGGAAGAGTGGATGCTTCTTTTGGCAAAGATTTTGGTGAATAAATATTTGACTTCATTTCCTTATTGTTTAAATTTTTATAGCAACCACATATTACTTTGTTTTTAAAGATTTTACGTTTTTACTTTTTTTTTTTTTAATTTTTTGAGATGAAGTTTTGCTCTTGTTGCCCAGGCTGGAATGCAATGGCACAATCTTGGCTCACCACAACTTCCACCTCCCAGGTTCAAGCGATTCTCCTGCCTCAGCCTTCCAAGTAGCTGGGATTACAGGCATGCGCCACCACACCTGGCTAATTTTGTACTTTTAGTAGAGACGGGGTCTCTCCATGTCGATCAGGCTGGTCTTGAACTCCCGACCTGAGGTGATCGCCTGACTCAGCCTCCCAACGTGCTGGGATTATAGGCATGAGCCATCGTGCCCAGCCCAATTTTATGTTTTTACTTTTTTAAAGACAGGGTCTCACTGGTGTGCAGGGGGGCGATCTCAGCTCGCTGCAACCTCCACATCCCAGGTTCAAGCGATTCTCCAGCCTCAGCCTCCCAAGTAGCTGGGATTCAGGTACACCACCACACCTTGCTAATTTGTGTATTTTTTGGTAGATGAGGTTTCATCACATTGGCCAGGCTGTTCTCAGACTCCTGACCTCAAGTTATCCACCCACCTCAGCCTCCCAAAGTGCTGAGATTACAGGTGTGAGTTACCACACCCAGCCAAAAAAGTATCTTCAAACTAAATTTTATTTTATTCTTAAGAGACAAGGTCTCAGGCCGGGCCCAGTGGCTGATGCCTGTAATCCCAGCACTTTGGGAGGTCAAGGCGGGTGGATCACCTGAGGTCAGGAGTTTGACACCAGCCTGACCAACATGGCAAAACCCCCTCTCTACTAAAAATGCAAAAATCACCCAGACATGGTGGCGTGCACCTGTAATCTCATCTGCTTAGGAGGCTGAGGCAGGAGAATTGCTTGTACCTGGGAGGCAGAGGTTGCAGTGAGCCGAGATCATGCCATTGCACTCCAGCCTGGGCAACAAGAGCTAAACTCTACCTCAAAAATAAATAAATAAATAAACTTAATTTCATTCTTTTTCCTTTTCAAGACAGAGTTTCACTCTTACAGCCCAGGCTGGAGTACAATGGCGTGATTTCGGCTCACTGCAACCTCCGCCTCCCCAGTTCAGGTGATTCTCCTGTCTCAGCCTCCCAAGCAGCTGGGATTACAGACATGTGTTATCACACCAGGCTCATTTTTGCATTTTTAGTAGAGACACGGTTTCGCCATGTTGGTCAGGCTGGTCTCGAACTCCTGACATCAGGTGATCCACCCACCCCAGCCTCCCAAAATGCTGAGATTACAGGCGTGAGCCACCACACCCAGGCTTTTTTTTTTTTTTTTTGAGGCAGGGTCTCACTGTGTCACCCAAGGTAGAATGCAGTAGTGTGATCATAGCTCACTGCAGCCTTGAACTCCTGGGCTCAAACGATCCTCCCAACTCAGCCTTCCATCTATAGGCACTCTACCACCACACCGAGTTAATTAAAATTAATTTTAAAGTGAAGTGCCAGCCATGGCTCATGACTATAATCCCAGAACTTTGGGAGGCCAACGTGAGAAGATAGCTTGAGCCCTGTAGTTCAAGACCAGCCTGGAAAACATAGGAAGACCCTGTCTCTATAAATTAAAAAAAAAAAAAACAAAGGCCGGGCGCAGTGGCTCACGCTTGCAATCCCAAAACTTTGGGAGGCCAAGGTGGGTGGATCACAAGGTCAGGAGTTCAAGACCAGTCAGGCCAACGTGGTGAAACCCCATCTCTACTAAAAATACAAAAATTAGCCAGGAGTGGTGGTGGGAGCCTGTAATCCCAGCTCCTCGGGAGACTGAGGCAGAGAATTGCTTGGAGCCGGGAGGTGGAGGCTGCAGTAAGCTAAGATGGTGCCATTGCACTCCAGCCTGGGCAACAGAGCAAGACTCAGTCTCAAAAAATAGAAAAAGAGAAAGACCAGGAATAGTGGCTCATACCTATAATCCCAGCACTTTGGGAGGCTGACATGGGAGGATCATTTGAGCCCAGAAGTTCAACCAGCCTGGGCAGCATAGCAAGACACTGTCTCTACAAAAATTTTTCAAGATTAGCCAGACATGGTGGCACATGTAGTACCAGCTACTTTGAAAGCTGAGGTGGGAGGATTGCTTGGGCCTGGGAGGTTGAGACTACAATGAGCCGTGACTGTGCCACTGTACTCCAGCCTGGATGACAGAGCGAACCTCTGCCTCAATCAATCAATCAAAAAAATTAGCCAATGCTCTCCAGCCAGTGCAACAGAGTAAGACTTGTCTCAAAAAAAATTAATTTAAAAATATCTGGTTCCAGGCCAGGCGCGGTGGCTCACACCTGTAATTCTAGCACTTTGGGAGGCCGAGGTGGGTGGGTCACGAGGTCAGGATTTTGAGAGCAGCCTGGCCAACATGGTGAAACCCCATCTCTACTAAAAATAACACAAAAATTAACCAGGCGTGGTGGCAGGTGCCTGTAATCCCAGCTAATCAGGAGGCTGAGGCGGAAGAATTGCTTGAACCCAGGAGGTGGAGGATGCAGTGAGCTGAGATTGTGCCACTGCACTCCGGCTTGGGCAACAAAGCGAGACTCCATCTAAAAAAAAAAAAAAAAAAGAAATGCCTAGTTCCCTTCATCTCCCTCTTTCCCATGAGCCACGCCTGCCTCGGTAGAATGGCATCCTCTGGGCTGGTATCAAGGAGAAGAGATGAGGGAACTCCCAAGGTATACCAGGGCAGTCATGGCGCTTACTGCCTCTTCTAGGTTGGGGACATCCCCAGCCTCTCTGAGCCCTGCTCTCTCCATCTATAAAATGGGACTAACAACTTCTGCCCACTTCACAAGACTGCTATGGCGATCAAAAGAAGGCATCTATGCCCTGTGAAGGTTGCAGGGTGCAATCACCATTAAATCAGGGATAGCAGCAGCTGCCATTTGCTGAGAGCTCACCATGTACAGGACCTGCAAGCGCCCTACAAACATCACCTGCTTAATTCTCATGACAACACCGCACTGCTGCTCTTCCCCTCCATGGGCAGAACAAGAGAAGCTGAGTAATCAGCCCAACAGCCCTCGGACCATGAGTGGGGAAGTCTGGAGACACTCTGAAACTTGGAATCTCAGGGCTGCAGCCAGGGCAGCATAAGAGTGTCAGACTGGCTGGTAGACAACTCACACCCAATGCTCAGCTTGACACCCCCAACCCCAACACAAGGCAATCTCACAGTCCCCAGGTTCACTGGTGGGTGGAGGCCCACTGTGTACAAGGCACTGTCCAAGCAGTTACCTTCTGGTCTTCCTCTTTGGTCCATGGCCCCTTAACAAGGTCTGGGTTCAAAACTCTCAGCCACCTGTACTGGCATTGCTGGTCAGTGCGGTTCTGGGAAAAGAACAGAAGAACAAACCAATCTGTGAGAACTTCTGGGACCTTGGGCTGGGAGCCTGGTTAAGTACTAGGTTCAGGGGCCTATGGCCTGGGACTAGGCACACCTTGGGTAGGTGTGTCCTGTTGCATGCAGCCACCACACACTGTATGCCCACATGCCGGAACATGGACAGTTTCCCTTTGCTACATGAGAGGGCAAACTTGGGCCCCTGTGGGAAGCCAGCCCCTACCAACCAAATGCAAGAGGCCACCATCACAAGTCTAACTCCTTGTATGACAGGGACCCCTGCTTTTTTCTAGGAGAGCATTTTTATTCCCTGAAGAGTTCAGATTACACAGAAGAGGGGGAGATGAGGAAATGGGGCAGGAAGGAATCTGGTGACTTGCTTTCTGAGCAGCCCAGGCAGTAAGACATATGGCAGCTCCTGCCACACCCCCTCCCTCCCAGACACCTGTGGGTCAGGGGTGGGAGAGCCTGAGGAGGAGGTCCTGAAGGGAACCCCCTCATCATCGGGAGGCTCTAATCGAATGTGGTAGCACCCGCCAGCCCTGTGGGGGCCTCACCATAAAACCTGCTGACAGCATCACTTCCCCTCAGTTTCAGTCTCACGGTTGAGAAACCGAACACCTGTTCACTCCTGACTCACAGGAAGATATGCAAATATGCACCACATGCTGCAAATGTCTCAGAGCCTGAAGACCACCAGGCATGCTGAGGAGCTGGGAGATGTTTACATCAGTATGCCCTGAATGCTAGTTTAGGAAGAAAGATCCTACAAACGTTCCTTTGCCCTGTTTTATTTGGTTTTGTTTTGAGGGGCTTAGTAAGGAACTCCCTTTTCCTCTCCTTGGCAAAGTCTGCCCCAGGCACACTGTTCTCTCAGAGTCCTTGCCCCAAGGGAGGGCCACAGAGGGACTGTACTCACAGGGAAGTGGCTGGCCAGGAACTTCCAGTCCTGCTGTCCAAACTGCCTCACCAGGGCCCTCAGCTGCTCGTCCTGCCAAAACCAGAAAGACAGGGGCTCAGCACACATACGTGCAGAAAACCTCAGGGCTGCCCGTGACGGAGCCCAATCTAAAAGGAACAGTCTCGTTCATTCATTCCATCATTAAGTGAATAGCTACTAAGTGCCAGGCGCTACAGCTGCAGCAGCAGGCAGCAACAGAGCTGCCCCTGATCTCACAGGAGGGAGCCAGCTGCCAATCAAAGGCTCAGAGGAACAAAAGTAAAGCCACTCCCTGCTGGGAGATATGGAGAGGTACGTGGTGACTGCCTACTCCAGGATACTAAGGGACAGGTTCTAAGGAAATGCAGAATAGCTAGAATGGAGGAAGCAAGACAGATGCAAGATGATTTTGGAAGGAACCATAGGGGCCAGATCATTTGCAGCATCAGTTCAACCATCTATCATGCAAAACCACTGATGTGTTTGAACAGTGGGTGGTCACAGTCAAACGTGCTTTTTATAAAGTTCTCTTTGCCTGCTACAGGGTGGGAAAGGGGCTGGAAGGGAGCAGAGTGGATGTAAGGAGGTCATTACGGCACTCAGGCCAGAGGTGACAGTGATTTAGCACTAGAAGCAGGAGGCCTGGACTCAAAGAAGACAGGCTAGTATCTATCAAAATAGCCTCCCAAAATGAACTACCAATTCATGCGATAACATGAATCTCAGTGTCACTATGATGTGTGAAAGAAGCCAGACACAAAAGGGTACACACCGTCTAATTCCATGCATTTGAAATTCTAGAAAATGTAAACTAAGCTATAGGGACAAAAAGTGGTTGTCTGAGGCCAGTGGTGGAGAGGGATGAACAGCAAAGGGGGGCAAGGAATGTCTTGGGGACAATGGAAATGTTCTATAGCCCGGCGGTGCTGGTGGTTCCCCTCAATTGTACTATAAATGGTTGTAGTTAATTGTATACAAAGTTTTCCTCAGTCAAATCGATTAATATATAAAGAAAATGTCAAGCCAGGCGTGGTGGCTCACACCTGTAATCCCAGCACTTTGGGAAGCCAAAGCAGGTAGACCACGAGGTCAAGAGTTTGAGACAGCCTGGCCAATATGGCAAAACCCCATCTCTATTAAAAATACAAAAATTAGCCGGGTGTGGTGGCAGGTGCCTGTAATCCCAGCTACTCCAGAGGCTGAGGCAGAAGAATTGCTTGAACCCACGAGGCGGAGGTTGCAGTGAGCCAAGACCATGCCACTGCACTCCAGCCTGGGCAACAAAGCGAGAGTGAGACTCCGTCTCAAACAAAATAAAAAGAAAGAAAATGTCATGCATATAAACAATGGGTATTACTCAGTCGAGGGCATTCTGACACATGCTACAGCATGGATGAAAGCTGAGGACATTATGCTAAGCCAAATAGCCAGACAGGGCAAATACTCAGGATTCCACTCACACGAAGCATCTAAAAAAGTCAAAATCAGAGGCCGGGCGTGGTGGCTCAAGCCTGTAATCCCAGCACTTTGGGAGGCCGAGACGGGCGGATCACGAGGTCAGGAGATCAAGACCATCCTGGCTAACACGGTGAAACCCCGTCTCTACTAAAAAATACAAAAAACTAGCCGGGCGAGGTGGCGGGCGCCTGTGGTCCCAGCTACTCCGGAGGCTGAGGCAGGAGAATGGCCTAGACCTGGGAGGCGGAGCTTGCAGTGAGCTGAGATCCGGCCACTGCACTCCAGCCCGGGCAACAGAGCAAGACTCCGTCTCAAAAAAAAAAAAAAAAAAAAAAGTCAAAATCAGGCCGGGCGCCGTGGCTCAGGCCTTTAATCCCAACACTTTGGGAGGCCGAAGCAGGTGGATCACCTGAGGTCAGGAGTTTGAGACCACCCTGGCAGACATGGTGAAAGCTCGTCTCTAATAAAAACACAAAAATTAGCCTGGCCTGGTGGCAGGCGTCTGTAATCCCAGCTACTCGGGAGGCTGTAGCAGGAGAATCGCTTGAACCCAGGAAGTGGAGGTTGCAGTGAGCCGAGATCACGCCATTGCACTGCAGCCTGGGCGACAGAGCAAGACTCTGTCTTGAAAAAATAAAATAAATAAATAAAATAGTCAAAATCACAGAAACAGAGTAGAAAGATAGCTGCCAAGGACTGGAGGGCAGGAGGAGAGTGAATTCATGTCTAATTAGTTTCAGTTTTCCATCTTCTTTTTATGACAGGGTCTCGCTTGGTCACCCAAGTTAGAGTGCAGTGGTGCAAACACAGCCCACCACATCCTCAACCTCATGGGCTTAAGTGATCCTTCCACCTCAGCCTCCCAAGTAGGTGGGACCACAGACACACACCACCATGCCTGGCTAATTTTTGATTTTTTTTTTTTGGAGAGACAGGATCTCGCATGTTCCTCAGGTTGGTCTAGACTGCCTCAAGCAATCTCCTACCTCGGGTTTCCCAAGTGCTGGGATTACAGGCCTGAGCCACCATGACCCACCAAGTTGGTGGATATTTTTTTGTTTCGTTTTTAATGACAGGGCCTTGCTATGTTTCCCTGGCTGGTCTAGGACTCCCGGACTCAGGCAATCGTCCTGCTTCGGACTCCCACAGTGCTCAGTTTACAGGCATAAAACACCACACTCAGCCTCGTTTCCAATTTCAAAGATGAAAAAGTTGTAGAGATCTTTTGCAAAACAATCTGAAAATACTTAACACCACTGAACTACAAAGTTAAAGATGGTTAAGGGGTAGATTAAGGGGGAGGAAAAAGGGGATAAATTTAAAGTGAGATGGTTTTGTCACACATATAAATTTATATGTGTATACATGCTCCTAGACAGAAAAATTGGTCATAATGCGGCCCACCACAGGAATCAAAGCCCTCAACTACAGCTTGGCCAGAACCAGCACAGGCTGGGCAAAGTCACCATAAATTCTTTGGATGAGGCAGCCCAGGCCTGCACTCACATGTCCACCTGTGGCCAGTCCAGGACACCCTTCCCTACCCAAACCATGCCACTTCCCTGCCCTGGCCAGGCTCACACCTGCTTCCTCCCGTGTTCCCCAGTCCATCTCTGGGACCATCACCCTCCCTGACAACTGACCTGGAAACTATCATTTCCAAACTTACACTCTTTCCACCTGCCCTGGGACTCCCTGACATGGTCAGCTCCATCCCCGCACTGCCCTCTCCACAGCCACCTCTTGCCTGCCTGGCACAGCGCCCTCTCCCACTCCCTCAGCACTGGTCTCTCAGCCCCAGCCTGTGCTCTATATCTTTTTTTTTTTTTTTTTTTGAGACAGAGTTTTGCTCTTGTTGCCCAGGCTGGAGTGCAATGGCGTGATCTCAGCTCACTGCAACTTCTGCCTCCTGGGTTCAACTGATTCTCCTGCCTCAGCCTCCCAAGTTGCTGGGATTACAGGCACCCACCACCATACCCGGCTAAGTTTCTGTATTTTTAGTAGAGACAGGGCTCTGACGTGTTGGCCAGGCTGGTCTTGAACTCCTAGCCTCAGGTGATCCACCTGCCTCAGCCTCCCAAAGTGCTGGGATTACAGGCGTGAGCCACCGCGCCAGGCCACCCATCCCTCTTATCAATTCCTCACACAGATGAGCTCCCCTGAAGCCCGGCTACATTCACATCACTCCCTGCATTAGAACCTTCCATCTTTGTCCAGTTCAGACTTAGAAAAAACAAACCAAAAACGAAGCTAACCTGGCTTTGCATTGAGAGCTGAACAATCCTACAGCTTCTAAGCCTAACACTCAAGGCCCTCGAGGAATCAGCCCCAATGTATTCGTTCGTCTCCGACAACCACTTCTCCACCCCTTCAAGGACCCTACCCTCCAACCAAACTGGCCTCCTGTACTGGCTTTTCTCTACCTACAGCCCCTTTCCTGATCTGACTTACCCAACATTTGCACACTGTAGGTCTTCCTCACTATTAAATCTCCAAATCCTCATCCTTAGCTCGAAGGTCACTTTTTCCATATAAGTTTCCTTAACCTCGTCAGGCAGCAGTAATATCTCCTTCTAAAGGCACTCGCCATCCACTCATCCTACAATTATCAGGTGCCCAGAGCTATAACAGTGAGCACCAACAGACACCAATCCTACCGGTGCCGCGGATGACCACAGCACATTCCAGGGACCTGCGCACGGTCTTATCTCTCCATCCCAGGGAGAAAGCTGCTCTGGGGTAGAAACTTGGCCTTGTTTATTCTTCTAAACCCACAAGACCCAAATATAGTCCCTGGTCCACAACAGGATGAGCAGAAAAGGCTTGCTAAGCACGCATCTGGAAAAACATCTTTCATGATTAAAAAGGGTTTACCACTCACACAGCAAGTTTTAGAAAAAAACAAAATAAGCTAGTCATGGTGGCTCCTGCCTATAATCCCAACACTTTGGGAGGCCAAGGCAGGAAGATTGCTTGAGCCCAGGAGACCAGCCTGGGCAACATAGCAAGACCCTCTTTCTCTATTTAAAAACAAAAAATCAGGCCGGGCGTGGTGGCTCACACCTGTAATCCCAGCACTTTGGGAGGCTGAGGCGGGTGGACCACGAGGTCAGGAGATCGAGACCATCCTGGATAACATGGTGAAACCCCGTCTCTTCGAAAAATACAAAAAATTAGCCGGGCGTGGTGGCAGGCGCCTGTAGTCTCAGCTCCAGCCTGGGCGACAGAGCAAGACGCTGTCTCAAAAAAAAAAAAAAAAAACCCAAACCTAAAATTAAGGACATCTATGATGTTACCTATGGGTTGAAAACAAAACAAAACAAAAAACACTGAAGAACTGAAGACACTAAGAACTGAGGTAAAATAAAAAGGCCAGTAGGAGTCTAAAATGGTACAATCAACTAAGCCAAAGGCAGTTCCTGTAAAACTAAATATATACCTACCTCATGACCATACCTAACTATCTTCCCAAAAGAAAGGAAAATATGTATTTGCAAAAAGACTTATGCAAGAATCTTCATGGTAGCACTATACACAATAGCCAAAAACCGGAAACAATCCAAACATCCATCAACAGGTGAAACGCTGTGTGCTATATACACCCATACAACGGAATACTACCCAGTGATAGAAAAGGACAAGTTACTGAATCACCCAACACTATGCTGAACAAAAGCCAGATGCAAAGAGTGCAACCGTACGATTTCATGTACAGAAGATTCAAGAACAGGCAAAACACATTATCCTAAGCAAACACAGGAACAGAAAACCAAATACCACATATTCTCACCTATAAGTAAGAGCCAAACACTGAATGCACATGGACACGAAGAAAGGAACAAGGACACCAGGGCCTACTTGAGGGTGGAGGGTGGGAGGAGGATGAGGATCAAAAAACTACCTACTGGGGCTGGGTGCAGTGGCTCACGCCTGTAATCCCAGCACTTTAGGAGGCTGAAGTGGGAAGATCACCTGAGGTCAGGAGTTCAAGACAAGCCTGGTGAACATGGTGAAACTCTGTCCCTACTAAAAATATAAAAATTTGCCAGGTGTGGTGGCATGTGCCTGTAATCCCAGCTACTTTGAGAGGCTGAGGTAGGAGAATCACTTGAACCCAGGAGTAGGAGGTGGCAGTGAGCTGAGATCACACTACTGCACTCCAGCCTGGGCAACAGAGACTGTCTAAAAAAAAAAAAAACACTACCTATCGGGTACCATGCTTATTACCTAGGTAATAAAATAACCCGTACATCAAACTCCCATGACATGCAATTTACCTATATAACAGACCTGCACATATACCCCTGAACCTAAAGTTAACACACACACACACACACACACCCCAAAAAGAAACAGGCAAAACAAATCAATCAGCAATTGCCTGGAGCTGGGGAAGCCTGACCACAAACGGCCACAAGGACTTCTTGGGATAATCAGGGTGGAGCCTACATTGGTATGTGCATTTGTCAAACTGCATGTAAGTGATCAAACTGGCTGGCCGCAGTGGCTCACACCTGTAATCCCAGCACTTTGGGAGGCCAAGGTGGGTGGACTGCTTGAGGTCAGGAGTTCAAGACTAGCCTGGCCAACACGGTGAAACCCCATCGCTACAAAAATACAAGAATTAGCTGGGCATGATGGTGGGTGCCTGTAATCCTAGCTACTCGGGAGGCTCAGGCCAGAGAATTGCTTGAACCCAGGAAGCGGAGGTTGCAGCGAGCAGAGATCACGCCATTGCACTCCGGCCTGGAAGACAGACTCCATCTCAAAAAAAAAAAAAAAAACTGATCAAACTGTTCACCGTAAAAAGGGGCATCTGGCCAGGCACAGTAGCTCATACCTATAATCCTGGCACTTTGGAAGGCTGAGGTGGGAGACCTGCTTGAGCCTAGAAGTTTGAGACCAGCCTGGGCAACACGGAAAGACCCCACCTCTACAAAAAATACAAAAATTAGCCAGGTGTGGTGGTGCATGTCTGTGGTCCCAGCTACTCAGGAGGCTGAGGGGGGAGGATTGCTTGAGCCCAGAAAGTTGAGGCTACAGTGAGCCATGCTAGCATGGCACTCCAGTCTGAGCGACAGAGCAAAAATCCTGTCTCAAAAATGAGAAAAAAAAAAGGGGGGCGTTTGATTGCATATGATTACATATAAAGTATATTTCAATCACCTTTACTAGAAAATAAAAAGACGGAGCTAGAAGGAAACCAGTTCAGGGCTTGATGTCAGAAGGTTCAATACAGTTCATTTTTTTAGAAAAAGAAAGTGGGAGTTGGCAGAGTGCAGTGGCTCACGCCTGTAATCCCAGCACTTTGGGAGGCCAAGGCTGATGGATCACCTGAGGTCAGGAGTTCAAGATTAGCCTGGCCAACATGGTGAAACTCCGTCTCTACTAAAAATACAAAAATTAAGGCTGGGCACAGTGGCTCACGCCTATAATCCCAGCACTTTGGGAGGTTGATGTGCAGATCACGAGGTCAGGAGTTCGAGACCTGCCTGGCCAGGATGGTGAAACTCCGTATCTACTAAAAATACAAAAAAAAAATTAGTGAGGCGTGGTGGCACATGCCTGTAATCCCAGCTACTCAGGAGGCTGAGGCAGAATTGCTTGAATCCAGGATGCAGAGGTTGCAGTGAGCCAAGATCATGCCACTGCACTCCAGCCTGGGTGACAGAGCGAGACTCTTGTCTCCAAAAAAAAAAAAAAAATAGCTGGATATGGTGGCTCACACCTATAATCACACCTTCTCAGGAGGCTGAGGCAGGACAATCACTTGAACCCAGGAGGCAGAGGTTGCAGTGAGCTGAGATTACGCCACCGCCCTCTATCCTGGGTGACAAGAGCGAAACTCCGTCTCAAAAAAAAAAAAAACAAGAAAGAAAGGGGGGGCCAGGCGTGGTGGCTCAAGCCTGTAATCCCAGCACTTTGGGAGGCCGAGACGGGCGGATCACAAGGTCAGGAGTTCGAGACCATCCTGGCTAACACGGTGAAACCCCGTCTCTACTAAAAAAATCCAAAAAGCTAGCTGGGCGAGGTGGCGGGCGCCTGTAGTCCCAGCTACTCGGGAGGCTGAGGCAGGAGAATGGTGTAAACCCGGGAGGCGGAGCTTGCAGTGAGCTGAGATCCGGCCACTGTACTCCAGCCCAGGCGACAGAGCGAGACTCCGTCTCAAAAAAAAAAAAAAAAAAAGAAAGAAAGAAAGGGGGAGTTACAGACTTGGCCGAACCGAACCTCCTAGCACTCAAAAGGCAAAAAGCAAAATCAACGTCCATGACCTAGAACATGCCAGCTGCTCAGGAGACACAGTGGGCCCTGAGGTCTGGGACATACATCCCCTTCCCATCTGCTGAGTCCTCAGAATTTAGAGTCCCCCAGAATGCTCTGAGTAGAGGCCTGAGGTCAATCAGAGGACCCATCCCTTCCTTCACCCACTCCTCCTCTTCATCCCATCTGATGGGACATCAGGACTCCAGGCTCAGCTCCTCTGGACAGCCCCCAGCTGCCATCAATCCTCTCCTCCCCATGGACTCACCTCCTCATGGGTCCATTTGACCTTGCACTTGCTATCCCTCTGCTCCGGCACATCTGAATCTGTGTCCTGGTAGTGCAGCTCATCCAGATCCTCGCTATGGGGAAAGCAGGCCAAAGGTCAAGGATGGTGTGTCCATACATTTTACATAATGGAGAGCGTGTAGGCAGCGGCCAGCCCACCCTAGGGAAAGGTCTGGGGGAGAGAGCTTTTACTTTTTCTTCTTTTTAAGACATAGGCACTTCTGCTTCACTTATTTTTATTTTTATTTTGAGACCGGGTCTCACTCTGTCACTGGGCTGGAATTCAGTGTGGCATGATCACAGCTCATTGCAGCCTTGAACTCCTGGACTCAAATGATCCCCCCGCCCCAGCCTCCTAAGTAGCTGGGACTATAGGGGCATGCCACCACGCCCGGATAACTTTTGTACTTTTTGTAGAGACAGGGTCTCACCATATTGCCCAGGGTGGTTTTGGACTCCTGGGCTCAAGCGATCCTCCCACCTCAGCCTCCCAAAGTGCTGGGACTATAGGCATGAGCCACCACATCTGACCTCACCGCTTTTTAAATTCTTTAATGAAATAGGGTTAAGAGCTACTTTCTTCTTTTTAATCTTCAGGAATGCCCTAGTGATTCCGAAAGCTGTAAGAAAAAGAAGTCAGGCACAGTGGCTCAAACCTGTAATCCCAGCACTTTGGGAGGCTAAGGTGGGTGGACCGCTTGAGGTCAGGAGTTCAAGACCAGCCTGATAAAATGCGGTAAAACCCCATCTCTACTAAAAATACAAATACTAGCTGGGCGCAGTGGTGCGTGCATGTAATCCCAGCTACTCAGGAGGCTGAGGCAGGAGAACTGCTTCAACCCAGAAGGTGAAGGTTGCAGTGAGCCAAGATCATGCCACTGCACCCAGCCTGGGTGACAAAGCAAGACTCTGTCTCAAAAAAAAAAAAAAAAAAAAAAAAAAAAGAAAGGAAAAAAGGAAAAAGAAAGTTAAGATTTCACCAAGAATATTAAGAATATTATGTTCAAAGTCAGACTATCACTTTTCCCTTTCAGTAACAAACCCACATGGATATTTTAAGGAATAAAGTTGATGAAGTAAGTTATCAGGCACCAGGATTTTAAGAGATATTAGTTATTTGGGAAAAAAATTCTAAATATATTATCTATGTCCATTTGTTGTTTTTCTTCTTTTAGGGAGAGTCTGGCTGTGTCTTTCAGAGTGGAATATAGTGGCATAATCATAGCTCAATGCAGCCTCCAACTCCTAGGCTCAAGCAATCCTCCCACTTTAGCCTCCCAAGTACCTGGGACTACTAGCACATGACATCATGCCTGGCTATTTTGTATTTTTTTGTAGAAACATCTCACTATGTTGCCCGGGCTCATCTGCAACTCCTGGACTTAAGCAATCCTCCCACCTTGGCCTCCCAAAGTGCTGAGATTACAGAACTGAGCCACCATGACTGGACAAGTTGTTTTTTCATGTGTGGATTTTTTTTTTTTTGTAATGACAGGGTCTCAGTATGTTGCCCATACTGGTCTTGAACTCCTGGGCTCAAGCGATCCTCCTGCCTCAGCCTCCAAAGTAACTGGGATTACAGGTGTGCACCACCGTGTCCAGCTTACGTCCATTTTCTCAAATCCCTTTTCAATCCTTCCCTACACACAGGCTTAATGGAGAGAAATATCAGCGTACTGTATCCTGGTTTTTTTTTTTTTTTTTTGGTTTTTTTTTTGAGACGGAGTTTCACTCTGTCGCCCAGGCTAGAGTGAAGTGGCAACATCTCAGCTCACTGCAACCTCCTCCTCCCAGGTTCAGGGAATTCTGCCTCAGCTACAGGCACCTGCCACCACACCTGGCTAATTTTTTTTGCATTTTAACAAAGACAGGGTTTCACCATCTTGGCCAGGCTGGTCTTGAACTCCTGACCTCATGATCTACCCGCCTCAGCCTCCCAAAGTGCTGGGATTACAGGCGTAAGCCACCACACCCGGCCCAGTGTACAGTATCTTCTAACATGGCTGTAGGGGGAAAAAAAAACAGTACCAGCTGCTTTGAGTTCTGAGTGTTTTTACTCTACCAGGCAATCTTCCAAGTTGCTCCAAAAAATTCTCATATTTATCCAGTTTAATAGTTACAAAAATGGAAAT
This sequence comes from Piliocolobus tephrosceles, assembly GCF_002776525.5. NCBI lineage: Eukaryota > Metazoa > Chordata > Mammalia > Primates > Cercopithecidae > Piliocolobus > Piliocolobus tephrosceles. Next base: position 16,497,919 of record NC_045453.1, on the reverse strand, counting down.
CAGGCCGGGTATGGTGGCTCACACCTGTTATCCCAGCACTTTGGGAGGCCAAGGCAGGCAGATCACCTGAGGTTGGAAGCTCAAGACTAGCCTGACCAACATGGCAAAATCCCATCTCTACTAAAAACACAAAATTAGACGGGTGTGGTGGCGCATGCCTGTAATCCCAGCTACTCAGGAGGCTGAAGCAGGAGAATCGCTTGAACCTGGGTGGTGGAGGTTGCAGCGAGCCAAGATCGAGTCATTGCACTCTAGCCTGGGCAACAAGAGCAAAACTCCATCTCAAAAAAAAAAAAAAAAGGCCGGGCGCGGTGGCTCAAGCCTGTAATCCCAGCACTTTGGGAGGCCGAGACGGGCGGATCACGAGGTCAGGAGATCGAGACCATCCTAGCTAACACGGTGAAACCCTGTCTCTACTAAAAACATACAAAAAACGAGCCGGGCGAGGTGGCGGGCGCCTGTACTCCCAGCTACTCCGGAGGCTGAGGCCGGAGAATGGCGTAAACCCGGGAGGCGGAGCTTGCAGTGAGCTGAGATCCGGCCACTGAACTCCAGCCTGGGCGACAGAGCGAGACTCCGTCTCAAAACAAAAAAAAAAAAAAGGAAATCAGTTGGGCACGGTGGCTCATGTCTGTAATCCCAGTACTTTGGGAGGCCAAAGTGGGCAGATCACAAGGTCAGGGGTTCGAGTCCAGTCTGGCCAACATGGTGAAATTACAATTTTGTAATTTTTTGTAAAACTACAAAAAAAATTGGCTGGGTATGGTGGCATGCGCCTATAATCCCAGCTACTCAGAGGCTGAGGCAGAACTGCTTGAACCCAGGAGGCGGAGGTCACAGAGAGTGGAGATCAGAGATAGTACTACCGTAACACTCCAGCCTGGGCAACAGAGCGAGACTCCACCTCAAAAAAAAAAAATACAAAAACACAAAAATTAGCTGGGCATGGTGGCGTGTACCTGTAGTCCCAGCTACTCAGGAAGCTGAGGCAGGAGAACTGCTTGAACCCAGCAGGCAGAGGTTGCAGTGAGTCGAGACCCTGCCACTGCACTGTAGCCTGGGCAACAGAGGGAGACTCCGTCTCAAAAAAAAAAAAAAAAAAGGAAATCATAGGATCCACCTCCAGGGATGTCAGGTGCTTGAGGAAAGTTAGTAATCTTTCCCCAGCTCCACCCGACAGGACTTGCATCAGGTCACGTTGGTCAGGTAAGTTGCTAGGTCAGACATTTGTAAACTGGAAAAAGCTTACAGGTTTCCAAACAAGGCAAGTCTAGGTCTCGTGATTAAATAAAAAGGCAGCTTACTATGCTATTCACATTATCATCTCCTTGTTTTCCAGAGCTCACCATTGCTTCCTAGAGTCACTCCTATACTTCCACAGCACATGTCTCAGGCCCTTACACTGCAATTGCCTGTCTCCTCTACATCATCTACAAAGGTCAGCTTCACCCCGGGATCCCAGGGTTTATCACCAAAAGGTCTTAAATGTTTGCCCAGGGACTGACTGAATACACAAATGAATGAAAAAATGTGCAAAGCTGCTGCCTATTAGTCAATAAGAAATACTAATTAAATGTTTTAGGCCAGGCAAGACCCAGTTTCAAAATAAAAAAAATTTCAGAAACAGGAAAGGAAGGGGCAGTGTCTACAGCCAGCAATACAGAAGGATCTAGAATTCATTCCTGACCCAGCTCATGGGTCCTCCACCATTGCAATACAGAAGGCAAATATCCAGAAGATACTAATAACGGAATGAAGTTGGCTTCAAAATCAACTGCCCCCAGACAGCTCGTGACAGAAACCATCTTTGCTTCTTCAGCATCCAGCACAAAGAAGGCCTGGCTTCTAACAGAAGGTCAGCAAATATTCTTTCAAGGATGAAAGGATGTCTGCATGGACACTCCCTCGTGCTCCAATGCTGTTTATTTTTATTTTTTAATTTTTTTTTGAGATAGAGTCTCGCTTTGTTCCCAGGTTGGAGTGCAGTGGCATGATCTTGACTCACTGCAACCTCCGCCTCCTGGGTTCAAGCGAATTCTCCTGCCTCAGCCCCCTGAGTAGCTGTGATTACAGGCACCTACCACCACACCTGGCTAATTTTTGTATTTTTGGTAGAGATGAGGGGTTTCACCATGTTGGTGAAGCTGGTCTTGGAACTCTTGGCCTCAAGTGGTCCGCCCGCCTTGGCCTCCCAAAGTGCTGGGACTACAGGTGTAAAGCCACCACACCCAGCCTCCAATGCTGTTAGATAGGGTCAGCATCTCAGACAGCTGGGAGATTTCTGTGAGATGACATACTTTACCACGTGTGCTGGCCATCAACTTCACCCACATTCTCATTATCCCCACTTAAAAGATGAGGAAATTGAGGCTCAGGGGGTCAGGCCACTTGCCAAGTTCCGGACTTTCCTAACTCCAGACACCTGCAAGTCCTCACATCCTAATCCCGGCTGAAAAAGCAGAGGCCAGTTAGTGGTGGCAACCACATTTTGGTCCAACATACCCTACCTTTTACCCTTCAACATGCTGGGCTCTGCTCCAGGGCTGGGGTGAGTCAGAGACAAAGTGGGAAGTGGAGCACTAGGGCAGAGGAGAGTTACAGCAAATGGCCAGGAAAAGGGCTGAGGGCTGTGGAGCTGCCATCCTTCACATGGGAGGCGTTCCTCCACTGAGCCCCTCAGGTGAGAAGTAGCTGAGGACCTGAGGGTGGTCTACGGGCAGTCACTTCTGGAATGAACAAAAAATCAGGATAGGGCCAGGAAAGGTGGCTCACACCTGTACTCCCAGGACTTTGGGAGGCCAAGGGAGGAGAATCCCTGGAAGCCAGGAGTTCGAGACCAGCCTGGGTAACATAGTGAGGTGAGACACAACGCGAGGCCACCGCCCCCACCCCCCACCCGCTCTAATCCTAGCACTTTTGAGGCCAAGGTGGGCGGATTGCCTGAGCAACATAGTGAAACCTGTCTCTACTAAAAATCCAAAAAATTAGCCAGGCGTGGCGGCCTGCGCCCGTAGTCCCAGCTACTCGGGAGGCGGAGACAGAATTCCTCGAACCCAGGAGGCAAAGGTTGTAGTGAGCCAAGATTGTGCCACTGCACTCCAGCCTGGACGACAGAGCGAGAGTCTGTCTCCTAAATAAATAAACAAAACAATTAGCCAGTTGTGGCGGCGCGTGTCCACAGTCCCAGCTACTCAGCCTGCAGTCCCAGCTGGCTGAGGTGGGAGATCACTTGAACCTGGGAGGTTGAGGCGGCAGTGACCTATGATTGCACCACAGCACTCCAGCCTGGACCGCAGAGGGAGACCCTGTCTCAAAGAAAAAAAAACAAAAAACAAAAAAACAGGGCAGGGTCTGATAGGTGCCTGAACAAAAAACTTCCTGGACAGTGGTGCTGCCCCTGGGAAAATGGGGCCTGAGGAACATAGTCCCTGTGCTCATATCCCTATCCTCGGCCTGAAAGGGCAAAAATCTAGAGGGATGGAAGGCTTCATCTTTAGATGAGGCTATCGTCTAAAGAGGGACCGGAAGTTGGCCGGGCGCGGTGGCTCATGCCTGTAATCCCAGCACCTTGGGAGGCCGAGGCGGGCGGAACACAAGGTCAGGAGATCGAGACCACCCTGGCTAACATGGTGAAACCCTGTCTCTACCAAAAATACAAGAAATTAGCCCGGTGTGGTGGCACGCGCCTGCAGTCCCAGCTAACTGGGAGGCTGAGGCAGGAGAATCTCTTGAACCTAGGAGGAGGTTGCAGTGAGAGCCCCCAGCCTGGGCGACAGGAGACTCCGTCTCAAAAAAAAAAAGAGGGACCGAAGGTTATCTGAGCTGCAGGGATCCAGGCAGGGAAGAGGTCAGGACCCCACTGTCCTGTCTCCCAGGCAGGCTGAAAAGCCTGGAGCTGAGGCCCCAGGCGCACAGGTGTAAGAGAGGAATCTGGAGCCACAGAGCTGGCCACTTAAGTCTTTGGGGAAATAAGTAAAATGGAGACCGCAGTTCCTGCCTTTGCCCCAGGGACTCTCTCCCCCGCACCTTCAACCCCAGCTGCCCAAAACTCCTCGTGGGAACAGGAAGAGAGGTCTCAAACCGAACCAAGCTGGGGCGCGGAACCCAGGTGGGAGAGACAAAAGAGCTCCCAACTCAGCACCCTTCTCATTCCGGGGGAGAGGGCTTGGGGAGCTCTGTGCTCCCCGGAATGTTGAGGAGCAAAGCCCACCCACCAAGTTGACCCAAAACTGGGCTGGAACAAGTGCCTCCCAGGCTCGGCCTCCCACTGGCTGGGACTCTGGAGACTCCCTCTCGCTCCCAGGGGTCGCCTTCCTCCCCGGCGAAGGCCCTGCCGGCTGACACCGGGCCGGCCCACCCCCATCCCGCAATTAGGCGGGAGACAAAATGACATCATGCAGGGCTTGGCCCGGGTCCCAGGAGACCCGCCCGTCCCAGCTCCGAGGCCCAGCAGGCCCGGGTAGCCGCAGGGACTCCCAAGAGCCCCCCAGCTTTACGCGCGCCCCTGCCTCAGAGGGCCTAGGACGCAGCATTTCCGCGGAAACACCCCGCCCCCAACACACACACACACACCCCCAGCTTGGAGGGAGCCTGGGGAGGGTTTGGGGGAGCTGGGTGGGGGAGGGGTGAATTAAAGGGAGGGGGAGGGGACCTCTGCCCGCCCGACTTGTCTCACCAGCGCGTCCGCCGAGACATCCCCCCGGCCCGGACCGCGCCGCGCTCGCCCGCCTGCCGGCTGAGCCCGGAGCGGGAGCCGGGCCGGGGTCAGGACCCGGGCTGCTCCGGTCGCTCCGGGCCCCGGGCCGCGCTAGGAGGCGTCAGCGTGTCAGCAGGTCCCGCGCTCCCCGCTCGCAGGAACTGCAGCCGCTGCCGGCGCGAGTTGAAGCACTTTTCTATCTCCCGCCAAGCGCGTAGGCGCCGCCCGGGCCTGGCGCGCGGGCGACGGGGGAGGGGCCTGCGGGAGGGGCGGAGCCGGCGGGGCGGGGCCTGCGGGGCGGCACCTGCCCAAACCCTCCAGGGCCCGCTGTAGGACCGGGCTAGCGGCCGCCACTTCTGAGTTACGGAGCGGGCCGTGATGCGACTGAGGCCTGGCTCAGGTGTCAGTCCGTGGCGGCCCAGGAGTAGCCCACATAGCGAAGACCGAGCAAGGGGAGTGAGGCGCGAGCGTGGGAGAGCCAGCCAGGGAAAACGCCAGGGCGGAATCCCCCACGCTAGTCCAAGCCACTCCTGCGTCCCTACCGCCCCACGCTAAAGCGGCCCCTCACCCTACCTGTGCCTCTCCTTGCTTCCTCTCCTGCCTCCGAGAGACCCTCCTTAATAGACTTTAGTTTTTGTTGTTTATTTTCTTAGAGGCAGGGTCTTGCTCTATCGCCCAGGCTGGAGTGCAGTTTCGCGATCATAGCTCACTGCAACTTCCACCTCCTAGGCTCAACCGATCCTCCCACCTCAGCCTCCCGAGTAGCTAAGACCAGCACTCGCCACCATACCCGGCTGATTTTTTTTTTTTTTTTTTTTTTTTTTTTGAGACGGAGTCTCGCTCTATCGCCAGGCTCGAGTGTAGTGGAGCGATCTTTGCTCGCTGCAACCTCCACCTCCCAGGTTAAAGCGATTCCCCTGTCTCAGCCTCCCAAGTAGCTGGACCTACAGGCGCGCGCCACTACGCCCGGCTTTTTTCTTTCTTTCTTTCTTTTTTTTTTTTTTTTTGGTATTTTAGTATTTTAGTAGAGACGGGGTTTCACCATGTTGGCCAGGTGGGCTGGATCTCCTGACCTCGTGATCCTCCCGCCTCGGCCTCCCAAAGTGCTGGGATTACAGGAGTGAGCCACCGCGCTTTTTTCTTTTCTTTTTTTTTTTTTTTAAGAGAAGGGGGTCTTGCTATGTTGCCTAGGCTGATCTGGAAACTCCTGGGCTCAAGGGATCCTGCCGCTTTGTCCTCCCAGAGTGCTGGGATTACAGGCATTAGCCCCGGGGCAAGAATGACTCTCCCAAAATGCAAACCTGACTTTACCTTTCCAGAATTAAAAACCGTCCTCCTCTCCCTCAAGGTAAATTCCTTACTCCACAATCAGATTTATCTGATCTGCCAGACCACCACCCAGCCCTGGCCAAAAGAAATGGTGTCTTTGCCTTTGCCTGAGCCATTACCAAGGGCAGGAACACTTCCTGCCCCTCCCAGGTGGCTGATTCTTATTTAATTTGGGGTCCACTGCCCACAATCTGCCTGTAGACTTCTGCATTTCCCCCTTTGAACTGGGAACATCCTGAGGTCCAGGTGACCTCTCAATGCACCCCAGTATCTCCAGGACCCAGTAGAAGACCTGACATAAGAAGCCCCAGGCAAAGGTTTTTTTAATTGAATTCAGTTTACCTTGGGTTTAAACTTCCAGAGATTAGGCCAGACATAGTGGCTCACGCCAGTAATCTTACCACTTTGGGAGGCCGAGGGGGGAGAATTGATTCAGTCCAAAAGTTTGAGACCAGTCTGGGGATCACAGCGAGACCCTGTCTCTAAAAAAATTAAGAAAAATTAAGAAATTACCTGGGCGTGGTGGTGAATGCCTGTAATCCCAGCTACTTGGGAGGCAGAGGGAGGAGGACTGCTTGAGCCCAGGAGTTCGAGGGCTCAAGCCCTCGTGATTCACTGCACTCCAGCCTGGGCCACAGACAGTGAGACTGTGTCTCCTTGAGATTTAGCAAAGGTTTTCTATTTTAGATTGACATTTCCCAAGTAACAAGGATCAAGCCACACTGGCTCAGCAGTGCTGAGAGGAAGGTAAATGAGCTCTGAGATAGGACACTGAAGAGACCACAACAAACCCCAGCTTTTTAGCCCCTGTTCAGGCCTCAGAGCCCCCTTCCAGAAGCTGCTGGCCACCTGGGGACAGTCCAGCCACCAGCTGCTGTAAACTTCATTTACCACAGAAGAAGGAAGACTAACTCAAATCTTAAGTGCTAGAAGCTTCCACATCACTTAATTCAGGGTTTCCCCTGCCCACTCCCCTTATAAAGTAATTAACATGGACATGCCCACTTCATTGAAATCACAGCCTCTAAGCCAAACTTCCTGGGTTTTGAGTCCCAGCTCCACCATTCATTGCAGTATCTTAGGCAAATTACCTAACTTTTTTTTTTAGACCAAGTCTCGCTTTATTGCCTAGGCTGGAGTGCAGTGGCGTGATCTCGGCTCACTGCAACCCCCTTCCTGGGTTCAAATGATTCTCCCACCTCAGCCACTCGAGTAGCTAGGACTACAGGAGCATGCCACCATGCCTGGCTAAATTTTGTATTTTTGTAGAGACAGGTTTTCATCATGTTGGCCAGGCTGGTCTTGAACTCCTGATCTCAGGTGATCCACGTGACTCAGCCACCCAAAGTGCTGAGATTACAGGCATGAGCCATCATGCCCAGGCAATTACCTAACTCTTCTGTGCCTCAGTTTTCTCACCTGGAAAAATTAGATTTATCAAAGTTTTAGATAGTTTTTACCAGCCACTATTCTGTTTATAAATTATAACTCATTTAATCCTCATAACAAGTCTATGAGGTAGATACTGGAATTATCCTGTTTTAGCAGATCGGGAAACTGAGGCACAGACTTCCCCAAGGTCACACTGCTAGTAAATGGTAGAGCTGGGATTCAAACCTGGCCTGTCTGATTCTAGAGTCTATGCTCTTTTTTTTTTTTTTTTTTTTTTTTTGAGACGGAGTCTTGCTCTGTCACCCAGGCTGGAGTGCAGTGGCAGGATCTCAGCTCACTGCAAGCTCCGCCTCCCAGGTTTAGCCTTTCTCCTGCCTCAGCCTCCGGAGTACCTGGGACTACAGGCGCCGGCCACCTCGCCCGGCTAGTTTTTTGTATTTTTAGTAGAGACAGGGTTTCACCGTGTTAGCCAGGATGGTCTCGATCTCCTGACCTCGTGATCCACCCGTCTCGGCCTCCCAAAGTGCTGGGATTACAGGCTTGAGCCACCGCGCCCAGCCGAGTCTATGCTCTTAATCACTATGCTGGTACCTACTTTGTAGGTAGTTATAGGATTAAATAAATTAATATGTGTAAAGCACCAAAAACAGTTCCTGGCACATAATGAGAACTATATTGGCCAGGCGCAGTGGCTCATGCCTGTAATCCCAGCACTTTGGGAAGCTGAGGTGGGTGAGTCACCTAAGATCAGGAGTTTGAGACCAGCTTGGCCAAGAATATAAAACATTGTATTTTATATAAATATAAAACATCGTATTTTATATAATTATAATACTTATAATTATATAAAATATAAATTTTCATAAAATTTTATAATTTATAAAAATATAAATATATATTTATATAAAATATATTTTACATAAATATTATTTTATATAAATATAAAATATATGAAATATTATATTTTATATAAATATAAAAATTATGTTATATAAATATGAAATTGTTATATAAATATAAAATTTATGTTATATTTATATAATATAAATTTATGTATTTTATATAATTATAAAATATTATGTTTATATAAATATAAAATTAAATTTAATCTTAATATTACTAAGAATATAAAATATTAACCAGGTGTGGCAGCGGGCGCCTGTAGCCCCAGCTACTCGGGAGGCTGAGGCAGGAGAATCCCTTGAACCCGGGAGGCGGAGGTTGCAGTGAGCCGAGATCATGCCACTACACTCCAGCCTTGGCAACAGAGCAAGACTCTGTCCCAATAACCCCAACCTCCCGAGTAGCTGGGGTTATAGGCGCACACCACCACGCTGCCTAATTTTTTGTATTTTTAGTAGAGGTGGGTTTCTCCAGGCTGGTCTTGAAATCCTGATCTCAGGTAATCCACCTACCTCGGCCTCCCAAAGTGCTAGGATTATTGGAGTGAGCCACTGCACCCAGCAAAAAAAGAACTATATTACTGTTAACTATTATTACTACTGTAATTCTTCAGCTGCCCTCACTCTTACCCTTTGAGGCCCACACATTAGTCATCTGGTTTCAGGGAGAGGCAGGACCTGACAGCTTGGGCAAGGTATCTACCCAAAGCAAGAGGCAGGGAAAAGCTGCAGAGTCCACTTGCAACCTGGAACTGGGGCCAGTTAACCAATGCCCTAGAGCCAAAGGAGCCTGGAGTCAGTGCTGTGAGTCAGGCAGCAGGGAGATCATGCTGGTGCCAGATGGAATCTGATGATCTCCACACATTTCCTCTCCACTTATCATCCTAGCAACAGATATGCCCTGGAGAGAGGATTCCTAGTGTTCCCTGCGCAACCACACCTGGGAGTGGTCTCTGGACTCTGGACTAGTAACATACAAACTTTACCTCTGCTGGGAAACTTTTCCTGAACACGCCCCTGCTTGGACAGGGAGGCTCCAGGTATTTGGTTATTCCACAGTTTGCCCCAACCAGGGCTCCAGACCCAGGCCTGACCTAGTGTTGGGAAGATAAGGATCAAATCAACTGATTAAATGCTCAGGGCCCAGCACCAGTTTGGCCACCAAACACTGATTGATAGTAAGTAAAATCACATGGCCCTTCTGGCCAGAGCCTTCCCCCTCCACCTCCAGAGCATCCTCCTTATCATTCTTGTCCTCATCGCACTTCCTCCACCCACTATTTTACTTCTCTCTCAAGAGAAAGCACAGCCTGTGCACATTTTAAGCTTCAGACCTTTACTATAGCTTGGCTTCTGGTAGGTACTCATGGAAGGGGTTTTACACATTCCATTTAAATTGAGTGGATGCAATGTTACAAAGCTAACATTTGGGCTGGAGAGTTAGGCTTGGACCTCAAATGAGAAAGCTGGGAATGCTAGAGTTTGAATTGTATCTCACAAAATATGGGACATCAAAAGAGATTCAGGCTGGGCACTGTGGCTCATGCCTGTAATCCCAGCACTTTAGAAGGCCAAGGTGGGCGAATCACTTGAGGTCAGGACTTCAAGACCAGCCTGGCCAACATGGTGAAACCCCATATCTACTAAAAATACAAAAATTAGCTGGGCATGGTGGCACGAACCTGTAGTCTCAGCTACTCAGGAGGATGAGGCACGAGAATCGCTTGAACCCAGGAGAAGGAGGTTGCTGTGAGCCCAAATTGTGCCACCACACTCCAGCCTGGGTGACGGAGCGAGACTGTCTCAAAAAGATATTTGGGGCCAGGTGCAGTGGCTCATACTTGTAATAATCCCAGCACTTTCTGGGAGGGCAAGGTGGGAGGGTTGCATAAACCCAGGAGTTCGAGACCAGCCTGGGCAACATAGTGATACCCCCCCGTCTGTATAAAAAATTTTGTTAAATCAAAACCTAAATACCAAGTTAAACTATTACATACAACTGTTGGCTGGGTGCAGTGGCTCACCTGTAATCCTGTAATCCCAACACTTTGGGAGGCCAAGGTGAAAGGATTGTTTGAGGCTAGGAGTTCAGGACCAGCCTGGATAACACAGCCTGGATAATGAGAGAGAGAGATTTTGAAACAAAGGGATGTTTTTCAGACACTTCTGTCCCACCTCCAGAGCATCAGTATAGAGAACAGAGACACAATAGCAAACAAGTGACCATATAGGCATACGAGGCCAAGGACTTGGCCTGGAAAGGGACACTTTCTACAACAGTGTGGATCTCAATGGAAGGAGGAGGGAAAGCAATTCAATTACTTGATTCAAGGAATCAAAATAAATCAATGCCTGCTTTTTTTTTTTTTTTTTTTTTTTTTGAGAAAGAGTTTCACTCGGTATTGCCCAGGCTGGAGTGCAATGGCTCGTGATCTTGGCTCACTGCAACCTCCGCCTCCTGGGTTCAAGCAATTCTCCTGCCTCAGCTTCCCAAGTAGCTGGGATTACAGGCTAATTTTATATTTTTAGCAGAGATGGGTTTTTGCTATGTTGGTCAGGCTTGTCTAGAACTCCTAGCGTGAAGTAATCAGCCCACCTTGGCCTCCCAAAGTGCTGGGGTTACAGGCGTGAGCCACTGTGCCCGGCCCCCAGTGTCTGCTTTTACTACTCAAAAGATTGCGATTACATTAATAACCATTTGCAAAGCACCTATCTTTGAGTTCCAGAAATGGACTATCAAAGTATTCAGATCAGAAAATAATAACAGCTTGGCTGGGCAAGGTGGCTCACGCATGTAATCCCAGCACTTTGGAAGGCCAAGGTGGGCTGATTACTTCAGGCTAGGAGTTCGAGACCAGCTTGGCCACCATGGTGAAACCCCATTTCTACTGAAAATACAAAAATTAGCCAGGTGTGCTGCTGCTCATCTGTAGTCCCAGCTACTCGGGAGGCTGAGGCACAAGAATTGCTTGAACCTGGGAGGCAGGGGTTGCAGTGAGCCCAGATCTCGCCACTGCACTCTGAGCTAGGTGATAGAGTGAGACCCTGTTTCGGAAAAAAAAAAAGAAAAAGATAAGAATAACAGGATGATTTTCCTAGGGAAGACACTATGTGCCTGGCCCCATATTAAGAGTTTTACATTCATTTTGCCTTTTTTGTTTTAGAGATGAGGTCTCACTCTGGTTCAAGGCTGTAGTGACCTATGATGGCACCACCGCACTCCAATCTGGGGAGCTGCAGCGCAATGGTGCCATCATAGCTCACTGTAGCCTCGAACTCTGGGCTCAAACAAGCTCAAACTCCTGGGTTCAGTCCTCCCACTTCAGTTTCCCAACTTGCTGGAGTTTCAGGCATGAGCCACTGTGCTGGCTTATTTTGCATTTAATGTTTATTACTCTGTGCGGCAGGTAACATTTTAACAAGCAAATTAAGACACAGAGATATTAAGTAAATTGCACTGATCACACAGCTAAGGGCTGGTAGCTTGAAGCAAAACATCCACAACTTGGTATTAGATTGGAGAGTACCATTTGTGATGTATTCTGAAAGTCTGAGTCTGGGCTACAACTAGAGGTTAGTCATAATGAGAAAATCCAACCATCCATATTCTCAGGAAGCTCACCAACCGGTACAGAAGAAAATGACTGGAAAATTAGCTCTGTACAGGTGAAGATCAATTGCCAGGACTGTGAATGCCCACCCAACAGGATCACTGAAGGCTCTTTAGAGCTGGATGATTTAGGAATTTGCAGTGCAGGGAATGGCACAGGAAATAGCCAGCGCATGGCAAGGAGGAGGGGGATTAGGAAGTACTCAAGGATTGGCAAGGGTTCAAAATTATTCTTGACTCTTCTCTCACATCACGTATCTGATCCACCTGCAAATCCTATATCCAGTGGCAAAAGCACATGAAAAGATGCTCAATACCCTGTAATTAGGGGAATGTAAATTAAAACCACAATGAGATTTACATGCCTATTAGAATGGCTAAAATTGAAAAAGACTAATTATACCAAATGTTGATGAAGATGGGGAGCAATTAGAATTCTCAAATACTGCTGGTGGGAATACAAAATTGTACAACTACTTTGAAAACTACTTCTTTTTCTTTCTTTTTTTTTTTTTTTTTTTTTGAGATGGAGTCTCGCTGTGTCACCCAGGCTGGAGTGCAGTGGCGCAATCTTGGCTCACGGCAACCGCTGCCTCCCAGGTTCAAGCAATTCTTCTGCCTCGGCCTCCCAAATAGCTGGGACTACAGGCACATGCCACCATACCTGACTAATTTTGTATTTTTAGGACAGCCGGGGTTTTACCACGTTGGCCAGGGTGGTCTCGAACTGGCTGGTCTCCTGACCTCGTGATCTGCCTGCCTCGACCTCCCAAAGGCTGGGATTACAGGCGTGAACCACCATGCCCAGCCTGAAAACTGTTTCTTAAAAACTTAAATAGGGCCGGGTGCGGTGGCTTATGCCTGTAATCCCAGCACTTTGGGAGGCTGAGGCAGGCAGATCACGAAGTCAGGAGTTTGAGAGACCAGCCTGATCAACAGTGGAACCCCGTCTCTACTAAAAATACAAAAAAGTTAGCCGGGCATGGTGATGTGCACCTGTAATCCCAGCTACTCAAGAGGCTGAGGCAGGAGAATCACTTGAACTCAAGAGGTGGAGGTTGTAGTGAGCCAAGATCACATCACTGCACCCCAGCCTGGATGACAAAGGGAAACTCTGTCTCAAAAAAAAAAAAAAAAAAAAAACCTTAAATATACACCTATCATATCACCTAGCCACTCCAAGAAAAATGAATACATATCTCCACACAAAGCTTTTAGATAGCTTTGTTTGTTACAACCCCAAACTGGAAACAACCTAAATGTCAACAGGTGACTGGATAAACAAATTATAGATAAAAAACAAATCTATCCATACAGTGGAATTCTACTCAACAAAATGAATAAATTATTGATAAAATATAAATGTTACAAACTAATTGTGCTAAAAGAAGCAAAAGAGAACATACTGTATTATCTTTTTTTTTTTTGAGACGGAGTCTTGCTCTGCTGCCCGGGCTGGAGTGCAGATCTCAGCTCACTGCAAGCTCCGCCTCCCGGGTTCATGCCATTCTCCTGCCTCAGCCTCCGGAGTAGCTGGGACTACAGGCGCCCGCCACCACGCCCAGCTAGTATTTTGTATTTTTTAGTAGAGACGGGGTTTCACCGTGTTAGCCAGGATGGTCTCGATCTCCTGACCTCGTGATCCGCCCGTCTCGGCCTCCCAAAGTGCTGGGATTACAGGCTTGAGCCACCGCGTCCGGCCTATCTTTTTTTTTAATTTGAAATTTTTTAGAGACAAGGTCTGGCTCTATAGTCCAGGCTGGAGGGCAGTGGAGCCATCTCGGCTTACTGCAGCCTCTGTCTCCCAGGCTCAAGCCATCCTCCCACCTCAGCCTCCTGAGTAGCTGGAACTACAGGTACACACCACCACGTCAGGCTAATTTTTTTTTTTTTTTTTTTTTTTTTGAGACTGAGTTTCGCTCTGTCACCCCTGCTGGAGTGCATTGGTATGATCTTGGCTCACTGCAACCTCCACCTCCTAGGTTCAAGCAATTCTCCTGCCTCAGCCTGCCAAGTAGCTGGGATTACAGGCAAGAGCCACTGCACCCGGCTAATTTTTGTATTTTTAGTAGAGATAGGGTTTCGCCATGTCAGGCTGGTCTCGAACTCCTGACATCAAGTGATCCACCCACCTAGGCCTACCAAGGTGGTGGGATTACAGGTGTAAGCCACCATGCCCGGCCTATAAGACTATTTATATAGGCCGGGCGCGGTGGCTCACGCCTGTAATTCCAGCACTTTGGGAGGCCGAGACGGGCGGATCACGAGGTCAGGAGATCGAGACCATCCTGGCTAACAGGGTGAAACCCCGTCTCTACTAAAAATACAAAAAATTAGCCGGGCGTGGTGGCGGGCGCCTGTAGTCCAGCTACTCAGGAGGCTGAGGCAGGAGAATGGCGTGAACCTGGGAGGTGGAGCTTGCAGTGAGCCGAGATTGTGCCACTGCACTCCAGCCTGGGGCACAGAATGAGACTCCGTCTCAAAAAAAAAAAAAAAAAAGACTATTTATATAAAACTCTAGGCCGGGCGCGGTGGCTCGCGCCTGTAATCCCAGCTACCTGGGAGACTGAGGCAGGAGAATCACTTGAATCCAGGAGTCAGGGTTGCAGTGAGTCGAGATCACGCCATTGCACTCCAGCCTGGGTGACAGAGTGAGACTATGCCTCAAAAAAAAACAAAAAACAAAAAACAAAAACCAAAAGAACAAACTCTAGAAATTACACACAAATCTAAAGTATCTAAAGTGACAGAAACCAATCTAAAGTGACAATGGTTGTGGAGAGGATACAAGGAGACACAAGGACGTTCTGGCGCATCATGGGTATGTTCCATTTGCATGACTCCAGGGGCCCCTTCTGAGTCACTGGAAAAAGTGTGGGGACATTGACTAAAGGACAGGGCTATTAACGCTTCCTGGGTTTTTCCAGGCTCATGCCAGTCCCAGCGGTTTCCTTAGGTATGCAGTTGCAAAGGGGGATAATTTACTAAGAAATCATCTAATCCAAATCCCTTGCATTTCTGATGAGACTCAGTGCCAGGACCCTGGGCTACATTATACACACCACATGGCGAGGCCCCCACCCCTGACCTCTACCCTGCACCCCCTGAAGCATCAGCTTTCGCCAACACTTAATTTTTCTGTCACTTGTAGTTCGGCAATCAAACAGGGAAGGACTTGCGGGGTAGGGAGTTTGGGTTCAAAATCAGGGAGAAACTGCGGGTGAATGCTAAGGCCTGTCCAGAGGCGGGTGGACCCAACCGCAATCTCCTCCAGCCTTGCCGCAGCTCCTGACAATTTCCTCACCCTCCTCGGTGAAAACCGGAGGGGAATGTCAGGCCTTGGAGTCAACCCGAGAGTCTCCCCGTCCGCAGGTGACCCGGGGCAAGTGACGTGCCCTGTTTCCAGTGGCCTTCCATCTAAACCGAGGCCAAAGGCTCCAGGCTGTCCGATCGCAGCGCCCGCGCCCGAGGCCGCCAGACCGCACCGTCTGGAAGGCGCAGGGGAACTCCGAGATCCCAGTCTGAGCCCACTCCTGGGATCAGACGGCGCGCGGGGCATCGCGGGAGTCGCGTCCCTGACGTCACCGTGGGGCGCCCATGCGCAGGGGCACCTTGAGCCGGGCTACTGGGGCTCTGGAGCTCTAGCCAGTCCCGCGTCCCAGAGCCTTGTTCTTGGAGGCGGCGTCTCTTCGTGTGGAGGACGGATGAAAGAAAGTCGCAGGGATGAGAGGGAGCAAGGCCGGGACGTCGCAGGCCTCGGACATTGTGTCGCCCCCGGCCCTGAATCGTCCCTGACTTCCCAGTGTGGCTCAGAGGCTCTGGACCAGCTCCTCACACTGCATGCTCGGTGTCCCGTTTGCAGCTCTTACTAGGTTAATTTCTCTCAGCAATTAAGATTGTGAGCTGCGGAAGGGCAGCCCTGTAAGGTTGCCCAAGTGGTTTCATCTTGCTCTCTGCCTGGACACTACCGATTTATCAAGACAGGGTAATTGCAGTAGAGAAATAGTAATTCACGCGCGGAGCGGGCTGTGCGGGAGACCAGAGTTGTATTATTACTCAAATTAGTCTCCCCAAAAACTCGAGGATCAGAGGGTTTTGTTTTTTGTTTTTGAGACAGGAGTCTCGCTCTGTTGCCCAGGCTGGAGTGCAGTGGTGCGATCTCCAGTTATTTTTACACCGTTACCTGCCAGGACTGGTATATATGTTTTCTTTTTTTGTTTTTTGTTTTTGATTGTCGTTGCTTTTTTATTTTTAAAAGTTGGAACACTTGTTCAAGTCGGCTATTTTTCATTTTCACGATCTTATGTACCAGGAAGTTTGTGCATAGTGAATAGCAGCTGGGCTAAAGGGGCATTTTTGTGTCTCATGTTTGAATTTAAAAACACCCCCGCTCACCACTTTAGCGAGTTGATTAAGCTTAATTTTACTAATAAAAACTAATCTGACATCACCACCTATGAAATGTTCTTGCCAAAAATGTTTAATTCACAGTCAAGCCTTCAGACCTAACTTCAGTTTACAGGAAATAAAGGGTGAGGAAGTTCCTTTATAGGAACAAGTTAATATACACTATGATGAAGCAATGAGATAAATCCAGAATGTGAGATATTCTGCAAGACACCTAATTTGGTCTTTTCAAAACATCAGTATCTGATCAGGAGCAGTGGCTTATGCCTGTAAACCAAATACTTGGGGAGGCCAAGGTGGGAGGATCACTTGAGCCCAGGAGTTCCAGACCAGCCTGGGCAACACAGTGAGACCCTGTCTCTACAAAAAATTAAAGAATTTGCTGGACGTGGTGATGCACACCTGTAGTCCCAGCTACTGTGGAGGCTGAGGTGGGAGGATCGTTTGAGTACAGAAAGTCGAGGCTGCAGTGAGCTATGATTGCACCACTGTATTCCATCCTGGGTAACAGAGCAAGACCCTGTCTGAAAAAAAAAAATCATTTAAAAAAGAAAAGAGATAGGGAGACTGTTCTGGATCTAGAGAGACAGTCAAATACAATGTGTGAACCCTGACTAAATCCTCGCTTGAAAAAAACATCTATAAAACACATTTTGGGGGCAATTAGGGGATAGTCTGAATATGCATTAAACATTAGGTAATAGGCCCAGCGCGGTGGCTCATGCCTGTAATCCCAGCACTTTGGGAGGCCGAGACGGATGGATCACGAGGTCAGGAGCTCGAGACCATCCTGGCTAACATGGTGAAACCCCGTCTCTACTAAAAATACAAAAATTAGCCGGGCGCGGTGGCAGACACCTGTAGTCCCAGCTACACTGGAGGCTGAGGCAGGAGAATGGCGTGAACCTGGGAGGCAGAGCTTGCAGTGAGTGGAGCTCGCGCCACGGTACTCCAGCCTGGGCGACAGAGCGAGATTCTGTCTCAAAAAAAAAAAAAAAAAAAAAAAGGTAATAGAAATGATAATGGCATTATAGTTATACAATGAGGTATTTAAGGGTAAAATACTATTATGTCTGCAATTTCATTTCAAATGTTTGGTAAAAAAGATTATACAAGGCCTGATGAGGTGGCTCACACCTGTAATCTCAGCACTTTGGGAGGGTGAGGTGGGCGGATCAGGAGGTCAGGAGTTCGAGATCAGCCTGGCCAACATAGTGAAACCCCGTCTCTACTAAATATACAAAAAATTACCTGGGCATGGTAGTGTGTGCCTGTAGTCCCAGCTACTCGGGAGGCTGAGGAAGGAGAATGGCCTGAACCCAGGAGGTGGAGCTTCCAGTGAGCCGAGATGGCACCACTGCACTCCAGCCTGGGCGACAGAGCAAGACTCTGTCTCAAAAAAAAAAAAAAAGATTATACAGGCCGGGGGCAGTGGCTCATGCTGTAATCCCAGTT
>NC_045453.1:16438649-16479728 GCF_002776525.5 Piliocolobus tephrosceles | reverse complement strand
CCTCCTGGGTTCAAGCGATTCTCCTGCCTCAGCCTCCCGAGTAGCTGGGACTACAGGTGCCCGCCACCACGCCCGGCTACTTTTTGTATTTTTAGTAGAGACAGGGTTTTGCCATGTTGGCCAGGCTGATCTTGAACTCCTGACCTCAAGTGATCCGCCTGCCTTGGCCTCCCAGTGCTGGGATTACAGGCATGAGCCACTGTGCCTGGCCCATACAATGGGATTTTAAGGTCTACATGTAAAAAGAAAAAAGAAAAAAAAAAAGAAATTTAAAATGATTATACATATGGAAAGCATATATGACAATATGTTCACAATTTTTTTTAAGTCTGATGGGCACACTGGTGTTTAATGTACTATTCTTTACACTTTTCTGTTTCAAAGTGGCTTTTTTTTTTTTTGACAGAGTCTCGCTCTGTCGCCTAGGTTGGAGTGCAGTGGCGCAATCTCGGCTCACTGCAAGCTCTGCCTCCCAGGTTCATGCCATTCTCCTGCCTCAGCCTCCCAAGTAGCTGGGACTACAGCCGTCCGCCACCACACCCGGCTAATGTTTTGTATTTTTAGTAGAGACGAGGTTTCACCGTGTTAGCCAGGATGGTCTTGATCTCCTGACCTCGTGATCTGCCCGCCTCAGCCTCCCAAAGTGCTGGGATTACAGGCGTAAGCCATCGCGCCCAGCCTTTTTTTCTCTCTTTTTTTTTTTGAGACGGAGTCTTGCTCTGTTGCCCAGGCTTGAGTGCAGTGATGCAATCTTGGCTCACTGCAACCTCTGCCTCTTGGGTTCAAGGGATTCTCCTGCCTCAGCCTCCCGAGTAGCTGGGATTACAGGCGTGCACCACCACGCACGGCTTTTTTTTTTTTTTTGTATTTTCAGTAGAGACAGGGTTTCGTCATGTTGGCCAGGCTGGTCTTGAGCTCCTGGCCTCAAGTGATCTGCCTGCTTTGGCCTCCCAAAGTGTTGGGATTACAGGCGTGAGCAACCATGCACAGCCCTCAAAGTTTTTTTTTAATGTAAACAGTTTTATTTAGAAACAGGTACCTGTTTGCATTGTAGAATATAAAACTTGGCTTATGCTCTATAAACAATAACCATTACCCCAATTCACAGAACACACAATTAGATTCAAAATTTGCATATAAATTGGACAAAAAATATGTATCCTTGCCACAAGCCATCCGTGGATGAAGGGAAAAAAGCCTACTGACCCTGTGGCAGAACAGGCCTTGCTTCCTCCAAGGCACCTTCTTGGTCAGGAGGGCGTGGTGGGAGAAACTCCTGGTTAGTAGGCAGATTGCCAGTCTCTTCCCCAACTAGACCTCAGTTATCCTTTCAAAAAGTGAAAGTGGAAGTTGGATTAGATTCAGATAGAACCAAAAAGTTCCTTGTAAGATTATAGGTATTTATTCTAGTTACCTATTGCTCTATAACAAATTACTCCAAATCAGTGGCTTACAACTGCCATTTTAAGGCCAGGTGTAGTGACTCATGCCTGTAATCCCAGCACTTTGGGAGGCCAAAGTGGGAGGATCGCTTGAGGTTAGGAGTTTAAGGACCAGCCTGGGCAATATTTATTTTCATAGGTATTGATTTATTTTAGGGGTAAAGTACTATGATGTCTGTAATTTCATCTCAAATAAAAATAAATAAATAGAGATGGACCGGGTCTTGCTATGTTGCCCAGGCTGGTCTCAAACTTCTGGGCTCAAGCAATCATACCACCTTGGCCTCCCAAAGTGCTGGGATTACAGGCATGAGCCACTATGCCCAGCTTCTCCCCCGCCCAAAAAATATATATATATATAATTTTTAAAAAGCTTATTTATTTTTTGAGACAGAGTTTTCACTCTTGTTGCCCAGGCTGGAGTGCAATGGTGAGATCTTGGCTTACTGCAACCTCCGCCTCCCAGGTTCAAGCGATTCTCCTGCCTCAGTCTCCAGGTTGCTGGGACTACTCCACCACACTTGGCTAATTTTGTGTATTTTTAGTAGAGATGGGGGGTTTCGCCATGTTGGTCAGGTTGGTCTCAGACTCCCAACCAGGTGATCTGCCCGTCTTGGCCTCCCAAAGTGCTGGGATTACAGGCATGAGCCAACACGCCTGGCCTATTTGTTTTGTTTTGTTTTTAAGTAGTTAGCTTTTAATGAACTTCCCTCCATGTGGCCTCAAGCCACCAGGACACAGGCTCCCTCAACACCCTCAACCTTCTCCTCAGCTCTTCTGCTGAAGAATTTGGCCTCCATGATGACAGGCTGCTGTGGGAGCTTTCCCTTTCCCAGAACTTTGTAGTAGTCCAGTCGCACCACATCAATGATGGGAGCAGCTCCAGACTGGTTTTTAGCAGCATTCACCTGTGTCTGCTCACTGACCAAAGTCCACAATTTGTCAAGGCTGTAAGTTGGGCAGAAACTCTGGTTCCTCTTTAAGTGGTAATGCCTCATACCAACGTTCTCAAAGTAACCTGGGTGGTATTTGTTGAAGCTGATCCTGTGGTGATGCATTCCACCAGCATTATCGTGGCCTCCGGGGTGCTTCTGGAGCTGGCCTATGCAGCTGTGGCCGTGGCTCACGTGGCTCCAAAGTTTCTGGGTCTTCCTCAGTCTGGATGGCATGTTGGCGACTCAGACGAAAGACCCAAAATACATTTTTTAAAATTAACTAGGCATGGTGGCATACACCTGTAGTCCCAGTTACTTGGGAAGCTGAAGCAGGAGGATCGCTTGAGTCCAGGAGGTTGAGGTTACAATGAGCTATGATCACACCAGTGTACTTCGAGATGGAGCAAGACTCTGTCTCGAAAAAATCAAAAACAAGGTTGGGCGCAGGGACTCATGCCTGTAATCCCAGCGCTTTGGGAGGCCGAGGTAGGTAGATCACTTGAGGTCAGAAGTTTGAGACCAGCCTGGTCAACATAGTGAAACCTTGTCTCTACTAAAAATACTAAAAATTAGCCAGGCATGGTGGCATATGCCTGTAATCCCAGCTACTGGGGAGGCTGAGGCAGAAGAATCACGTGAACCTGGGAGGCGGAGGGTGCATAAGCTGAGATCGCATCACTGCACTCCAGCCTGGGAGACAGAATGAGACCCTGTCTCAAAAAACAAAACAAAACAAAAAAACAAATAAAAATAAAAATAAAAACAAATATAACAAAGTGGCAGTGAGGGCACACCTTCACTCCCATTTTATTATATTCATAGATTCTGGGAGTCAGGAATTCAGAAAGAACGCAGCATGGATGGCTTGTCTCTGCTCTATGACATCTGGGGCCTCAGTTGGGATGGCAAAAGGCTGAGGTGCTTGATGGCTGGGGCCAGAAGTCATCTGGAGGTATCATTATTCATGTTTGGCCAGCGATCTACACCAAGATACTGATACAGACTGACATCTCCGGCTGTTGGTCAGAACACCTATCCACGGCCTATCCACACGGCCTTGGACTTCTTAAATGGAGACTTGTGCTCTAAAGGTGAATGTCCCAAGAGAACCAGGCAGAAGCTGTATAGCCTTTTATGAATTAGCCTCAGAGGTCGCCAGCATCACTTTTGCCACGGTGCCAGATTCAAAGATTCAGAGGAGGGAACAGAGACCCCACCTCTCAGTGGGAGGAGCATCAAGCCCATAGGATAAGAGAGTATTTGGGTCGGGAGACAATCGTTGAATACATTTTGGGGATATATTCGGAACACACTGCTACAGCACTCCCCAGGCCTGTCCTCTAGCTGCTTATCTCCCAACTCTGAGCTACAGCCCCCAAACGCTGCCCCTGGAGTGGCCTCCCCCTTGCCCAGTACTCTGCCCTGGCTGGCAACTCTGAATAAACCATGTACTAGGGTTTGAGTATGGGAAAGAATGGAAGCCTATGAACAGAGCTTTACCAAGAAGAAATCATTTGAAATTCACGATTTTTTTTTTTTTTTTTTTTTTTTTGAGACAGAATCTTGCTCTGTCACCCAGGCTGGAGTACACTGGCGTGATCTTGGTTCACTGCAACTTCTGCCTCCCAGGTTCACGCCATTCTCCTGCCTCAGCCTCCCGAGTAGCTGGGACTACAGGTGCCCGCCACCAAGCCTGACTAGTTTTTTGTATTTTTAGTAGAGATGGGGTTTCACCGTGTTGGCCAGGATGGTCTCGATCTCCTGCCCTCGTGATCTGCCCACCTCGGCCTCCTAAAGTGCTGGGATTATAGGCATAAGCCACTGCACCTGGCAACCCCACCCTTTTTTTTTCTTTTTTGAGACAGAGTCTCACTGTCACCCAGGCTGGAGTGTAAAGGTGCGATCTCGGCTCACTGCAACCTCTGCCTCCCAGATTCAAGTGATTCTCCTGTCTCAGCCTCCCAAGTAGCTGGGACTACAGGCTCGTGCCACCACACCTGGCTAATTTTTGTATTTTTAGTAGAGACAGGTTTCACCACGTTGGCCAGGCTGGTCTCGAACTCCCGTGCTCAAGTGATCCGCCCTCCTCGGCCTTCCCAAAGTGCTGGGATTACAGGCATGAGTCACCGTGCCTAGCCAGTGTTGTATCCTTTCAGCCGGTCCAGAAAGCTGTACAGTATTTACAACAAGCTTGAGAGTTATTTATGTCTTTGATAAAAGACTCAAATCTAGAACTGGGGTTGAAAAAAAAAATGCAATGAAAGACTGTTTCATAGGTATAAAAAGACAGATGCAACCATACATTTAATTTTTAAAAACGGAATGTATCTTACATAAGGATTTTGTGAAAAATCTTATACCTATCTGGGTATTACAGAAGATGCATATACCTTTCATAGCTCATGGAGGAAAGAGTGTATAAACAATTTTGATAAGGAGTTGAGGAACAATTTGAAAATAGTTTATAAAGAGAGAATCAGGAGGCAGAAAAAGCTTCAAGAGGCATGGTCTTCAGAAATTGTTCTGGAATGCTGTTTCACTTGTATCGATGTCATGTTCCTGGATGAGAGAATAAGACAGAATTTTAGTATTTCAGTATAAAGCCTGAAATGTAAACTCTTCAGTGCTTTGGAATTTAGAGATTCTGAATCTTCATTAATTAGGACATATACATAATATCTGGCTTTAGGGCTGAATCCAACTCAAGGATCAAATTTTGATCCTTTTGCCCTACCAGGGCAGGGCTTGTGACCACTGCCCACTACCCACCATGATGAGTAACAAACAGAGTTGAAAGCACGGGTGCAAAGACCACACCAGACTTCTTACATTGGCCTTGGTGCCTGTTCTAGCATGCCACCAGATTGAGTACTGCTGGGAACCTACCTGACCTCCCATCCCATCACTCACTGCTGAGCAGCCACATCAAAACCCTCATCTCTGGGTTCCCTTCATGGATGGCACTTAGACCACAGTAACTGCCCATACACTCCTGTCTCCCACTACACAGAGCTCTGCGAGGACAGCAAGGACTGCACTCATCTTGTTCACTGCTATGGCCCCAGCCTCCAGCACCATGCTAGAGGTGGAGAGTGAAACATTGTCAAATGAGCATCTGTCAGAGCCAGCTTCCTTCCAGGAGAGGCTCAAAAACTAATTGGTCTTCCCACTCAGCATCTAAAATCCTAAGCTTGAATTTTGCCTGCTTACATTAAAAAACACTCTTTTTTTTTGCTGCAAAAGTGACACAGTCACTATAGAGATTATAATAAAGAAGGAAAATAAAAATTAAACACTATCTTTTTTTTTTTAAGATAGGGTCTCAATTCCAGGATGGAATGCAGTGGCATGATCACAGCTCACTGCAACCTCAACCTCCCCAGGTGTGAGCCACTGTGCCCGGCCCCAAGGATAAATATCTTTATGTTATTTTTTTATTATGCGAAATAATTCTATGTATTGTGTGTATTCTGTAAAGAAAGTAGAATCTCGGCCGGGCGCGGTGGCTCAAGCCTGAAATCCCAGCACTTTGGGAGGCCGAGACGGGCAGATCACGAGGTCAGGAGATCGAGACCATCCTGGCTAACACGGTAAAACCCCGTCTCTACTAAAAAAAACTACAAAAAACTAGCCGGGCGCGGTGGCGGCGCCTGTAGTCCCAGCTACTCGGGAGGCTGAGGCAGGAGAATGGCGAAAACCCGGGAGGCGGAGCTTGCAGTGAGCTGAGATCTGGCCACTGCACTCCAGCCCGGGCGACAGAGCAAGACTCCGTCTCAAAAAAAAAAAAAAAAAAAGTAGAATCTCTCTATACACTGTTCTTTAGTCTCTCCCTGCCCCATATTTACTGTATCATGAATGTATTCCCAAGTCCTTAAACTTTTTTTTTTTTTTTTTTTTCCTGAGTCTTACTCGTTGCCCAGGTTGGAGTGCAGTGGTGCAATCTTGGCTCACTGCAACCTCCGCCTCCCAGGTTCAAGCGATTCTCTTGCCTCAGCCTCCTGAGTAACTAGTACTACAGGCACGGGCCACCACACCCAGTTAATATTTTATTTTTAGTAGGGATGGGGTTTCATCGTGTTGGCCAGGCTGGTCTAGAATTCCTGACCTCAAGTGATACATCTACCTACCTTGGCCTCCCAAAGTGTTGGGATTACAGGCGTGAGCCACAGCGCCTGGCCCAAGTCCTTAAACATTTTTATTTTTATTTTTTATTTATTTTTTTGAGATGGAGTCTCGCTCTGTCTCCCAGGCTGGAGTGCAATGGCACGTTCTCAGCTCACTGCCAACCTATGCCTCCCGGGTTCAAGCAATTCTCCTGCCTCAGCCTCCTGAGTAGCAGGGATTACAGGCGCATGCCACCACGCCTGGCTAATTTTTGTATTTTTAGTAGAGATGAGGGTTCACCATGTTGGTCAGGCTGATCCTGAACTCCTGACCTAGTGATCCACCCACCTCGGCCTCCCAAAGTGCTGGGATTACAGGGGTCAGCCACCATGCCCAGCCAAACATTTTTATTTTATTATTATTTTTTTTTGAGACGGAGTCTTGCTCTGTCGCCCGAGCTGGAGTGCAGTGGCCAGATCTCAGCTCACTGCAAGCTCCGCCTCCCGGGTTTACGCCATTCTCCTGCCTCAGCCTCCGGAGTAGCTGGGACTACAGGCGCCCGCCACCTCGCCCGGCTAGTTTTTTGTATTTTTAGTAGAGACGGGGTTTCACTGTGTTAGCCAGGATGGTCTCGATCTCCTGACCTCGTGATCCGCCCGTCTCGGCCTCCCAAAGTGCTGGGATTACAGGCTTGAGCCACCGCGCCCGGCCCCCAGCCAAACATTTTTAAAAACATTTTTAATCTTATGGATGTACCCTTAACCAGTTCCCTATTGACGAAGATTTTTCTTCTATAAAATAATGCTGCACTGAGAATCCTGGTTGATAAATCTGCACATATTCAGAATTATATTATTAAAACAAATTCTGAAGATTAGAATGGGTCAAAGGTATATACATTTTAGGGCTTTTCAACAGTATTATAAAAATATCTCCAGACAAGTGGAACCAACTTATTCTCCCATCAGTAGGGTATGAATGCCTATTTACCAACACTGGCTGGGCATTCAAATTTTGAAATCCTGTCAAGGAATGGAAAAAAGAAGGCCAGGGATAATTTTAAAGTTATTGGTCCTCAGTCAGAGAAAGATCATTTCTTTCTTTCTTTTTTTTTTTTCCTGAGACGGAGTCTTGCTCTGTCACTAGGCTGGACGGAGTGCAGTGGCGCAGTCTTGGCTCACTGCAACCTCCACCTCCCAGGTTCAAGCAATTCTCCTGTCTCAGCCTCCCGAGTAGCTGGGACTACAGGCATGCACCACCATGCCCAGCTAATTTTTGTATTTTTAGTAGAGATGGGGTTTCACCATGTTGGCCAGGATGGTCTCCATCTCTTGACTTTGTGATTCACCTGCCTTGGCCTTCCAAAGTGCTGGGATTATAGGTGGGAGCCACAGTGCCCGGCCTGAGAAAGATGATTTCTAACCTCATGTTCTGCTGCTCTATCCTTTCCTCTGTTCTCTTGTCACACTGGCATCACTGCCGTTCATCAAACATACCAGGCACAGCCCAGCCTTAGGAACTTTGCACAGCTCTCCCCTCCGCCTGGGACACTCCTCCCCCAGAAACCTGCATGGCTAAGTCCCTCAACACCTTCAAGTCTTTGCTCCAATACAACTTTGCAATGAGGCCCACCCTGATTGCCCTATTTAATACTCACCAGTCATCATGGCCACACACAGGACACTTGATCACTCTTACCCAGCTCTATTATTATTATTATTATTTTCTGAGACAGTCTCACTCTCTTGCCCAGGCTGAAGTGCAGTGGTACCATCTTGGCTCACTGCAACCTCCACCTCCTGGGTTCAAGAGATTCTCCTGCTTCGGCCTCCCTAGTAGCTAGGATTACAGGCATGTACCACCACACCTGGCTAATTTTTATATTTTTAGTAGAGATGGGGTTTCACCATGTTGGCCAGGCTGGTCTTGAACTCCTGACCTCAGGTGAACTACCTGCCTCAGCCTCCCAAAGTGCTGGGATTACAGGTGTGAGCCACCACACCAGCGGTTTTTTTTTTTTCCTGAGACAGAGTCTTACTCTGTTGCCCAGGCTGGAGTAAAATGGTGTGA
Source organism: Piliocolobus tephrosceles (assembly GCF_002776525.5). Lineage (NCBI taxonomy): Eukaryota > Metazoa > Chordata > Mammalia > Primates > Cercopithecidae > Piliocolobus > Piliocolobus tephrosceles. The sequence continues at coordinate 16,471,177 of NC_045453.1, read as the reverse complement.
TCTCAGCTCACCGCAACCTCTGCCTTCTGGGTTCAAGTGATTCACCTGCCTCAGCCTCCCGAGTAGTGGGATTACAGGCATGCACCATGACACCCAGCTAATTTTTGTATTTTTAGTGGAGAGGGGGTTTCACTATGTTGGCCAGGCTGGTCTCGAACTCCTGACCTCAGGTGATCTGCCCACCTCGGCCTCCCAAAGTGTTGGGATTACAGGCGTGAGCCACTGTGCCTGGCCTCTACTTCTTTTATACCAAAGCACTTACCATTTTCTAGCATCCTATGTGACTCACTTATGTTTATTGCTTATTGTCTATATCTTCCAGCTAGTACATAGGTTCCATAAGTACAGCGATTATTGTCTGTTTTGTTCACGTAGTAGATGCTCAATAAAGACTTGCAGGCTAAATCAACATCATAAAACACGACAAGCACAGTTCATGGATGATACCAGTACTGGAGGGGCTCCCACTACACTATGCCTTGCAGACTCTGTACCTGGTTCAATTTCTTGAACTCCACCACTTGGAAGAAGACGTGCTCAAGGATATGTTTGGCATCCTGTTGGTCCTTTGGTAGTTTACTGGTTACTCCAAGAATGTCACCACACTTCCTGACATAGAATTCCAGGTCTTCTTCAGTACCTAAGACAGTTGTAGTAGTAGTTAGATTAATTCTTAACTTCTGCCCTTCCCAAAGTACAGACTTAGTGTGTTTCAGGTATGCCCTATCATGTTTCCACATTTCCTAAGATCACTCACCTCTTCCTAAAGTAATGTGACTACAGGATTTCAACACTGAAAAACTCTACCGCTCTCTAATGGGCTGCTTTTATAAATTAGGACAGAAGTGTGACACTCCTAATCAGAATAAAACTGGACTGGTACTGGCTTTCCTATTCCTCAGATCTAGTATTCCTACATTAGAAAGAACAGGTGCAAGAGTAGGAAATCAAATTATCATTCCCTGAATGCAACAAAGATCACTATGAGAAAAGCATATGGGTAATTAAAAATAGCATTTACTAAAACAATATTGTATTGGCTGGGCGCAGTGGCTCACGCCTGTAATCCCAGCACTTTGGAAGGCTGAAGCAGGCAGATCACTTGAGGTCAGGTGTTCAAGACCAGTCTGGCCAACATGGCAAACCCCTATCTCTACCAAAAATACAAAAATTAACCGGATGTGGTGATGCAGGCCTGTAATCCCAGCTACTTGGGAGACTGAGGCAGGAGAATAGCCTGAATCGGAGAGGTGGAGGTTGCAGTGAACCGAGATTGCACCACTGCACTCCGGCCTGGGCGACAGAGCAAGACTCCATCTCAAACAGAACAACACAAAATGGCTGGACGTGGAGGTTCATGCCTGTAATCCTAGCACTTTGGGAGGCCAAGGTAGGCGGATCACAAGGTCAGGAGTTTGAGATCAGCCTGGCCAGCATGGTGAAACCCTGTCTCTACTAAAAATACAAAAAAATTACCCAGGCATGGTGGGGTGCACCTGTAATCCCTACTCGGGAGGCTGAGGTAGGAGAACTGCTTGACCCTGGGAGGCGGAGGTTGCAGTGAGCCGAGATCACACCACTGCACTCCAGCCTGGGCAACAGAGCAAGACTCCATCTCAAAAACAAAACAAGGCTGAGCGCGGTGGCTCATGCCTGTAATCCCAGCACTTTGGAAGGCCAAGGCAGGTGGATCATCTGAGGTTGGGAGTTCGAGACCAGCCTGACCAACATGGAGAAACTCTGTCTCTACTAAAAACACAAAATTAGCCAGGCGTGGTGGTGCATGCCTGTAATCCCAGCTACTCAGGAAGGCTGAGGCAGGAGAATCGCTTGAACCTGAGAGGCAGAGGTTGAGGTGAGCTGAGGTTGTGGTGAGTTGAGATCGTACCACTGCACTCCAGCCTGGGCAACAAGAGCGAAACTCGGTCTCAAAACAAAACCCCAAAAAACAAACAATATTATAGAAAGAAAATAAAAGAAGAAAAAAATTACCCATAATTCCATCAACAACATAGCTCTGTGAAGCCATCCTCTGGAGCCCTACATGTAGGATGGACAGCCATTACTGCCCTTCTCACATTATACTGTGATTTCCTTCTTTTTTTTTTTTGAGACGGAGTCTCACTCTGTTGCCAGGCTGGGGTGCAGTGGTGCGATCTCAACTCACTGCAACCTCCGCCTCCCAAGTTCAAGCCATTCTCCTGCCTCAAGCTCCCAAGTAGCTGGGTCTACAGTCATGTTCCCCCATGCCTGGCTAAATTTTGTATTTTCAGTAGAGACGGGGTTTCTTTTTTTTTTTTTTTTGTTCTTGATTTTAGAGACGGAGTTTCGTTGTCGCCCAGGCTGGAGTGCAGTGGCCGGATCTCAGCTCACTGCAAGCTCTGCCTCCCGGGTTTATGCCATTCTCCTGCCTCAGCCTCCGGAGTAGCTGGGACTACAGGCGCCCGCCACCTCGCCCGGCTAGTTTTTTGTATTTTTTAGTAGAGACGGGGTTTCACCGTGTTAGCCAGGATAGTCTCGATCTCTCGACCTCATGATCCACCCGTCTCGGCCTCCCAAAGTGCTGGGATTACAGGCTTGAGCCACCGCGCCCAGCCAGAGACGGGGTTTCAACATGTTGGCCAAGATGGTCTCGATCTCTTGACCTTGTGATCCACCTGCCTTGGCCTCCCAACGTGCTGGGATTACAGGAGTGAGCCACCATGCCCGGCCCATTATACTGTAATTTCTTTCTTTCTTTCTTCTTTTTTTTGAGACAAGGTTTGGTTCTATCACCCAGGCTGGAGTGCAGTGGCATGATTTCAGCTCACTGCAACTTCCGCCTCCTGGGCTCAAACCATCCTCTCACCTCAGCCTCCCAACTAGCTTGGACTACAGGTGTGCCCTACCATGCCTGGCTGATTTTTTGTATTTAAGATGGGGTTTCACCATGTTGCCCAAGCTGGTCTCGAACTCGTGAGCTCCAGTAATCTGCCTGCTTTGGCCTCCCAAAGTGCTGGGCTTATAGGCGTGAGCCACTGCGCCCGGCTGTAATTTCTTTATTTTCCTTCTGATTTGCATTTTAAGTTATGATAGAAATATATGTTTTTTACTAAGACATTCAAACCCACAGCTGTAACAATCTTTCATCCTAGTTCTATTGCCACCAACTACCTAGAATTATTATTGTTATGTCTGCTTCTGTGTGTAAATGTAAGTTTTCACAAAAATGGGATCACATTTAATGATGTATTATGGACATTCCATGTCAAAGTTTATGCCCTACATTTTTTTTCTTTTCTTTTTTTTTTTTTTTTGGAGACAGAGTCCCACTCTGTCACCCAGGCTGGAGTGCAGTGGCATGATCTTGGCTTACTGCAACCTCTGCCTCCTGGGTTCAAGCACTTCTCCTGCCTCAGCCTCCCAAGTAGCTTGGATTACAGGTACCCACCATCACGCCCAGCTAATTTTTTTATTTTTATTTTTAGTAGAGACAGGGTTTCACCATCTTGACCAGGCTGGTCTTGAACTCCTGACCTTGTGATCCACCCGCCTTGGCCTCCCAAAGTGCTAGGATTATAGGGGTGAGCCACTGCGCCTGGCCTTTTCTTTTATTTTTTGAGACAGGGTCTTGCTCTGTCAACCAGGTTGGAATGCAGTAGCACAATCTTAGCTCACTGCAGCCTTGACTTCCTAGGTTCAAGCAATCCTCCCACCTGGGCCTCCTGAGTAGCTGGTACTACATGAGTGAGCCACCATGCCTGGCTAATTTTGTTTATTTTTCTATAGAGAAGAGGTCTCACTGTGTTGCCCAGGCTAGTCTCAAGTGATCCTCTTGCCTCAGCCTTCTAAAGTGCTGGGATTACAGGTGGGAGCCATTGTGCCCAGGCTACATTTTTCTTTTAACAGATATATAATATTCTATTTTGTTTCTATTTATTTATTTTTCAGAAACAGGGTCCCTCTGTCACCCAGGCTAGAGTGCAATGGTGTATCATAGCTCACTGCAGCCTCCAACACTTGGGCCCAAGTGATCGTCCCACCTCAGACTTCCAAGTAGCTAAGACTATAGAAGTGCGCCACCCCACCTGGCTACTTAAATTTTTTTTTTTTTTTTAGACGGAGTTTGGCTCTTGTTGCCCAGGCTGGAGTGCAATAGCACAATCTCGGCTCACCGCAACTTCCACCTCCTGAGTTCAAGAGATTCTCCTGCCTCAGCCTCCTGAGTAGCTGGGATTACAGGCATATGCCACCACGCCCAGCTAATTCTGTATTTTTAGTAGAGATGGGGTTTTTCCATGTTGGTCAGGCTGGTCTTGAACTCCCAACCTCATGTGATCCACCCACCTTGGCCTCCCAAAGTGCTGGGATTACAGGCATGAACCACCGCACCCAGCCCTTTTTGTTTGTTTGTTTTTTGAGACAAAGTCTCATTATGTTGTCCAAGCTGGTCTTGAAATCCTGGCCTCAACTGATCCTCCTGCCTTGGCTTTTCAAAGTGCTGCAATTATAGGCATGATCCACTTTGCCTATATTTTTGTAGAGATGGGGTCTATGTGACCCAGGCTTATTTCATACACTTTTAAACCAATTCCCCTACTAATGTATGGACCATTAGACTGTTTCCAATTTTTTGAATGCTATAATATCTACATAGCTATATATATTTTGTTTTGTATTTCCACAAGGATTTCCATAGGACAGTTGCTAGAAACAGAAATGCCAAGTCAAAGCTTCTGCTTCTTCACTGTTCTGTGATTCCTCCTGGACTAATCACTACGTCCTGCTCATTTTTGATTGTCCAGGACCTACAGCAATGCCTGGCACAGAATAGAGATGCAGTAAAGGTCTTTGTTTACACTGAACTATTTCCATTTTGCTTACTTCTTTCTGGGCTTTGGGCACATACAGATGTTGCTGACATAGCTGGTATCCTCTTGTACAAGCAGTTTTGTATCTTGCTTCCTTCATTCAGGCTTCTCTCTTAAATTTTGTCTGTGTCACATGAGTCATTCCCTAGCCTTTGTGAACCTCTTTTATAATGACTACATATTCTCCTACCAAATGATTGTGATGCAGTTTACGACCATTCCTCTGCTAATGGACATTAAAGCTATTTCCAAATTTATAGTTTTTTCTATTTTTAAAAATTGTTATTTTTTAAAATATATTTTTAGAGATAGGGTCTTGCTATGTTGCCCAGGCTGGTCTTAAATTCCTACGTTCAAGCGATCCTCCTACCTCAGCCTCTCGAGTTTACTGTATTTTTAAAATAAATAGTGTAGAAGTTGGCTGGATGCGGTGGCTCATGCCTGTAATCCCAGCACTTTGTGAGGCTGAGGCCGGTGGATCACCAGAGGTCTGGAGTTTTAGACCAGCTTGGCCAACATGGTGAAACCCCATCTCTACTGAAAACACAAAAATTAGCCATGTGTAGTGGTGGGCGCCTATAATCCCAGCTACTTGGGAGGCTGAGGCAGGAGAATCGCTTGAACCCAGGAGGCGGAGGTTACAGTGAGCCCAGATTGTACATTGCACCCAAGGCTGGGCGACAAGAGTGAAACTTTGTCTCAAAACAATATATATAATCTCCTTAGATTAGACTTCCAGGAGTGGGGCCACTGCCTTAAAGTGGATGGCTAATTTTATGCCTCTGAGCATACATATGCAGACCCATTTGCTGTGTTGGAGGCAATTCATGTCGGGAGCAGCCCCAGACCAAAAGTCAGGAGGACCACTCATCGTGGAGTTGTGTGGCCTGGGGCCTTATTTCTTCATCCACATGTCAAGGTGGGCACACTTGGCTCTCTCTCAGATCCTGTCCAGTTTGAAGTCTCTATGATTCTTTGGGCCCTGACTCAATTTCCTTATTTAGCTGCTCCTATGACCACCGACTGAGATTTGCTAAGTGGCAGCCAGGGTCAAGATTAATTCTCTCAATAGGTCAGAACTAAAGACTCACAGGGAACAAAGCTGAGACCTTTGGCTTTCTGCTTGGCACTATGTTCTTATTCACTGAACTAAATAGCCTTGAGAAGAACAACCAACATTATTTACATGACATAAATAAGAATGGTAAGTTTATACTCCTATTCATATTTTGTTTTTCCTAAATAAACTCTAAGCTTTCTCTCATAGTAATCCTCAGAAATTCATGACTAAATAAAACTCATAAGAGAAAACAAAGTTTAAAAGTTGGCCAAACTTAGGCCAGGTGTGGTGGCTCACACCTGTAATCCCAGCACTTTGGGAGGCCGAGGTGGGCGGATCACCTGAGGTCAGAAGTTGAAGACCAGCCTGACCAATATGATGAAACCCCGTGTCTACTAAAAATACAAAAATTAGCCGGGTGTGGTGGCACACACCTGTAATCCCAGCTACTCGGGAGGCTGAGACAGGAGAATCACTTGAACCTGGGAGGCGGAGGTTGCAGTGAACCAAGATCACACCATTGCACTCCAGCCTGGGCAACAAGAGTGAAACTCCATCTCAAAAAAAAAGTTGGCCAAACTTACACTTATTGGTAATCTGAGCCAGCCGTGCCTTCTCAGAGGAGAATGTTTCATCTAAATCAAATAGCTCCAGAGGTGGAGGTGGTAACTCCCGGAAACTGGGAGGAAAAACCTAAAAGGAAATAAAGTCATCATTTAGAAATGCGAGAGGATAATGTAAAGGAAATAAAGTCTCTCAAGAAAGAGCTTGTCCAAAGTGATAACTAACAGTGACGAGACACAAAGAGAATAAGGAAGTCCACATCCTTAATTCCTCAGTTGGGAACCACACCACATGGAAATCCCTACAGAACAGTAACTCAGCTCTTCTCTGAGGATGAAATACCCAAACTCCCATCACCTCGTCTACCCTCACCCATGAGACCCATATCAAGAAAGATTACTAGACCACTGTAAACAACTAAGTAGAACCAGCTCTAATTACCACTAAACTGACCAAGCTGACATACCAACACTAATTAACTCAGAACGATGACACAAAGCTTGGGACTTAGGTTTGTGTTGAACGTTTGATTATACAACTTTTTTCTCATTTAATCATAAGTTTTTAGGGATGGAAGTTATTTGGAGAACCAGATGCAGATTAGTGTAGAAAGTATTGAACGTGGAGTCAGATTTTGCAGGTATGAACCAATGGTATGCGGGTAAATGTTTAACTACTTTCAAAACAAAACAAAACAAAACTGAAAGCCTGTTTTGTAGCATTTACCATTTTCTGTAATGTAAATCCTCTCACCATGGCCAATTTCAAGCTACCAAGCAAGATCAAGCCAACTGGCTCATAACATTTCAGAATGTGGTGAGACAAGGTAATTTTAAAGGCAAGGTGAGTGCATGTTGGGCTGAAATGTTGAAAAATAACCTATTTACACACATAACCATAACTATCCCCTGGGCTGTGAGAATTATGCTATGAATCAGGCCCTGACACCTGGAAGGGCAGTGCAGTTTTCTTCCTTTTTATCCAAGAAATCTCATATATGCCCTCCAACCCCACAAGATGGGAATGGGAAATGTTTAATAGCCAGAAGGCTCCACATCCTTGATTCCTCAATTTGGAAGCATACCACACGGAAGTCTCTATAGAACATTAACAAATTAGGTGTCCATGCATGTTTAGAGACACAGCACTATGACTCCACAAGGAGTGCCACAAATGGCACATGGAAGGGACCACGGTGAAGGCCTGCTGACAAGATAAGGGCAACAGTGGGGCTCTGCAGTGGGATCCCCCAAGCACACCTACTCACCGCAGGCTGAAGGGTTGGCAGGGGTGTCTCAAACTGAGGCTGGATGAGCTGGAGCGGTTCATGCTTCACATTTAGCTGCTCGTGAGCCCTGTGTTCATAATCAAACAAAAAAGCAGGGATCAAGACAAGACACCATAGCACAGCATGTCTAACTGACCACACTGTGCTGTTCTTCATGAAATACAGTGGTTCAGTACTATTTTTAGAAATACCAATGGACCCAGCAATCCCATTACTAGGTATATACCCAAAGGAATATAAATCATTCTATTATAAAGACACATGCATGCATATGTTCACTGCAGCACTATTCACAATAGCAAAGACATGGAATCAACCCAAATGCTCAACAATGATAGACTGGATAAAGAAAATGTGGTATATATACACCATGGAACACTATGCAGCCATAAAAAAGAATGAGATTGGCTGGGCGCAGTCGCTCACCCCTATAATTCTAGCACTTTGGGAGGCCGAGGTGGGTGGATCACCTGAGGTCAAGAGTTTGAAACCAACCTGGCCAACATGGTGAAACCTTGTCTCTACTAAAAATACAAAAATTAGCTGGGTGTGGTGGCTGGTGCTTGTAATCCCAGCTACTCGGAAGGTTGAGGCAGGAGAATTGCTTGAACCAAAGAGGTGGAGGCTGCAGTGAGCAGAGATCATACCATTGCACTCCAGCCTGGGCAAGAGAGCAAAAACTCTGTCTCTTTTTTTTTTTTTTTTTTTTGAGACAGAGTCTTGCTCTGTGGCCCGGGCTGGAGTGCAGTGGCTGGATCTCAGCTCACTGCAAGCTCCGCCTCCCAGGTTTACGCCATTCTCCTGCTTCAGCCTCCGGAGTAGCTGGGACTACAGGCGCCCGCCACCTCGCCGGGCTAGTTTTTTGTATTTTTTAGTAGAGATGGGGTTTCACTGTGTTAGCCAGGATGGTCTTGATCTCCTGACCTCGTGATCCGCCCGTCTCGGCCTCCCAAAGTGCTGGGATTACAGGCTTGAGCCACCGCACCCGGCCAACTCTGTTTCAAAAAGAAAAAAAAAAAAAAAAGCCAGGCGCAGTGGTTCATGCTTGTAATCCCAGCACTTTGGGAAGCCAAGGTGGACGGATCACAAGGTCAGGAGATCGAGACCATCCTGGTTAACACAGTGCAACTCTGTCTCTACTAAAAACATAAAAAATTAGCTGGGCGTGGTGGCGGGCGCCTGTATTCCCACCTACTTAGGAGACTGAGGCAGGAGAATGGCGTGAACCCGGGAGGCGGAGGTTGCAGTGAGCCGAGATGGTGCCACTACACTCCAGCCTGGGTGACAGAGCAAGACTCCGTCTCAAAAAAAAAAAAGAATGAGATCATGTCCTTTCTCAGGGACATTGATGGCGCTAGAGGCCATTATCCTTAGCAAACAAACACAGGAACAGAAAACCAAATACCACACGTCCTTTTTTCTTTTTTGAGACAGAGTCTTGCTCTGTCACCCAGTCTGGAGGGCAATGGCACGATCTCAGCTCACTGCAACCTCCGCCTGCCAGGTTCAAGCAATTCTCCTGCCTCAGCCTCCCAAGTAGCTGGGATTACAGGCACGCGCCACCACACCCAGCTAATTTTCATATCTTTAGTAGAGATGGGTTTCACCATGTTGTTCAGGCTGGTCTTGAACTCCTGACCTCGTGATCCACCCACCTCGGTCTCCCAAAGTGCTGAGATTACAGGCGTGAGCTACTGTGCCCAGCCTACCACATGTCCTTTTTTTTTTTTTTTTTTTTTTTTTGAGACGGAGTCTCGCTCTGTCGCCCAAGCTGGAGTGCAGTGGCCGGATCTCAGTTCACTGCAAGCTCCACCTCCTGGGTTTACGCCATTCTCCTGCCTCAGCCTCCCAAGTAGCTGCGACTACAGGCGCCCGCCACCTCGCCCGGCCAATTTTTTTGTATTTTTTAGTAGAGACGGGGTTTCACCGTGTTAGCCACGATGGTCTCGATCTCCTGACCTCGTGATCCGCCCGTCTCGGCCTCCCAAAGTGCTGGGATTACAGGCTTGAGCCACCGCGCCCGGCCCACATGTCCTTATAAGTGGGAGCCAAATGATGAGAGCACACAGACATATAGGGGAGAATACACACTAGGGCTTATGGAAGGTTGGAGGGTGGGAGGAGGGAGAGGATTGGGAAAAATAACTAATGGATACTAGGCGTAACACATGGGTGATGAAATAATCTGTACAGCAAACCCCCATGACACAAGTTTACCTAGGTAACAAATCTGTACTTGTACCCCTGAACTTAAAATTTAAAAACAAAAACCTCATAAAATAATATCAATGTTACTTAATCAACTCTCTAAATAGAATATGCATTCTAACTTACATAGATTACATAGTTAAATCCTTTTTCATTTTAGATCAGAATATGTTAACGTATTTCAATGAGATTTCAATGAAATATTTTTATGAAATTTAATTTCATGGCAGTTAGTCTAGTTTCTGTTTCAGATACTCATGTAGATATGTAGTGTTTCACTTTCTTTGGTGACTGGTAGAAATTCTGACTTTTTTCTTTGATTTAGTGTAAAGGTTTGAGATTTCCCCTTCCAAAATAATAATAATACCTATATTAATTCCAACTTTGAAATGTGAATTTATTCTTCCCATCTCACTCATATGCGTCAATACGTTTAAAGTATTATGTGCTTTATCTTTTTTCTTCTTCTATTTTTTTATTTTTTTCATTTATGCACAAAAACCACAATCTAAACACTTACTTTTGAAATAAATTTTGACTGTGTCACCCAGGCTGGAGTGCAGTGGTACAAATCACAGCTCATTTTAATCTTGAACTCCTGGACTCTAGCAATCATCGCACCTCAGCCTCCTGAGCAGCCAGGACTACGAGCGGGTACTGGAGTGATGTGCACCACCATGCCTTGCTAATTTAAAAACAATTTTTTCGTAGGGACAAGGTCTCACTACGTTGCCCAGGCTGATCTCGAACTCCTGGCTTCAACAGATGCTACTGTTTCAGCTTCCCAAAGTGATGGGATTACATGTGTGAGCCAGCCTTTTCTTCTTAAATCAGTTTCTGGTATTGAGATTTGTCCAAAGATGGAAATTGATTTCCTGGGAATAAGGGTCTTCATCACTCTTTACAGCTACTTCAATCTTAAATTTTCTTTTGATTGGTGTTAACTGCTCACCTAAGGCAGCCAAATTCTCTTTTATTTACTTGGTTTTTTTTGAGACACAGTCTCACTCTGTCACCCAGGCTGGAGTGCAGTGGTGCGATATTGGCTCACTGCAACCTCTGCCTGCCAGGTTCAAGCAATTCTCCTGCCTCAGCCTCCCAAGCAGCTGGGACTACAAACGCATGCCACCACACCTAGCAAATTTTTGTATTTTTAGTAGAGATGGTGCTTCACCATGTTGGACAGGCTAGTCTTGAACTCCTAACCTCGTGATCCACCCGCCTCAGCCTTCCAAAGTGCTGGGATTACAGGTGTGAGCCACTATGCCTAGCCCCAAATTTTGTCTTAATCATAGTGGATAACAAATAACAGTTAATACATGATTTGAAAGATACATAATTTTGACCTTTTGTTTTTTTGAGACAGAGTTTTACTCTTGTGGCCCAGGCTGGAGTGCAATGGGGCGATCTTGGCTCACCGCAACCTCTGCCTTCCAGGTTCAAGCAATTCTCCTGCCTCAGCCTCCCGAGTAGCTGGGATTATAGGCATGCGCCACCATGCCCGGCTAATTTTGTATTTTTAGTAGAGACAGGTTTTCTCTATGTTGGTCAGGCTGGTCTCGAACTCCCAACCTCAGGTGATCTGCCCGCCTTGGCCTCCCAAAGTGCTGGGATTGACAAGCGTGAGCCACCAAGCCCGGCCAATTTTGACTTTTAAAAAGATAAAGCTAAGAACATAATAAAGTCCAAATTAAAAACAGATAAAATGTATTGTTTTAAATAATGTGCCAGGCGCGGTGGCTCAAGCCTGTAATCCCAGCACTTTGGGAGGCCGAGACGGGCGGATCACGAGGTCAGGAGATCGAGACCATCCTGGCTAACACGGTGAAACCCCGTCTCTACTAAAAATACAAAAAAAAAAAAAACTAGCCGGGCGAGGTGGCGGGCGCCTGTAGTCCCAGCTACTCCGGAGGCTGAGGCAGGAGAATGGCATAAACCCGGGAGGCAGAGCTTGCAGTGAGCTGAGATCCGGCCACTGCACTCCAGTCCGGGCGACAGAGCGAGACTCCGCCTCAAAAAAAAAATAAATAAATAAATAAATAAATAAATAAATAATGTAATGATCCTTTCAGGAATCTTCTCTACCATATCATATATTATTATTCATTGAGAACTGCAAAGAAACATTTCAAGTTTCATATCAGGTTTCTCCTAAATAAGCTTTTTGTTTTTGCCTGATGGACACAGTGAATCTTGTAACTCCTGTGGTTTTTTTAAATTTCCTTTCACCATTAAGACACAGGAGTCAAATCTGAAGTCTGTTTCTGGCAAGTAAACAGATCTGTACGATATGCACTTGTGTGTGCTCACTCAATGAATAATTACTGAATATCCACTATGTACCAGGCAGTTCTACACAGGAGGAGTACACCAACAGTAAAAGAAGATGCCAAGACAGGCCATCACGGAACTTACATTGTAGGGGGAGGGGAGGCACACACTAAACAAAAAAACTAGTAAGATGTCAGGAACTAGCCAAGTGCAGGGGCTCATGCCTGTAATCCCAGCACTTTGGGAGGCTGAGGCGGGTGGACCACCTGAGGTCAGGTGTTGGAGGCCAGCCTGGCCAACATGGTGAAACCCTGTCTCTACTAAAAATACAAAAATTAGCTGGGTGTGGTGGCACATGCCTATAATCCCAGCTACTTGGGAGGCTGAGGCAGAATTGCTTGAACCCAGGAGGCGGAGGTTGCAGTGAATTGAGATGGCACCATTGCACTCCAGCCTGGGAGACAGAGCGAGACTCTGTCTCAGGAAAAAAAAAAAAATGATGTCAGGAACTGATAAGTATTAAGACAACAAATAGGCCAGGCACAGTGGCTCACGCCTGTAATCCCAGCCCTTTGGGATGCCGCAGCAGGCGGATCACCTGATGTCGAGAGTTCAAGACCAGTCTGACCAACATGGAGAAATCCTGTCTCTACTAAAACTACAAAATTAGCTGGGTATCATGGTGCATGCCTGTAATCCCAGTTACTCAGGAGGCTGAGGCAGGAGAATTGCTTGAACCGGGAGGAGGAGGTTGTAGTGAGCCAAGATCACGCCATTACACTCCAGCATGGGCAACAAGAGTGAAACTTCGTCTAAAACACACACACACAAATCAGAGGAGAAAGAGACAGGGAAAGGGCATGGAGTGTGGCTTGTCAGAGGAGCCTTGAGTGACGGTGGGGGGAAGTCATGCAGTTATCTTCAAAAGTGTCCCTGGCAGAGGCAACAGCAAGAACAGGCAAAAGGGTGCCCGGCATTTTGACAGAACAGCAGGCCAGCCAGAGCGACTCCAGCAGAGGATCAGTGTTAGGAGCGAGCCTACAGAGCTGAGAGCTCATCTTACCCCTGTGTTATTTTTCTATTGTGGCTTCTCCTTTGCCTTCATTCTCTCAAATATTCATGTTATCCTTTTGCATTGTACACAATTTTTTAAGCTGGCTAAACTTTTCTGGGGAAGAGGCAAAGTAAAATATCGTCATCCAGCTTAACTTGTATATTTATTTGTGGTCCTTCAAAGTTAAGCTAGAAAACCAAATGCCAATGAGTGGGCAGAGACCACGGCAGCTTTTTCTACGAGTGAGGTCTGTGACTGCAGAAAGACGATTAGCTGAGCTCACCGCTGTCACCTCCTCCACTATTTCCAGGTGCTTGGGGAGAATCTTTCCTAGCACTGAGCAGCAAATCTCCACAGAGGGAAGAGAAATAACTTTTATCGAGCACCTGCTACACGCCATGTGTTATGCCAACCCTGTGCTAGGCACTTAAACTTATTTCATTTACTCCTCAATACAACTGTGGAAAGTGGGTATAAAATCTCTTATAGAAGAAACTGAGGTATAGGAATGATAAACAGTAGCGTCCCAAAGTTATATGGTTAAGATGGGACAAAGGCAAGATCAGAATCAGACGTAGCCAATCTCTACCAACCAGAATCTTTAATTCGGTCTGCCCCCAAATCAAAAGTGATTAGGGGCAGTTTTAAACTAAAGTTCTTACTACCTGCTCACAAAGAATCCTGCTGCTGAGTCCTAGCCTCGGCTACCCCAGCTATGAATTTATTTCCACTTTCTGTCCCCCGAGAGAGCTGACTGTGCTGGAGCAAAGGCTTTGTCCCATTAAGTCTTCCCTTCCTCCACTCTGCTCACCACCTGCCCTAATTATCCTCTTACCATTAGCCAACATGGCTTGATGGGAGCTGGGTAGGGGACTGGAGAAACTAATCTTAAAACCAAGGGAAGAACAGATGACAAAGCTAAATATGAATCTGTGAAATGGCGCTGAACTAGATCTTTCGGGCATGGCCTGACCTCTGGCACTGCATGAGGTTTTACCACTCCATGTTTCAAGCCCCAGTCCGTCCCCGAACTCTAAGGGCAGGGACTCCACACCATCCGCCTCTACCTCATACTCCACAGGCGCCGATAAACCCAGGGGACAAATGAAATTACTTCAGAACAACGCCCTGTAGTTGACATAAATATTTAAAGCCTAACTGAATTTTAACTCAGAAAACAAACTACTGAAAGATGTTACTAGCAAATAAAAATATCTGAGCTTACCATAGAGGCAACAGAAGCCAGTAACTACTGGCCTCTGCTGTGGTATGTAAGACAAATACAAGAGGTGTCTAAGTCTCTGAAACATCCACTATTTGGCTCTGCTGACACTAAGACAGTAGGCAGTTCCAATTAATCCTTCATTTAACACTGAAGAGTTATCATAATGACCTGGTTTAAACATATCAGGGGAGAATTAGGCCAAAACAGCAGAAGCTGGTCAGACTGCAAGTGGCTAGTGGAGTGGTCAGATGTATCTTTTTTTATTCCAAGAAAAGCCCTGAGCTGCAGAGGAGGAAGAGAACACGAGAGCTCAAAACCAAGCAAGTTAAGAGCCAAACATGCAGCCAGGAGCTACAGGATTTGTAACTGGACTGTCACCTGTGGAAGGGGTGATGGAGATGCCATGCCTTGGTGGCTCTGGAGGCTTTGGTCCTGCTGTTTCTTAAAAGCACCCTCACCTCCAACAGTAACAAATTTTCAGATAATTTCCTCCAAGATTCAGAGTTAAAATTGCCTGGCTTCAAATTCAGGTCCCAATGAAAACTAGTTGTGTGATTTTGAGCAAATCACTTAATTTCTCTGTGCCTCAGTGTCCTCAGATGTAAAATGGAGATAACAACCTCACTGTGGTTGTTACATGATAAAGCAAAGTACGTAAGAAACATACCATGGTACTTGCTACCTGATAAATAAATGTTATTAACTAAAATAAATGTTAGTTGTTATTAATATTGAAGGAAGGGGAGATGAGAGGGGAGCTAAGGACAATTGCTAGTCAGGGCTTGATTAGTAGCTGTTTAACTTAGAGCAAATCGTCCCAAGCCTCAGCTTCTTAGAAGTTAACTACGGAGTTATTCTCTACTTTTCAGAATTGTTGAAAACAGTAAATGTGGTAGTATTTGCAGGCTCTTAGAAGAAAGTGGGTGTTCAATGTCTGTAAAACTTAAGTCGAGGCTGGGCATGGTGGATCACGCCTGTAATCCCAGCACTTTGGGGGGTTGAGGCGAGCAGATCACAAGGTCAGGAGATTGAGACCATCCTGGCTAAGACGGTGAAACCCCATCTCTACTAAAAATACAAAAATATTAACCAGGCATGGTGGTGGGTGTCTGTAGTCCCAGCTACTCTGGAGGCTGAGGCAGGAGAATGGTGTGAACCCGGGAGGCGGAGCTTGCAGTGAGCCAAGATCGCGCCACTGCACTCCAGCCTGGGCGACAGAGCGAGACTCTGTCTCGGAAAAAAAAAAAAAAAAAACACAAAACTTAAGTCGACAACAGAGCTTTTGGATATGATGTATAAGGGTTTACAAAATAAGCTAATTAAAACAACAATACATAGCAGTTACTGTTTATACTAAAACATGCAACTAAATAATTCCTGGGCATTTACAAAAGATATTGCCCCTTCCTCTTTATACCACTTGCTTGACAAAATCACAATAGTTACATCCATGTCCGGGCCCACCCTGCCTGTAGCCACACAGCTAAACAAGTTTGGAGGAAAACATACCACCTACTGGCTTGTAGAACTTTCGATCCAAAACCTCCAACCTCCAGTGGGCCTTTAATGTTGCTTGGCAAATCCTTCCACAGAAACCTTGTCCACTCCCTCTCCCATTCCCCTAGAGGCCTAACATATGCCTTCTCTCCTAAATCTCCACTATCTCTTTGGCAATTTTTTTTTTTCTTTTTTGAGACGGAGTCTCACTCTGTCTGTCGCCCAGGCTGGAGTGCAGTGGTGCAATCTCGGCTCACTGCAACCTCCGCCTCCCGGGTTCAAGCGATTCTTCTGCCTCAGCCTCCCGAGTAGCTGGGATTACAGGTGTGTGCCACCAAGCTCAGCTGATATTTGTGTTTTTAGTGGAGATGGGGTTTCACCATATTGGCCAGTCTGGTCTCAAACTCCTGACCTCGTGATCTGCTTGCTTCAGCCTCCCAAAGTGCTGGGATTACAGGCGTGAGCCACTGTGTCCAGCTTCTTTCGCAATTTTTAGCTGATGATCTTGTTTCCTATTTCATCAAAAAGACTGAAGTCCTAAGAACTTCCATAATCTTCAATCAACAACTTTTCTCATCCACCAGAGTCTGCACGCATGTTTCCCATCTGTTACTGACTGAATGATCCATGCTCCTGTCTAAAAGCTAAGACTGGGCCAGACATGGTGGCTCATGTCTATAATCTCAGCACTTTGGGAGGCTGAGGTGGGTGGATCACTTGAAGTCAGGAGTTTGAGACCAGCCTGACCAACATGGTGAAACTCCATCCCTACTAAAAATACAACAATTAGCTGGGTGTGGTGGTGCACACCTGTAGTCCCAGCTACTAGGGAGGCTGAGGTAGGAGGATCACTTGAACCTGAGAGGCAGAGGTTGCAGTGAGCCAAGATCGTGCCACTGTACTCCAGTCTGGGTAAAGAATGAGACTGTATCTCAAAAAAAAAAAAAAAAAAAAAAAAAGATATATGATATATATGAAATAATAAAAATAAAAGCAAAGACCAGGCTGGGAATGGTGGCTAACATCTATAATCCAACACTTTGGGAGGCCAACATGGGAGGACCGCTTGAGCCCAGGAGTTCCAGACCAGCCTGGGCAACAGTGAAACCCTGTCTTAAAAAAAAAAAAAAAAAAAAAAAAAAAAAAAAAAGGAGCTAAGAAGACCACTTACCAAACCCCCTTTCCCATTGTCTCTTGCTTATCTCGTGTTTCACCTCAGCCATTTTCCTCGCTCTCGCCTACATTATCCATTTTTCTCTCTACTGGAACATTCCCACCAGTATAAAAATACACTGTGACTTCTTCCATCTAAAAAACACCTCCTTGACCTTACTTCTTCCAGCTAGCTACTGACCCTGGCCCTTGCCCCTGCTCTGTTCCTCTCTGTAGCAAATACCTCAAAAGAGCTATCTATATTTGTTATGTCCAATTCTCTCTTAAACCAACTCCAAATAAGCTTTCACCCTCACCATCTCATAAAAAAAGACTGTCTAGATCACCAGTGACCTCCATGTTGCTAAATTCAAAGATAAATTCTCAGCCCTCATTTTTTATGACCCATAAGAAGTAACTGACACAGCTGATGACCCTTTCCATCTTGACAGACTTTCTTTACTTGCCTCTCAGAATACCATGCACTTGATTTTCTTCATCTCACACTGGCTACTGCTTTTCCATCTCTTCTTTTGGCTTTTCTATTTCTTCCTTTCCTTTTTTATTCTGAGATGGAGTCTTGCTCTGTCACCCACGATGGAGTCCAGTGGTGTTTTCTTGGCTCACTGCAACCTCTGCCTCCCGGGTTCAAGTGATTCTCCTGCCTTACCCTCCCAAGTAGCTAGGACTACAGGCGTGTGCCACCATGACCAGCTATTTGTTTCCTATTTTTAGTACAGGTGGGGTTTCACCATGTTGGCCAGGCTGATCTCAAACTCTTTGGCCTCAAGTGATCCACCCACCTCAGCCTCCCAAAGTGCTGGGATTACAGGCGTGAGTCACCATGCCCAGCTGGCTTTTCTGTTTCTTCCTAACTTCTTTTTTTTTTTTTTTTGAGACTGAGTTTCGCTCTGTCGCCCAGGCTGGAGTGCAGTGGCTGGTTCTCAGCTCACTGCAAGCTTCGCCTCCTGAGTTTACCCCATTCTCTTGCCTCAGCCTCCCAAGTAGCTGGGACTACAGGTGCCTGCCACCTCGCCCGGCTAGTTTTTTGTATTTTTTAGTAGAGACGGGGTTTCACTGTGTTAGCCAGGATGGTCTCGATCTGCTGACCTTGTGATCCGCCCGTCTCGGCCTCCCAAAGTGCTGGGATTACAGGCTTGAGCCACCGCGCCCGGCCGTTTCTTCCTAACTTCTAAACTCTGGGGTGCCCCAGGGCTCAATAGATGGTCCTTTTTTTCCCCTCTATCAGCACTTATAATGCTTTGTGAGCGCATCCAGTCACATGGCTTTAAATACTATCTACCATATTTTATCAAATCTAAGAATCCACCAAAGGTAAGATGCATCATAGTTTATGGTCCACTGAAAGGAAAAAAATGCTGCTAATAAAACTAATACATCATCTATTGTTAAGATTCATCCTGAAAAACAGAAAAAAAGTAAAAGAAAGAAAAAAAGGCAAAAAATAAGAAAGAAGACTCATCCTGATTTTATAGATTTGAAAATAGAGCCAGGTGCTGTGGCTCACGCCTTTAATCCCAGCACTTTGGGAGGCCGAGGTAGGTGGATCACCTGAGGTTATGAGTTCGAGACCAGCCTGGCCAACATGGTGAAACCCTGTATCTACTAAAAATACAAAAATAGCTGGGCATGGTGGTGCTACTCAGGAGGCTGAGGCAGAGTTGCTTGAGCCTGGGAGGCAGAGGTTGCAGTGAGCAGAGACTGTGCCGCTGCACTCCAGCCTGGGCAACAACAGTGAAACTCTGTCTCCAAAAAAAAAAAAAAGGGAAAAGATGATGTGTGCTGTGTGCTTTAGATGAAATACAGATACAGATGTGCCCCCAGACTCCCACATTAAATGTGTAGCTCAGATATCTCTTCTGACCACCAAGTTAACATATAAAACTGCTACTCAACACCATCTGGAAACTTCATTGACATCTCAACTCCATATACCTCAAACTGAACTTCTGCTCTTCCTGCAAAAAAAAAAATCTACTCGCAGTCTTTCTCAACTCAGTTATTGCAACTTTTTTTTTTTTTTTTTTTTTTTTTTTTAGACAAGTTCTGTCTCTGTTGACCGGACTGGAGTGGGTCACTGCAGCCTTAACCTCTGGGGCTCAAGCAATCCTCCCACCTCAGCCTCCCAAGTAGCTGGGACTACAGGTGCGCACCACCACACCTGGGTAATTTTTTGCTTTTTTGTAGAGATGGGGTCTTCCTATGTTGCCCAAGCTGGTCTTGAACTTGTGGGCTCAAGAGATCTTCCCACTTCGGCCTGTCTAAGTGTTGGGATTACAGGTGTGAGCCACCATAGCATTACCAGTTGCCCAGATACCCAGGGAGAAATGGGGGTGACCAACCATCTCCATTTACTGAGGGTGCTCCTGGGACTTGAGACTCTCTGTGCTAAAACCAGGAGAAGTCTAGGGAAAAATGAAACAAGCTAGCCGGGCGCGGTGGCTCAAGCCTGTAATCCCAGCACTTTGGGAGGCTGAGACGGGCGGATCACGAGGTCAGGAGATCAAGACCATCCTAGCTAACACGGTGAAACCCCGTCTCTACTAAAAATACAAAAAACTAGCCGGGCGAGGTGGCGGGCGTCTGTAGTCCCAGCTACTCGGGAGGCTGAGGCAGGAGAATGGCGGGAACCCGGGAGGCGGAGCTTGCAGTGAGCTGAGATCCGGCCACTGCACTCCAGCCTGGGCGACAGAGCGAGACTCTGTCTCAAAAAAAAAAAAAAAAAAAAAAAAGAAACAAGCTGGTCACCCTAAATGCCTGGTTCAGAATCTGGAACATGCAGGGGTAATAACCTCTGGCAGTTCTCTACATCAACCCCTCATACCAGCCCAGTTTCTTTGTTGACTTCATCATAGATCTGAGAACATGTTCTGCATGCCACATTTACTATAACCCTAACTCCCGTTCCCGGGCTCATGTTTCCAAACCAAACACTCAGAATGGAGTGCAGTGTAGCTCAGAGGCCCACAGGTACTGACTCGATGACACTGTGGAAGGAGGTGGTATCCAGCTGGAAGATGGACAGGTCAAAGAGGGTGGTAAAGTCCCTCGGGATCTCATCGCTCTCCTGGAGACACTCTCGATTCCGCTTTGATAGGGTGGCTGTGTAGGGCAGCATCATGTAATCAGAAATCTGAAAGCCACAAGAGGATTCCTTTCAGCACAGCAAGAACAAGCATTTATTCTGTCAAATCTCCACTGTCTCAGGTCTAAATCTGCAACATTTATACTCTCTTGCCAAGAAGTTTTACTGTTCATGATCACTGACCACTAAACCTTAAATAAGCTAATTTATGTGGGAAGAGGAACAAAATTAACTTGGCTAAACCCTAGCACTGGCTAAATCCAACTCTCCAATTATACCAGTACTCACATGGCTGAACACAGCTGGAGAAACACACAACCCTGTCAACTGGTCTTTTAATTTCATGATCTCCGATCTTTTTTTTTTTTTTTTTTTGAGACGGAGTCTCGCTCTGTCGCCCAGGCTGGAGTGCAGTGGCCGGATCTCAGCTCACTGCAAGCTCCACCTCCCAGGTTTAGGCCATTCTCCTGCCTCAGCCTCCCGAGTAGCTGGGACTACAGGCGCCCGCCACCTCACCTGGCTAGTTTTTTGTATTTTTTTTAGTAGAGACGGGGTTTCACCGTGTTAGCCAGGATGGTCACGATCTCCTGACCTCGTGATCCGCCCGTCTTGGCCTCCCAAAGTGCTGGGATTACAGGCTTGAGCCACCACGCCCAGCCTGATCTCTGATCTTGAGCACTCAGCAATAAACTACATCTCTGTAGTCTACCCACTTTCCCATTCTTCTAGACAATACTCCCCCTTTTTCAGTTCAGCCATGAAAATGATTTTCCCAGCCGGGTGCAGTAGCTCACACCCACAACACTTTGGGAGGCTGAGGTGAGTGGATTGCTTGAGCCCAGGAGTTGGAGACCAGCCTGAGCAATATGGCAAAACTCTGTCATTACAAAAATACAAAAAAATTTAGCTGAGCATGGTGGTGTGTGCCTGTACTCTCAGCTACTTAGGAGGCTGAGGTGGGAGGATCACCTGAGCCCAGGAGGTCAACATTGCAGTGAGCCATGATCAAACCACTTCACACCAGCCTGGGTGACAGAGTAAGACTTTGTCTCAAAAAAAAACTGGTTTTCCTTTTCACCATTTTAGCAATGACCCTGTTTTCTATTTTAGTAAGAAAATAGAGGAAATCATGAAAGAAAGTCCGCAAGCTCCCACCATAACATGTACCTACCCCCTAGCATCCAGGCCCTATCTGCTTCTTTCCTCCTGGTACATGCCAGAGTCTGTGACACTAGTACAGACAGTTCCTCCACCGGTACACTAGATACCAGTTCTTCTCCCCTAGCCAAAGACATCCCTCCAGCATTGCTGAGAGCCCTCAGTCATGACACATGCTGTGGACTAGTGACAGTAAAAGACCAGGAAAACCTAAATGCCTGCCAACAGGAGAGTGGTTAAATATATATATGTATATATATATATACACACACACACATATATGTATATGTATACACACACATATGTATACACATATATACACACACATATGTATACACATATATACACATATGTATGTATACATATATATACACACACACCCATATATATATATATATTTTTTTTTTTTTTTTTTTTGAGACGAGTCTCACTCTGTCACCCAGGCTGGAGTGCAGTGGCGCAATCTCAGTTCATGCCATTCTCCTGCCTTAGCCTCCTGAGTAGCTGGGACTATAGGCGCTCGCCACCACGCCTGGCTAATTTTTTTTTTATTTTTTTATTTTTTAGTAGAAACAGGGTTTCACCATGTTAGCCAGGATGGCCTCAATCTCCTGACCTCGTGATCCACCCACCTCAGCCTCCCAAAGTTCTGGGATTACAGGCGTGAGCCACCACAACTGGCCATGAGTAGTTAAATATATTACACTTAAATAATGAAGCAAAATATCCATATGCTTAATGTTTCCATATAAGGAAATACTTTAGACATGCAGCTCTCCTGTTTCCTAACCCAAATCAGTCTCTGAGAAGCCATGTCCCTAGGTGAGGGAGGAAACAGTCAGTGGACAGCCATCTTTGACTGTCTTCTCACCTACCTCCTATGACCAATGGCCAGGAAATTATTTTCCTGACTGAGTTTAAGAAACAGAGCAACAATTGTAGGGTAAGTAGAGTTTGAATTAGGAGACCTGGATTTGGATCCTAGCTCTGCACTTGCCTGCCATTTGAACACACTGCGATCTTGAAGGATTTCAGTTTCCTCATCTATAAAATGAGAATAAGACCACCTGCCTCCCAGGGCAGTTGAGAGGATTAAATAAGATGACTCATGTGGAAGTATATGGCATACAATGCCTGACACATTACCATCTATTAACTTAGCCCGCATAATCATCCTGTGAGGCAGAGAACACAGGTATTAGCGTCCCCTGTTCACAGATAAGAAAACCAGAAGGCTGGGCCCGGGGGCTCACGCCTGTAATCCCAGCACTTTGGGAAGCTGAGGCAGGTGGATCATTTCAGGTCAGGAGTTTGAGACCAGCCTCGTCAAAATGGTGAAACCCTGACTCTACTAAAAATACAAATATTAGCCAGGCATGGTGGTTCACGTCTGTAATCCCAGCTACTCAGGAGGCTGAGGCAGGAGAATCACTTGGACAGGAGACGGAGGTTGCAGAGAGCTGAGATTGAGCCACTACACTCCAGCCTTCGGCAACAGAGTGAGACTCCATCTCAATACATATAATAAATTTTTTTAAAAAATAAAGAAAACTGCCGGGCGCGGTGGCTCAAGTCTGTAATCCCAGCACTTTGGGAGGCCGAGACGGGCGGATCACGAGGTCAGGAGATCGAGACCAACCTGGCTAATACGGTGAAACCCCGTCTCTACTAAAAAA
This sequence comes from Piliocolobus tephrosceles, assembly GCF_002776525.5. Classification (NCBI taxonomy): domain Eukaryota; kingdom Metazoa; phylum Chordata; class Mammalia; order Primates; family Cercopithecidae; genus Piliocolobus; species Piliocolobus tephrosceles. The sequence continues at coordinate 16,448,068 of NC_045453.1, read as the reverse complement.
ATACAAAAAGCTAGCCGGGCGAGGTGGCGGGCACCTGTAGTCCCAGCTACTCGGGAGGCTGAGGCAGGAGAATGGCGTAAACGCGGGAGGCGGAGCTTGCAGTGAGCTGAGAACCGGCCACTGCACTCCAGCCTGGGCGACAGAGCGAGACTTCGTCTCAAAAAAATAAATAAAGAAAGAAAGAAAACTAGGATGAAAAATGGTCAGAAAGCACCTGTATAAGGTCCAAGAGCCAGTGGTGATTTCACTGTGCTGGTTTCACCACTCTCGCTTGTCTGATGAATATTATCATAATGCCTTTAGAATTGTTAAATCTAGAGGTGACAAAATTATAGTTTACAACATAAATTCTGAGTCTTTGTTTCTTTATGAGAAAATTCCATACTTCTGAAAAAAGTATTTTTCTGCAGATGCTCATTTTGAGAGTTTGGGCCAGAGTGCCCATAATTTAAATTCTAATTTATATACATACTGTATGTATGTATGTTCCCCTCCAATTAATTCTATGATTAATTACATATTTTGTTTATTGACTTATTTTTTACAATATGGCCTTCATCCCCCCCCAAAATCATCCTTTCTTTCCATTTGTCTTACAGATGAGGTAAGACAGACGTGTATTCCTGTTGAGCTGTTAGAAGTGATACTGAGAAGCTCGACTCATTTTTCATTTAAAAGTTTCTAATAATTCGCAGTGTCTACCTCTGGGTCTTCGGCATCAATCTGGTTTAGGTGGATGTCTCCTGTCGTGAGCCACTGGAAAACAACATCCTAAAAAAAAAAAGTACATAATTAGGACAGTTGGTTATTTGAAAAAGCTGAAGGTCAGGACTAGAGAATTAAATCAAGAAAAACGATAAAGGAAAAAAGATTAAAGCAGTGATTCAGAAAAGGGTAGCCAGCCTTGAAATCATATGAGAACTCAAAGGTTTTCTTCACCCTAATGCAACTTTTTATTTATTTTCTTTTTTGAGACAGAGTCTCGCTCTGTTGCCCAGGTTGGAGTGTGGTGGTATGATCTCGGCTCACTGCAACCTCCGCCTCCTGGGTTCAAACGATTCTCCTGTCTCAGCCTCCTGAGTAGCTGAGATTACAGGCACCTGCCACCAGGCCCGGCTGATTTTTGTATTTTCAGTAGATGGGGTTTCACCATGTTGATCAGGCTGGCCTCAAACTCCTGATCTCAGGTGATCTGCCTGTCTCGGCCTCCCAGCGTGGTGGGATTATAGGCATGAGCTGCTGTGCCCAGCATAATGCAACTTTTACTATCAGAAATTTATAATTTATCTTTAAGCACTCTAACCTCTAGCCACAAGCTAAAATTTATTAACATTTGTTCACAATCCTGAATTAATCCCTGTTTACTGTGATGACAGTCTGAAATTAAAACTTTTGGAAAGTAGAATACCTAGGCTGGGCATGGTGGCTCATGCCTGTAACCCCAGCACTTTGGGAGGCTGAGGCGGATGGATCACCTGAAGTCAGGAGTTCCAGACCAGCCTGGCCAACATGGTGAAACCCTGTCTTTACTAAAAATACAAAAATTAGCCTGGTGTGGTGGCGCACGACTGTAATCCCAGCTACTCAGGAGGCTGAGGCAGGAGAATCGCTTGAACCCGCGAGGCGCAGGTGGCAGTGAGCCGAGATGGCGCCATTGCACTCCAGCCTGGGCAACAGAGAGAGACTCCATGTCAAAAAAAAAAAAAAAAAAAAAAAAAAAAAAGTAGAATATCTAGATCTTCCATAATGTATCTAGAGACATCGAAACTTCATGTAAATTCCACAGAAATAAGATCTTAGTCAATCTCCCAATATAACAATTATAAGGCTGAAGTAATCTATTTTATGAAGGAAAAAGTTTGGCGGGCGTTTCTTTCTCTCACTGGAATCACCAATGGACAGCTCTGACACGTGCTGTACAGACATGTGCTTCCCCACTCTGCCATCCTCCATAAGACATGTTCCCTTGGTGTTTTTTTGACAAAATTGCAATGTCTTTATTTGCCACATCAGTCAGTGAGTGGTCCTCTACAGAACCCTTCCTAATTCCCATCCCATGCCACCGGCCCCTCCTCTCCACACACACCTTCACTGCAGATACTCAGGTCCCCATTCCTCCTTGCCTGGTGACACCACCGCCTTCCTAACTGGCTCTAGGCTGCCTCTTCCTTTCCACCTTCCACACAACAGACAGAAAAATCTTTCCAAAACATTCCAGAAGTTCTTTCATAAACAATAACAACAACAAAAAGAAGAAACACAGACCTGGCTATGCCCAAGGCTGCTGAAAACCCAAGGGCTCCCTGTGGCTTTCAGCATCAAGTTCAAACTCCTTGGTCTTACACGTGATACTGCTGTTGAGCTTGTTCCTCTCTGCTTCTCCAGGCTCAACTCCCACCCCACCTGACATGCTCAGAAACACCCTTCTGGGTTTACTAATTTGTCTCCCTCTCTCTCGATGTATTACAAACTTTTCCAAAGCAGGGACTATGCCTGACTCAACTTTGTATTCTCAGTGCCTGGCATAGACTGGGTTCTGAGTAGCTGGTTTTAAATGAGCAAATAAACTTACCAGTATTTTTTTAAATGACATGAAAATAATACTTACACATTGTACATTAATGTGATAAAAGAAAAGAAAAAGCTTACCATGATTTTGCTGTTTTCTTCTTTGTCCAAATATTGATCACTGAACATGTGACATGATCCAAGCACTGCCAGCTTCCCACCTTGGTTCTATTGACGACAAAGCAGGGTCAGATACTCAAATCCCAAGATGCATCTCATGTATCCTAGTCCCCAGACACTTACCAGAATCACGCTAGCAAGTGTCTTATATACTGAAGAGTGCCAAATCACACCCAGATTTTTTTTTTTTTTGAGACGGAGTCTCGCTCTGTCGGCCAGGCTGGAGTGCAGTGGTGCGATCTCCACTCACTGCAAGCTCTGTCTCCCGGGTTCATGCCATTCTCCTGCCTCAGCCTCCCATGTAGCTGGGACTACAGGCGCCCGCCACCGCGCCCGGCTAATTTTTGTATTTTTAGCAGAGACGGGGTTTCACCGTGTTAGCCAGGATGGTCTCGATCTCCTGACCTCATGATCTGCCCGCCTCGACCTCCCAAAGTGCTGGGATTACAGGCATGAGCCACCATGCCCGGCCCACAACCAGATTTTAAAGTTTAGAAATACCAACTATAGGCCAGGCGCAGTGGCTCAGCCTGTAATCCCAGCACGTTGGGAGGACGAGGTGGACGGATCATCTGAGGTCAGGAGTTCGAAATCAGCCTGGCCAACATGGTGAAACCCCCATCTCTACTAAAAATAAAAAAAAATCAGCCAGGTGTGGTGGCATGTGCCTGTAGTCCCAGCTACTCAGGAGGCTGAGGCAGGAGAATCACTTGAACCTGCGAGGCGGAGGTTGCAGTAAGCTGAGATCACACCACTGCACTTCAGCCTGGGCGACAGAGTCAGACTCCATCTCAAAAAAAAAAAGAAATACCAACCATAGTAACTACTAGGCTTTAACCTGCCTTTCATTTTAGATACTTCTGTATTTTTCTATTTGGCTTTAAACAAAAACTAACATAAATTAATTCTATATTAGTTGGGTGTGGTGAGGCATACCTGTAGTCCTAGCTACTTGGGAAGCTGGGGCAGGAGAATCACTTGAGCCCAGGAGCTCGAGGTTACAATGAGCTATGACTGTACCACTGCACTCCAGCCTGGGAAACAGAGCGAGTCCCTGTCTCTAAAAATTAAAATAAATAAATAAATAAATAAATAGGTTCTACAGCATTTTCCCATTGTTATTTATCTTATAAATGAAGATTATAATTTTAAAGGGAAAAAAAGATAAACTCAAAGACAGTCTGTACAGTTAAAGATACCTATGGGTAGCAAAAAAAAAAAGTATTTAAGTAAGATCCAAATAGAAAGCTAAGGCAGGCCGGGCACGGTGGCTCACACCTGTAATCCCAGCACTTTGGGAGGCCGAGGTGGGCAGATTGCCCTGAGATCAGTAATTTGAGACCAGCCTAGCCAACATGGGAGGCAAAACCCTGTCTCTACTAGGAATACAAAAATTAGCTGGGGGTGGTGGCATGCACCTGTACTCCCACAGCTACTTGGGAGGCTGTGGTGGGATGATTGCTTGAACCTGGGAGGCGAGGTTGCAGTGAGCTGAGATCGTGCCACTGCACTCCAGCCTGGGTAACAGAGTAAGATTCAGTCTCAAAGAGAGCTAAGGCAAGGCTGGGCGCAGTGGCTCACGCCTGTAATCCCAACACTTTTGGAGAGCGAGGCGGGTGGATCACTTGAGGTCAGGAGTTCGAGACCAGCCTGGCCAAGATGGCGAAACCCCGTCTCTACTAAAAATACAAAAATTAGCCAAGCATGGTGGTGCATGCCTGTAATCTCAACTACTCAGGAAGCTGAGGCACGAGAATCACTTGAATCTGGGAAGTGGAGGTTGCAGTGAACCAAAATCACACCACTGCACCCCAGCCTGAGCAAGAGAGTGAGACTCCATCTCAAAAAAAAAAAAAAAAGAAAGAAAGAAAACTAAGGCACAAGCATGAGTCATAAAATAACAACTGGTTAATAAGAAAGATTTTCAATACTTGTAATTTTTAACAAATAAAAACAAAGTACTTTTGCCTATCAGATAAATAAATATGAAAAAATGATATAAACAGTGCTGGTCAAATTTTAGTGAAATAAGTTCTTTCACACATTGTTGTTGAAACTATTAACATATGCAACAAAAGCAGTCTGAAACATAAAAAATTCTATGCACAGTTGTGTAGTTAAAGTCACAAAAAATTAGAAATAAATCCAAATGTTCACAAAAAAGTAATTCAGAATGATGGAACCTTCTGCGGCAGTTAAATTTCATATTATAAAGGGTTTTCAGTAACATGGGAAAATGCTTCCAACAAATCATTCAGTTAAAAAAAAAGTATACTATGATTTTTTTTTTCCATTTTTAGAGACAGGGTTTCACTCTGTCTCCCAGGGTGGAGTGCAGTGGCACAATCATGGCTCACTGTAGCCTCGACCTGGGTTCAAGTGAGCCTCCTGCTTCAGCCTCCCAAGTAGCCAGGACTACAGGAGCACACCACCACACTCAGCTAACTTTTTTGTAGAGACAGGTCTTGTTATGTTGCCAAGGCTGGTCTCAAACTCCTGGCCACAAGTGATCCTACCTCCTTAACCTCTCAAAGTGCTAAGATTATAGGCATGAGCCACCACGCCTGACCTATAGCATAAATTATATAGCTATCCTACTTTAAAGCTTGTGAGGCAAATAAATAAAAATAAGGCAAAGCAAAAGTGGGAGAGAGTGAATAATATGTCAACCTGGGCTGTCTTAGAGTCTTGGAGTAGTGCAACGGGGGAATTTTTTTCTTCTGCTTTATCTCTGTATTCTTCAATTTTTCTATAATTATTGTAACATTTCTACAATATTACCCTTTTTTTTTTTTTGGCAACAGTGTCTTGCTCTACTGCCCAGGCTGGAGTGCGGTGGCATGATCTTGGCTCACTGCAACCTCCACTTCCAGGGTTCAAGCAATTCTCTTGCCTCAGTCTCTGGAGTAGCTGCGATTACAGGCACTCACCGTCATGCTGGGCTAATATTTTCGTATTTTTAGTAGAGACAGGGTTTCACTATGTTAGCCAGGCTAGTCTCGAACTCCTGACCTCAAGTGATTCGCCCACCTTGACCTCCCAAAGTGCTGGGATTACAGTTGTGAGCCACCACACCCAGCCCAACAATGAGCACATACTACTTTTGTAATGAGAAAACCAGTTCAATAGTAAAACTACAAAATGAAATCAGTTTTTCTAGCTACATCACATACAGGGAACAGGCATAGTTATAATTTCCCTAGGAAAAGAATTACACTAAGCCAGAGATGTCAAGAGATAGAAATACATAAATTCCATACATTTTTTAAAAATTGGTTAAAAAAACTCTGACTTGTACCACACTAAAAGCAAATGCTACATAGTCTGCCACCATACCTGGCTAATTTTTCAATTTTTTTTTTCTTTGAGACGGAGTCTCACTGTTTCCAGGCTGGAGTGCAGTGGCATGATCTCAGCTCACTGCAACCTCCTGGGTTCAAGCGATTCTCGTGCCTCAGCCTCCTGAGTAGCTGGGATTACAGGCACGTGCCACCACACCCAGCTAATTTTTGTACTTTTAGTAGAGACGGGGTTTCACCATGTTGACCAGGATGGTCTTCATCTCCTGACCTTGTGATCCACCCGCCTCGGCCTCCCATAGTGCTGGGATTACAGGCGTGAGCCACCACGCCCGGCCCAAGAGCTTTTAAATAAGGAGGGAAAGGTAATTCCTAGGTACCACAAAAAAAAAAAATAGGATTGTTAAAAGCTAGAGACATCAAGTTCCCTAGGAAAAAATTAGAAGATCAGCTGGTGAAGTCTGTCTTAGGGAACAGATGAAAGTAAATTCAGCAAAATGTGAATTAAAACTCAGTGGGGGCTGGGCACAGTGGCTCATGCCTGTAATCCTAGCACTTTGGGAGGCCAATGTGGGCAGATTGCCTGAGCTCAGAAGTTCAAGACCAGCCTGGGCAACATGGTAAATCCCCATCTCTACTAAAAATACAAAAATTAGCAGAGTGTGGTGGTACAGGTCTGTAATCCCAGCTACTTGGGAGGCTGAGGCGGGAGAATCGCTTGAACCCGGGAGGCGGAGACTGCAGTGAGCCAAGATTGCGCCATTCTACTCCAGCCTGGGCAACAGAGCTCATGCCTGTAATCCCAGCACTTTGAGAGGCCAAGGTGGGCAGATCACTTGAGGTCAGGAGTTCGAGATCAGCCTGGCCACCATAGTGAAACCCCATCTCTCCCCAAAATACAAAAATTAGCTGTGCGTGGTGGCAGGCACCTGCAATCCCAGCTACTCGGCAGGCTGCAGGAGGAGAATTGCTTGAACCTGGGAGGCGGAGGTTGCAGTGAGCCAAGATCACGCCACTGCACTCCAGCCTGCACAACAGAGCGAGACTCTATCTCACAAAAAAAGAAAGAAAGAAAAAGAAAGGCAATGGGATGTTGGGTCACTGCCTGGGACTAGCTGTGCCCATATTTCTATGGGGTCTCTAGGATAATAACTGGAAAAATAGTTTTCTGATATATTTTCCTAGGATAAACTAAAATAACAGCAACATAATTCTGTGCTATTTTGCGTAATATGTTAACTCCATCTGTTCCTGAATGTATTCTCTTTACACTGAGGGTACAGCCCATAGTCATAGACAGGATTAAAAGTTACTTTAATCAATATGCTGCCATGGGATTGGAAAAAAAAAAAAAAGTTATTTTAAAAGTTCTAATACAGGTAGCCTCATGCTATAGTGGAAAAGCTTTGGGTTAAGAATAATAACGAGGTGGGCGGATCACGAGGTCAGGAGATCAAGACCATCCTGGCTAACATGGTGAAACCCCATCTCTACTAAAAATACAAAAAAAAAACTAGCCAGGCGTGGTGGCGGGCGCCTGTAGTCCCCGCTACTCGGGAGGCTGAGGCAGGAGAATGGCGTGAGCCCGGGAGGCGGAGCTTGTAGTGAGCCGAGATCGCACCCCTGCACTCCAGCCTGGGTGACAATGAGACTCCATCTCAAAAAACAAAAAAAAAGGAGCTAGGTTTAGGCCTTAACTTCATCAATTACTGGACAATTCACTGTTTCCCCATAAGCAAAATGTATATAGCTGAGATACTACTTTGCAGGACTGGCAGGATGACCAATGAGAAAATATGTAAAAGCCTTCTGGAAATGGTCAGGTAGGTTTTATTATTTCAACAATAAAAATAATATCTATACCCACATTTAAGAAAGGCTATACCTTTGAATGATAGAAAGCCAGAATGGGTCTGTTAAGTGGGAAGCAGACAGAACCTGTAGACAGAACAGCCACTGCTGGTTTCATGACACTCAATGTGGCACCAAAAGGATACACAAAGGTGAGAGCCCTGTAAGAAATTAAAGAAACACATTCAAATTTTAAAAATATGAATACAAAAATTCTGAAAATAATCTCAATGTTTCTTCAGTAACACACTTTTTTGAAACAGTCTCACTCTGTCACCCAGGCTGCAGTGCAGTGGTGTGATCCTGGCTCACTGCAGCCTCCGCCTCCCAGGTTTAAGCTGTTCTCCAGCCTCAGCGCCTGCTATCACGCCCAGCGAATTTTTGTATTTTTAGTAGAGTCAGGGTTTTACCATGTTGGCCAGACTGGTCTTGAACTCCTGGCCTCAAATGATATGCCTGCCTCGGCCTCCCAAACTGCTGGGATTACAGGTGTGTGCCACTGCGCTCAGCCAAGAAATACTCTTTGATTCATTATCAAACACAAAATTTTTTCTAAGCTTTGGCTTGTTAACTTAAAAACTGGGACAACTCTAGCTACACGTTTGATAAAGCATTTTAACAAACATGAAAGTAAATTCATAGGAAAGTGGAAACGACTGTAACTGGGAGAACTAAAGTGGCTCCTGATGGAGGAAGGAGGGAAAGGATGGGGCCTCATCCAAGAACTGAACTCCAGCTGCTCTGCATAATAATATCTTAGTGGTAAATACGTTCTTCTTCCTTAGGTTTGGCTGGTGCTGTATCTAAGAACGAATGAATGTCACTGGAAGGGCATGTTACCAGTTGAGTGTCACCCGGATGGAGGCATAAACATATGCTCCGATGGACACTTCTACACATATCTGCTTTGCAGTCCCTTCTACTCTCCACGCCCTAACAAAGACTTGTCTTAGATTATCTAGAGTGAATTGTTCTGACCTGGGGCAACATACTCCTGGAGAGGGTATGGGATAGAGGAGCAAAGGTGGGGGTGCAGATCCTGGGGTAAGGCCAACCCATGCAGGAGGGGCTAGGGTTTTACTGAAAGATGGAGCTCCACAAATCTTGAAGGAAGTGCTCTCAGAATGGAGAGAAACAGAGATCTCAAGACCAGAGCATAAGGTTAGAAACATGGAAGCACCCATGAGGAGTACCTCATAGAGATTTTAATTTCCCTTTTTCTTTAGACCACAAAAAATTCTTTTTAGCTTAAGTTTAAAATTATTTCCCGGGCCGGGCGCGGTGGCTCAAGCCTGTAATCCCAGCACTTTGGGAGGCCGACATGGGCGGATCACGAGGTCAGGAGATCGAGACCATCCTGGCTAACATGGTGAAACCCCGTCTCTACTAAAAAATACAAAAAACTAGCCGGGTGAGGTGGCGGGCGCCTGTAGTCCCAGCTACTTGGGAGGCTGAGGCAGGAGAATGGCGTGAACCCGGGAGGCGGAGCTTGCAGTGAGCTGAGATCTGGCCACTGCACTCCAGCCTGGGCGACAGAGCAAGACTCCGTCACCAAAAAAAAAAAAAAAAAAAATTTCCCTC
>NC_045453.1:16371192-16438549 GCF_002776525.5 Piliocolobus tephrosceles | reverse complement strand
AAAAAAAAAAAAAAAAATTTCCCTCCAGTGTTTTTGTTTTATTGTTTTGTTTTTAAAGACAGGATCTCACTTTGTTGCCCAGGCTGGAGTGCAGTGGCACGAACATGGCTCACTGCAGCCTCAATCTCCTGGGCTCAAGCAATTCTCTTGCCTTAGCGCCCTGAGTAGCTGGGACCACAGGTGCATGCCACCACACCAACTAATTTTTCTATTTTTTGTAGAAACGGGGTTTCACCATGTTGCCCAGGCTGGTCTTGAACTCCTGAGCTCAGGCAATCTGCCCACTTTGACCTCCTAAAGTGCTGGAATTACAAGCGTAAACCACCGGGCACGGTCTGCCTCTGGTGTTAATCTTCCCCATTCCTTCAGTAAAGTCTCATCTACCCTATGACTTTGTTGTCATACCATGAAAGAGAAGTGGTACCTGGCCCACATTCTCCAACCTGGCCTTCTACCCCTACTTCAGCAGTATCCCAGCAAGGTGGATTACAGCCCATGATCTCTGGGCCAGAAGCAGAAGAAAACAAGCAGTTGTCCATGGAGAAAGAAAAGGTAGGGGGGGAGAAATAGTCATATGCAGGTCAATGCACATCTATCCCCAACACTTTCCCCAAATGCAATCAATGGAAGGTGATTCTCAAGGCATAAGGGAGAATGGACACTTGAGAAGTAAGATAAAAACTATCTGCTATTATTATTATTATTATTTTGAGATGGAATTTTGCTCTTGTCGCCCAGGCTAGAGTGCAATAGCACCATCTCAGCTTACAGAAACCTCTGCCTCCCGGGTTCAGGCAATTCCCATCCCTCAGCCTCCCAAGTAGCTGAGATTACAGGCGTGCACCAACACGCCTGAATAATTTTTGTATTTTTAGTAGAGATGGGGTTTCACCACGTTGGTCAGGCTGGTTTCAAACTCCTGACCTCAGGTGATCCACCTGCCTCAGCCCCCCAAACTGCTAGGATTACAAGTGTGAGCCACTGTGCCTGGCCTATCTGCTACTATTTACACTCCTCTATTTCTTTAATTACTGCTAAAAAAATCAATGAGACTAGGCCAGGCGCAGTGGCTCACACCTGTAATCCCAGCACTTTGGGAGGCTGAGGCAGATGGATCACCTGAGGTTAGGAGTTCAAGACCAGCCTGGCCAACATGGTGAAGCCCCATCTGTACTCAAAATACAAAAATTAACCAGGTGTGGAGGTGGGCAACTGTAATCCCAGCTACTCAGGAGTCACGAGAATTGCTTGAACCCAGGAGGTGGAGGTTGTAGTGACATGAGATGGTGCCACTGCACTCCAGCCTGGGCAAAACTCTGTCTCCTAAAAAAAAAAAAAAAAAAAAAAAAAAGAAAGAAAAAAAAGAAAATGAGACTGACATTTTGATAAGACTTAGTATAAACTTAAACACCCATCCCCAAAACAGAACTTTCCAAACCACATGTGAATGAATAACATTAGCTCAGTGAAAAGTTTCAGAAACAGTTTTCCTAAAAGAGGGACTAGCTTATGTAAAGTCCCTAAGATGAGTATGAGCTTTGCTTACTTAAGGATTGAAAACAAAGTGTGGCTACAGCAGAGTGAGAGAAGGGAGAAGGGACATAATAGGAAATAAGGATAAAGGAGAATCTGAGACTCCAACAGGCAAAGATACTTCAAAGCACGAAGCAGGACAAGTCCATATCTCAAAGCCTACCAGGAAGCTGTGTTTCCTCAATAATCCAGGAAAGGAACAACCAGACATATTCCCTTCACTATAATTAATTACAAAGTCATAATGCAACAACAGGTAGGGTACTCTGCTTTAAACTTTACAAAGCACTTTCACAGATATCACCTCACTGAAATTCTCCAACAATTTTGTAAGGTTAACATTGTCCCCATTACACAGATAGGGAAACAGACACTAACAGTTACTATGCCTTGGATCACCCTTGGCAACTAAGAGAGGGAATCAGGAACTTCTAATAATTCCTTCTAACTCCAAGTCTACAGTTCTTTTACCTATACCAATTGGATGAGCTGACACAAAGTGAAATAATTAGATTGATTCCTTTTTTTTTTTTTAGAGACGGAGTCTTGCTCTGTCGTCCAGGCTGGAGTGCAGTGGCGCGATCTTGGCTCACTGCAAGCTACGCCTCCCAGGTTCACACCATTCTCTTGCCTCAGCCTCCCAAGGAGCTGGGACTACAGGTGCCCATCACCACGCCCAGCTAATTTTGTTTTTTGTTTTTGTTTTTTTGTTTTGTTTTGTTTTTAGTAGAGACAGGGTTTCACTGTGCTAGCCAGGCTGGTCTCTAACTCCTGACCTCGTGATCCTCCCACCTCAGCCTCCCAAAGTGTTGGGATTACAGGTGTGAGCCACCGCACCCAGCCTAGATTGATTCTTGACAGTCAAAAATATTAACTGTGAATTACATTGCTATACATATTCACCCTTATGACTTTACTTTGGTTTCTACTAAGAAAGGTCTTCCCTACTTCAAGAATTTAAAATATTCACCTATTTTTTTTAAGTACTTTTTTTTTTTTGAGTTCTTTTTTTTTGAGTTGTCTCGCTCTGTCACCCAGGCTGGAGTGCAGTGGTGTGATCTCGGCTCACGGCAACCTCTGCCTCCTGGGTTCAAGCAATTCTTCTGCCTCAGCCTCCCGAGTAGCTGGGATTACAGGCGTGCACCACCATGCCAGGCTAATTTTTTTTTGAGACAGAGTTTCGCTCCTGTTGCCCAGGCCAGAGGGCAATGGCATGATCTTGGCTCATTGCAAATTCCACCTCCCAGGTTCAAGTGATTCTCCTGTCTCAGTTTCCTGAGTAGCTGAGATTACAGGTGCCTGCCACCATCCCTGGCTAATTTTGTATCTTTATAGAGATGGGGTTTCACCATGTTGGTCAGGCTGGTCTCAAACGCCTGATCTCAGGTGATCCGCCCACCTCGGCCTCCCAAAGTGGTGGGATTACAGGTGTGAACCACTGCACCCAGCCTCATTTTTGTATTTTTAGTACAGACAGGGTTTCACCATATTGGCCAGGCAGGTCTTGAACTCCTGACCTCGTGATCCACCTGCCTCAGCCTCCCAAAGTGCTGGGATTACAGGCATGAGCCACTGCAGCCGGCATATGCTTTCATTTTTAATATTAAAAATTTTAGCCTATCCATAATACATTTTGGGGTGTAGTATGAAAATGAAACTATTTCTCCAAATGGTTATCCAGAATTATGCCATTCATGTCTAATATTTGAGATGCCACTTTTACTATACACAAATAACTCCCACCCTCCATATATGTTTTTGGTCTAATTTTACTCTGTATTATTTATTTTCTTTTAACTATTTCTGGACTACAACCACATTTTATTTATTTATTTATTTATTTATTTATTTATTTATTTAAGACAGTCTTGCTCTGTCACCCAGGCTGGAGTATAGTGGCATGATCACGACTCACTGCAGCCTCGACCTTCTGGGTTCAAGCAATCCTCTTGCCTCTGCCTCCAGAGTAGCTGGGACTATGGGTGTGTGCCACCACATATGGCTAATTTTTAAAGTTTTCTTTTTTTTTGTAGAGACAGGGTCCCACTATGTTGCCCAGACTGGTCTTGAACTCTTGGTCTCAACCCAATGGCCCATCTCAACCTCCCAAAGTGCTGAGATTATAGGTGTGAGCCACTGCACACAGCCAATCACATTATTTTATTTTTAAATTTCATTTTATTTACATATTGTTTGAGACAGGGTCTCATTTGTCACCCAGGCCGAAGTGCAGTGGCGTGATCTCGGCTCACTGCCACCTCTGCTTCCCCGGCTCAGGCAATTCTCCAGCCTCAGTCTCCTGTGTAGCTGGGAATACAGATGCAAGCCACCAATACCCGGCTAAATTTTTGTATTTTTTTATAAAGACAGGGTTTCACCATGTTGCCCAAGCTGGTCTTGAACTCCTGAGCTCAAGTGATCTGCCTGCCTCAGCCTCCCAAAGTGATGGGATTATAGGGGTGAGCCACAGTACCCGGACCACATTATTTTCACTACTAAAACTTTGTAACATGCTTTAATTACATTAAAATGTCAATTTTTATTGGGTAAAATATTTCAAAGTACGGAGGCATTATAAATGAATGCAAAAAGACAAACCATCAATAGAAAAATGGCCAAAAAGCAGTGAACATGAAATTCACAGAAGAAATACAATCAGCCAGTAGTCTTTAAAGGTCATCCTATGCACTAATAATTTTTAAAAATGCAAATTCAAAGAAACAGATACGATGTTTACTAAAATACTCTGTGCTGGCAAGAGAGGAAAAAGGGGTGTGCTCATAGGGACTGTAAGTGGTACCACCTCCCTGAGAGACATCTGGTAATACATTACATTTGGTAACCCATCTGTTGGAAGACCTCTGACCCAGAAATTTCAATGCTGAGAAATTTACCCTAAAAAATACTACCACAAGTGCACAAAACTGTACATACGAAGATGTTCGCTTATCCCAGCACTTCGGAAGGCCGAAGCAGGTGGATCACCTGAGGTCAGGAGTTCAGGACCAGCCTGACTGACATGGTGAAACCCCATCTCTACTAAAAATACAGAAATTAGCTGGGTGTGGCGGTGGGCACCTGTAATCCCAGCTACACAGGAGGCTGAGGCAGGAGAACCACTTGAACTTGGGAGGTGGAGGTTGCAGTGAGCTGAGATCGTGCCACTGTACTCCAGACTGGGTGACAAAGTAAGACTCCGTCTCAAAAAAAAAAAAAAAAAAAAAAAAAAAGATGTTCAATTGTGTTTTATTATTTATAATAACAAATATAAAATTTTTTTTTAAGACGAAGTCTCCCTCTGTCCCCCAGGCTAGAGTACAGTGGTACGATGGCAGCTCACTGCAACCTCCACTTCCCAGGTTCAAGTGATTCTCCTGCCTCAGCCTCCTGAGTAGCTGGGATTATAGGCGGCTACCACCACGCCCAGCTAAATTTTCTATTTTTAGTAGAGAGGGGTTTCACCATGCTAGCCAGGCTGGTTTCAAACTCCTGACCTCAGGTGATCCACTCGCCTTGGCCTCCCAAAGTGCTGGGATTACAGGAGTGAGCTACCACACCCGGCTATAAAATTGTTTATAACAATAATACAGAACAGAAGTTAAGAGTGCAGGCTCTAGAACAGACTGCCTCCGTCTGCATCTAAGTTCTGACACAGAGTAGTCATGTGCATTTGGGCAATTATGTCTCTGTATCTTATCTCTAACTTTCCAGAGTTGTAAGGGTTAAATGAGATAATACATGGCTGTCACACAGTCCATGCTTGACAAACATCAGGTGGTATTATTAAAGAAAAACATTACAAACTACTTAAATTTGTAGTTTTAAGTAGCCACCATGCCTGGCTAATTTTTTTGTATTTTTAGATGGGGAGATGGGGTTTCATGTTGGCCAGGCTGGTTTTGAACTCCTGATCTCAAATGATCCGTCTGCCTTGGCTTCCCAAAGTGCTGGGATTACAGGTGTGAGCAGCGACACCTGGCCAAGATATTTCTGCTTTCAACATATAACAGTAACAGAGAGTTGGTTAGATAAATTGGGATATATCCAATTTAATCCAGTCATTAAAAAGGAAGAGGTACTTACCTATAACTTTACATATGGAAAAAAAACCCTAGAAATCTAAATACTATACTGATGGAGTCTTGCTCTGTTGCCGAGGCTGGAGTGCAGTGGCGCAATCTCGGCTCACTGCAACCTCCGCCTCCAGGTTTCAAATGATTCTCCTGTCTCAGCCTCCCGAGTAGATGGGACTACAGGCGCACACCACCACACCTGGCTAATTTTTGTATTTTTAGTAGAGATGGGATTTTGCCATGTTGGTTATGCTCGTCTCGAACTCCTGACCTTAGGTGATCCACCCGCCTCGGCCTCCCAAAGTGCTGGAATTACAGGCGTGAGCTACCGTGCCGGGCCTAAATACTATATTATTAAGACTACCTTCAGGGTAAGGAGCATGGACTTACAGTGCAGAGCTTCTACTTTTTTCCTCTTGAACTGTTCAAATTCTGATTATTTTTGTAACCAGAAACAAAAGCTCTTTTCATTTTGAAAAAGAAGACTCTTCAAAATGATACATCCTCCTCATGTGGCATCAGAAAACACACTCACTGGGCATTGTTTCCACTGCTTTCCTCATCAATGATCCCAGGCACAGCCTTTCCTGCAGCTCGGCTAATTTCCCTTGAAGAAGAAAAATTAAAATCTAGTAAACAAAAAAAATTTGAGAATTTCACACTGTATTCATTAGTACAGTAAATATGAGGCTAAGGTGGGAGGATTGCTCAAGCCTGGGAGGTCAAGGCTGCAGTGAACTGCATTCCCACCACTGCATTCCAGCCTGAGCAACAGAGCAAGACTCTGTCTCAAAAAATACATACATATATACATACATAAATAAAAAATAAGTTGAATGTGAAGTAAGTTTCAAAAGATGAAGAAAAATAATTTGATGAATTAGTAATATAGTAAAATAAATCATAATAACATAAAAAAAGAAAGAAGGGGCAGTGAAAAGAATGTATGAGAAGAGATGAGGGAAGATTTATGTAGAAGAAATGAGAGTTATGTGTAAGGATGTTTCTGCTTTATTTTTTTTTTGAGACGGAGTCTCACTCTGTCACCCAAGCCAGAGTACAATGGTACAATCTCAGCTCAATACAACCTCTGCTTCCCAGGCTCAAGCGATTCTCCTGCCTCAGCCTCCCGAGTAGCTGGGATTACAGGCGTCTGCTACCATGCCTGGCTAATTTTTTTGTATTTTTAGATGGGGAGATGGGGTTTCATGTTGGCCAGGCTGGTTTTGAACTCCTGATCTCAAATGATCCGTCTGCCTTGGCTTCCCAAAGTGCTGGGATTACAGGTGTGAGCAGCGACACCTGGCCAAGATATTTCTGCTTTCAACATGCTTACCTGTTCAAGACTCCACTGGAAACTAGAGCTTCTTTAGGATGGAAATATTTGTGATATACATTTCTAACCACAGCATCTATGAGGGAAAAAGAGAAGGAGGTATATTTTAGGTTAGAAATAAGTTTGATATTATAGACTCATACCAATTTTGACCTGAAAGGCACCCTGGAACTTGGTTCCAATCCATCTCGCTTTATAAATAGAAGCAGCCCAAGCCTAGGAGGCTCAGACTGCTGATGAGAATGGAACATTAAAACATGCACACACAGCCCAGGGCTTTTTCCATTATGCCACTGGACCTAGAGGGCTATGATATAAAATAATAAATAGAAATTGCTGCCTCTACTGAAAATAATAATACTAATTACCATTATTAACCATGATTCCATATTCTTCTAGTAAAAAATTAATATTGGTGTCAAATCTGGATTCTCCACCTTCTCCTAGCATCACAAGGACATCTCCACCACTGTCAAGATATTTCTTCAGGATTTCAAACTACACAAAGGAAAAAAGCAATCTATGAATATACTCAAAAGACTTTTGCCCGAAACACCGTAAGACCTTAACTAGATGAAAAATAAATATTTCAAATCTATAAGGCATTTACATATAAATGTATGTAAGATAAAAAGTACTCTCTATGTAGGATCTCCAAGCTTGTCTTTGAGCATAAAGCTCCAAAATACTCAAAGTAAACTTACAGTTTCAAAGCTGACTATCAGACAGCAAGTCAAAACTGAAAAACTTAACTAAAGGAAGCACTCAGTTCTCCATTCAGAGGCACCCCTGGTCTCCACCTATTAGATGCCAGTTGTACCTACCTTCCCCTGGCAACCAAAAATGTCTCTTGACATTGCCACATGTTCCCTCAGGAGAAGAAGAAATAGAATCACCCCTGGTTAAGAACCACTGATTTAGACAATGCCTTCTCTTGACGGCCCACAGAGGATATCAGGATGAAGGCATTTCATATCACACCTGGGAGGAATTCTGTTCAAGGTCATTGACCAACCAAACCGTAGAGAGAAATGCATGTTTTCTGCTTATCTCCTGGAAGCTCTCTCTTGTTTTCACAAAGCTGGTGATGGGAGAAAAATCTAGGGTTGATCTTGCTGGTCTAGTCTGAGAAAACCTGCGGTGGGTGGTCCAAACAGTTTCTTAACTTTCTTCATCAAGCACTCCAGCAGAAAAAAAGCTGAACATGTATATAAATACATCCAATATGTATGTATCTCTATATAAAATATGTACTTTATAATTTAAAACAACTCTCAAAATGTTTTAAGAGTAATGAAAATATGAATAATAAACATAATTTCCTTCTGGCACCCCACTGATTTATCACATGCATCCTACTTTGGAAACTACTGCCCAGACTAGCTTTGCCACAGCATGGCCCTCTTGCTCTTGCATGCTCCCTGAATTTTCCTCTCCCCCTGACTTCCCCACACTGTATAAAACAAATGAATCTGGCCAGGCACAGTGGCTCACACCTGTAATTCCAGCACTCTGGGAGGCCGAGGCAGGCGGATCACGAGGTCAGTAGATTGAGACCGTGGTGAAACCCCGTCTCTATTAAAAATACAAAAAAAAAAAAAAAAAATTAGCCGGGCGTGGCGGCAGGCGCCTGTAGTCCCAGCTACTCAGGAGGCTGAGGCAGGAGAACGGCGTGAACCCGGGAGGCGGACCTTGCAGTGAGCTGAGATCGTGCTACTGCACTCCAGCCTGGGTGACAGAGCGAGACTCTGTCTCAAAAACAAAAACAAAACAAATGAATCTTTGGAAGCCAAGGTAGGCAGATTACCTGAGGTTAGGAGTTCGAGACCAGCTTGGCCAATATGGTGAAACCCCATCTCTACTAAAAATACAAAACTTAGCCAGGCATGGTGGTATGCACCCATAGTCCCAGCTACTCGGGAGGCTGAGGGAGGGGAATTGCTTGAACCCAGGTGGTGAAGGTTGCAGTGAGCTGGGATTGCACCACTACATTCCAGCCTGGGCAACAGAGCAAGATTCCATCTCAAAAATGAAACACAACAAAAAACAAAACAAAATAAAAAATGAATTATCAAAATCAAAATTAAGGTGGGGCGCAGTGGCTCACACCTGTAATCCCAACACTTTGGGAGGCCGAGGTGGGTGGATCACTTGAGGTCAGGAGATCAAGACCATCCTGGCCAACATGGTGAAACCCCGTGTCTATCTACTAAAAATACAAAAAATAGCCAGATGTGTTGGCAGACGCCTGTAATCCCAGCTACTCGGGAGGCTGAGGTAGGAGAATCAGTTGAACCTGGGAGGCGGAGGTTGCAATGAGCCAAGAATGCGCCAATGCACTCCAACCTGGCAACAGAGCAAGACTCTTGTCTAAAAAAAAAAAAATCAGCTCAAAGTCCATTTCCTCTGGGCCCAATAATCCAATGCCTCTTTTCTGTGCTTCTGTAGAAATGTGGAACTTAGAACACTGATCATTATTGGTAGATGGTCCATTTGTTTCATTTCCCCTAGACTACCAGTTCCTAGAATGGAGAGATCATGTGCTATTTGACTTTGATCCCTAGCATTAGTCCTAGAACCTGGCACATAACTAGATACATAACAGATCCTTAGTAAATATTTTTTGGAACAACAACAGAAAAACAAAACAAATGGGTTATAACTGCATGGATCTCGGGCCCTGAACAACAGACTGAATCTCTCCCTAAATTCCTCTTCCTTTTTCTTCCTTTTGATTTCCTCTCAAACTCCTCTTCCCAGATAGCCGTAAATACATGCTATGTTCTATGACTGATAACAGCAAGCCAGATCTAGTTTGCAATATATATTCTCAGAACATAGCTTTCACTTGGGAAATTATACTGGGACTTGGTATTTATGATTATGCGGTTCTGGGATTTGTCCATGTTGCCTAAATGCAATGAGTATACAGTAAGTATTGGTATCTACTGTGTCCTATTGGCCATCTGGCATTGGAAGAAAAAGATACATGAAGGACGTGGTGTGCAATAACACAGATGGGCAAAAGTTGAAGGAGCTTCCACGAATTAATTATGACCCAGTTTCCAGCTCTGCATTTAAGTGAGACCCTTCTAACAAAAGAACAGGCATTTGGTACAAATTGGAGGTTTCTTATTTCTTTATGGCAAAAACAGGAAGAAAGATTAATTTTGCAGACTTAAATTTTAGAAATTGGCTTAGAATGCATTCACACTGTTAAGTTTTACAGCGTGGCAGCAAATGTGAGATATTTCATGTAATCAAGACTGGATGATCCAGGCCAGTGACTCTCAGTGGAGGCATTTAAACCATCTAGCATGTATTATGGATCACCATAATATTAATATTAATACTGCATAATATTAATGCCATAATGTTAATGTTTAAGGACATTTTAGTGGGTGAAGGGCAGGGAAGTTAAGGTCCTGCAATATTCAGACCAGTCCCACACAGTAAAGAACTGTTTCACAGCATTTGAGTATCTTCTCAGATAGTCACGTAGGTTTAAAAAAGAAAAAGCAAACAAACAAATGAAGCTTAGCCTAAAATCTAACTCCAATTTATTTATTTTTTTTTGAGATGAAGTCTTGCTCTGTCACCCATGCTGCAGTGGCTCAATCTCGGCTCACTGCAGCCTTCACTTCCTGGGTTCAAGTGATTCTCCTGCCGCAGCCTCCTAAGTAGCTGTGACCACAGGCGACTGCCACCACACCTGGCTAATTTTTGTATTTTTAGCAGAGACAAAGTTTCACCATGTTGGCCAGGTTGGTCTCAAACTCCTGACCTACGGTGATCCACCCGCCTCGGCCTCTCAGACTCCTGGGATTACAAGAGTAAGCTATTGCGCTCGGCCCAAATTATACGTAAATACTGTACAAAGTATTTTTTGCACGATTTAACATATACTGAATTCCCAGGTACCCAACCACCATGTAAACTGAGAGAAGAATTATACTTTTTTTAGGCCAGGCACGGTGGCTCAAGCCTGTAATCCCAGCACTTTGGGAGGCCGAGACGGGCGGATCACAAGGTCAGGAGATCAAGACTATCCTGGCTAACATGGTGAAACCCCGTCTCTACTAAAAAATACAAAAAACTAGCCGGGCGAGGTGGCGAGCGCCTGTAGTCCCAGCTACTCGGGAAGCTGAGGCAGGAGAATGGCATGAACCCGGGAGGCGGAGCTTGCAGTGAGCTGAGATCTGGCCACTGCACTCCAGCCTGGGTGACAGAGTGAGACTCCGTCTCAAAAAAAAAGAATTATACTCTTTTTATTAATAGAACTTTACGAAGAGTTAGTCAGTATTTTGGAAAAATCACATCACCGACAGCAACATGATTTGAATTGCCAATACATCACTTCCTCCAGTCTGCATATGTACCTATCCCATTCATGGGAGTTCTATACATTTATTATACATTTATTTCAAAATGTCAAACATAAAGAAGTGTTCTAATGTATGTATGACCAAGCATTAACAAACTGAAATATGTATATTCTCCTAGTATATATATGCCTACACATTTACAATTTGAAATACATATATTCTTTCATAAATCATCCTCTAATTTATGTACATTAAAGTTAGGAAGCTGTATTGCTTTACTTTTTTAATGGTGGTGGGTTAGATTATCTTTGCATTTCAATTCAGGGTAACAAACTTGGCATTGGTAATATAGGTGGATGCTCGTCTGTTAGGGTTGGAAAATACTCGTCTCAGCCACATGGTTACCTGGTCATAACTGAATACCACCACAAAGCTAGTGTGATGCGTTAATGTAGTTGAGGTGGAAATAAGGGGAGACTGTTCAGCCTGGTTTCTAGCCTGATACTAGCACCAAATATCAGACATATGATGTCTGTCCTGTCACAGAAGTTTCTGGAAGCCAACATGAAAAAGGCATCACACAGCTCTCCAGGGGTAACAGTCTAGGAGGCCAGCAGCAATGAGAAGGCAAGCAGTGATCTCACCAGCATAAGCCTATTGGAAGAACTGTAACACAAGGGAATGCTGGTTACTAGAAAAAAAGCTAACAGCTTTTCTCCCTTTTCTTCCCACCTCACTCCAACTCCAAAGAGAAGGCATGGTGTCAGGGACTGGTCTGGGAGAGGACGTTTTATTAGGATAAAGTTACATCAAACTTGCCTCTCGAAGGACTTGTGTCTCTTAGATGCAACAGCCTTCCATCCCTGGAAGCCCAAACTAAGGCTTGGCCTGGCACCCATCTCCACTTGGGAAAAGGCCCAGGCACCAGGTTCTGACCCTGTCTCTGGATACCCCTGCGTTCCTGAGGCTGGCTGGTCCCTGGCAAACATCAGGCCAACTCTCTCACTGGCTTCGCTAGGTGGATGGGGAGATGAAGCCAAAGCCCAACAAGTAATAGAGTGTTGCTCTGCAGGCCACTGCCCTCTGTGTGTACATTTCCCTCAAGGTCTCAGTGGGTAGGGGTTGCTGGTTACCTCCACATTGCCAATGGTACTTCCTACTCATGTCAATTAACCTGACCAAACAATCATGTCTCTCTCCATGCCATTTCCAGCGGGGAAGTTCACCTTGCAATCAAATTGAGAAACAAAGGACACTAGAAATGCTCCCCATTGGACCTCTTCCCCATGGCACCACCCAGAGTAACAGCAGGAGACCTTGGCCGGCCCCAATCTAAGGACGACATTGGCCTTGCCCCACCTCAACCTCCCTACTCCCCATATTCTCTCTGAGCACAAAGGTACTTCCCATTCTCTGTAAAATGGTTCTTTCTATGTTCTGGGATTTTTGTTTTATTGACTGTGAAAAAACATACCTAACTTTTCCTAAATTTACCATCTTAACCATTCTGAAGTACATAGTTCAGCAGTTTTTTTTGTTTGTTTTTTCTTTTCAGACAGGGTCTCTGTCGCGCAGGCTGGAGTGCAGTGGTGCAATCTCAGCTCACTGCAACCTCCGCCTCCCAGGTTCAAGTGATTCTCCCGCCTCCACCTCCCAAGTAGCTGGGAGTACATGCATGCACCACCACGCCAGCTAATTTTTGTATTTTTAGTAGAGATGGGGTTTCACCATGTTGGCCAGGCTGGTCTCGAACTCCTATTCTCAAGTGATCCACCCGCCTCAGCCTACCAAAGTGCTGGGATTAGAGGTGTGAGCCACCATGCCTGGCCTAGTCCAGCAGTATTAAATATACTTACACTGTTGGGCAACCAATCTGCAGAACTGTTTTCATCTTGCAAAACTGAAACTCTATACCTATTAAACAGCAACTCTCCATTCCCCACTTCCCCCAGGTCCTGGCAATCACCATCCTTCTATTTTCTCTCTCTACAAATTCGACTACTCTACGTACCTCATGCTTGCATAAGTGAAATCATATAGTATTTGTCTTTTAGTGTCTGCCTTATTTTCATTTGGCATAATGTCCTCAAAATTTATTCATGTTGTAGCATGTATCAGAATTATCTTCCTATTTGAGACTGAATAATATTCCATTGTATGTATATACCATATCTTATCTATTCATCTGCTGATGGATAGTTGGGCTATTTCCACCTTTTGGCTATTGTGAATAGTGCTGCTAAGAAGATAGGTGTGCAATTATCTCTTTGAGATCCGGTTTTCCATTCTTTTGGGCATATACCCAGAAGTGGAACTGCTAGATCATATGGCAGTTTTTTGTTTTGTTTTGTTTTTTTTTTTGAAATGGAGTCTCGCTCTGTTGCCCAGGCTGGAGTGCAGTGGCCCGATCTCTGCTCACTGCAACTCCGCCTCCCAGGTTCAAGTGATTCTCCTGCCTCAGCCTCGCAAGTAGCTGGAATTACAGGTGCACACCATCATGCCTGGCTAATTTTCCTATTTTTAGTAGAGACGGGGTTTCACTATGTTGGCCAGGCTAGTCTCAAACTCCTGACCTCAAGTGATCCACCCGCCTCAGCCTCCCAAAGTGCTGGGATTACAAGCATGGGCTATCACACACAGCCATCATATGGCAATTTTATGCTTAAATTTTTGAGGAACTGCTATACTGTTTTTCATGGTGACTGCACCATTTTACATTCCCACCATCAGTGTGGAAGGGTTCCAATAACTTCCCATTCTCACCAATACTTGTCATTTGTATTCTGGGCCTTACATTTATCATTTTTTATCCATTCCATGAACCAGAATAATAAACATCTTTATTTTAAATGGAATTTTCCTATTTTCTTTTTTTCTTTTTTTTTTTACATTTCACTGAAAACTTTTTATTGGTCTTTTGGATAGAAACGGGAATTTATTTGCCAGGAAGGATGATCCCATCATACTTCTGCTGGAACCAGCGCATGGCCTCCTCTTTGCTGATTCTGTGTTTGGCCCCAATGCAGCCTGTCCTGCGCTTCTTGTCTGCGATGCTGAAACCTGGCCTACCCAGCACCACATAGAAGTCCAGGCTGTAGATACCAATGCTTGGGTCATACTTGATGCCCAGATCGAAGTGTTCCTGGATCCCAAAACCAAAGTTTCCAGTATCTGAGAAGTTGTTTTTTCTTAACTCATACTCCCGCACCTTTAGACCCTTCTCCAAGATTTCTTCTGCCTTGGCCCCTCGAACTGTGCAGTGGACAGCAATCTTTTCATTTCTCCGGATGCCAAAGGATCTGACAGTGTATCTAGCTTTGGAAAACACAGGGGTCTGCCCTGTGAGCTGCTCCAAAACCTTGGCTGCTCGAGTCAGTCTGTCTCCACTCTCCGCAACACAGATGTTGAGACAGAGCTTGCGGATGCGAAGTTCCCGCATGGGGTTCTCCTTTTCACCTTGATCCTGCGCCATGATGGAGTGCAGGAAGAGCCCTATTTTCTTTTTTTTTGAGATGGAGTTTTGCTCTTGTTGCCCAGGCTGAAGTGCGATAGCACAATCTTGGCTCACGGCAACCTCCGCCTCCCGGGTTCAAGCGATTCTCCTGCCTCAGCCTCCCGAGTAGCTGGGATTACAGGAACACGCCACCACGCCTGGCTAATTTTGTATTTTTAGTAGAGATGGGGTTTCTCCATGTTGGTCAGGGTGGTCTCGAACTCTCAACCTCAGGTGATCCACCTGCCTCGGCCTCCCAAAGCGCTGGGATTACAGGCATGAGCCACCGCACCCGGCAAAATTTTCCTATTTTCAAAGCAAAAATATAGCAAAGAAGTGTGGCTAGTGGCCGGGCGTGGTGGCTCACGCCTATAATCCCAGCACTTCGGGAGGCTGAGGTAGGCAGCATAAGGTCAGGAGTTTGAGACCAGCCTGGCCAATATGGTGAAACCCTGTCGCCACTAAAAATACAAAAATTAGCCAGGCGTAGTGGTGGGCACCTGTAGTCCCAGCTACTCAGGAGGCTAAGGCAGGGAGAACTGCTTGAACCCGGGAGGCGGAGGTCACAGTGAGCTAAGATTACGCCACTACACTCCAGCCTGGGTGACAAAGCGAGACTGTCTCAAAAAAAAAAAGGAAATGTGGCTAATATTTAATTGGCCCACACTATGTGTTTGGTACTTTACATGAAGCATCTCGGTTAATCATCACAACTCCATGATGAAAAGAGAGATGAAGTGACTACCTTAAGGCCACACAGTAAGTGGTGAAGGAGGATTCAGACCCAGTATTTCAGAGCCCAGGCTCCTAATCATTTCACCATATTCCTTCTTTAGCGGATATTTCTTACCTCAGCTGCAGTAAATTTTTCCCTTGGCCCAGCTGTAATCCACAGTTTCACTCCATTTAACTTCTCAGATGTGATTTCATCTTTTAAGCTAGAAATACAATTTTAAAAGCAAATGTTAGGTCCATAATTTAAATCAATTTATGTATTGTTTTAGTCTCTCAACTATTTGGAAGCAGAGGCCACAGAGGCTCAGAGATGAAGGGACGTAGACGTAACTGGTCCAGTCTCTCTCCCAAAGTGAGAATTCCCTCTACAGGCCTGCCCCAGAGTCATCTGGCCTCTGTTCAAATACTTCCAGTAAGTCAAGGTGTTCAAATTAAGACATGCTAAAGCATAAGGAAGTCCTCAACTACTAATTCAATCGGCCCTACCATTAGCTTGTATGATTACATATCCTCACCTACTAAGAAGAAACATACACATACACATACACAAAGTCAAAGTCATTCTCATTTAATTCTCATGTTTCCTTTCCTTAGTATTGACCTCAGTCAAAATATGAAGAAAGCTTCTAAATCTTAAAAAGCTACATGTGTATAATTAGAATAATTTTTTGGTGTGTGGTTTGGAAGACAACTTAATAATACGCTGCTTTAATAATATCCTAACTGCTGATTTCAAAAGAAATGTTTTTTGGTTTTTGTTTTTGACAGAGTCTCCCTCTGTTGCCCAGGCTGGAGTGCAGTGGCATGATCTCGGCTCACTGCAGGCTTCACTGCCTGGGTTCAAGGGATTCTTATCCCTCAGCCTCCTTAGTAGCTGGGATTATAGGCACGCACCATCAACTCAAGTGATCTGCCTGCTTCAGCCTCCCAAAGTGCTGGGATTACAGGCATGAGCTACTGCGTCTTGTCCAAGAGATGTTTTAATAAGAATCTATTTAATTATGAATACTTTTTTAAATTTTTTTGAGACAGAGTCTCACTCTGTCACCAAGCTGGAGTGCAGTGGCGCGATCTCGGCTTACTATAACCTCCGCCTTCTGGGTTTAAGTGATTCTCCTGCCTCAGCCTCCCGAGTAGCTGGGACTATAGGCGGGCACCATCATGCCCAGCTAATTTTTGTAATTTTAGTAGAGACAGGGTTTCACCATGTTGGCCAGGATGGTCTTGATTTTTCTTTTTTTTTTTGAAACAGAGTCTCACTCTGTTGCCCAGGCTGGATCGCAGTGGCGCAATCTCCGTTCACTGCAACCTCCGCCTCCCAGGTTCAAGCAATTCTCGGCTTCAGCCTCCCAAGGAGCTGGGATTACAGGAGCTTGCCACCACGCCTGGCTAATTTAAAAAAAATTTTTAGTAGAGATGGGGTTTCACCATTTTGTCCAGGCTTGTCTGGAATCCCTGACCTCGTGGTCCACCGCCTTGGCATCCCAAAGTGCTGGGATTACAGGTGTCAGCTACCGTGCTGGCCAGTCTTGATCTCTTGATCTTGTGATCCGCCTGCCTCAGCCTCCCAAAGTGCTGGGATCACAGGCGTGAGCCACCGCGCCAGACCTAATCCTGAATAATCTTTAAATTGAGCTTCTCCCACCTAAACAATCTATGTTACATAAGAAAATAAAGACTTCTCAGCTTTATCAGCAGGACAGTATCATTTAGAAGGGAAAACAATATACATGGTCAGTCACCTCTGAATCTTCCAATTACTCCGAAGTTTTTTCTGCATGGATTTATAGCCATTGTTGGTGGTAAATATCTCCTTTTTGTAGGCATTGAAAACAATGGTGCTCCGCAGCTCTTTCTCCATGGTTACCTTATGGAAGAAAGAAGGGATCAGAAAATCAATAAACAATATTCCAAAGACCCTAAAAGCAAGAAATAGGTGCCTTCTACTACTAATTTATCAGGAAAGGGCATACAACTGAAACCTATCTAGGAAATTCCTACAATTCTCAAAGGTTGAGAATGAAATGCAAAAGCATAGCACAGAAACCTAATACCAAAACCAACCCAGCCCTCCACTACCCGTTTTTGCTTTCCACCTCTTGCCCAGACCCTCCCAACAGCTTACACCTATGGCCCTGCCCCGCCATCACCCTGCTCTTATGTCCCAAGACCATGTTTCCAACCTGATTCATCACTGCTAACTACTGTTAAGCACAGGGTATAGTCTTCTAGATTCTTTTTTTCTTTTCTTTTCTTTTTTTTGAGATGGAGTCTTGCTCTATCTTCCATGCTGGAGTGCAACAGCATGATCTCGGCTCACTGTAACCTCCATCTCCTGGATTCAAGCAATTCTCCTGCCTCAGCTTCCTGAGTTGCTGGGATTACAGGCAAGTGCCACCATTCCTGGCTAATTTTTGTATTTTTAGTACAGACAGGGTTTCACCATATTGGTCAGGCTGGTATCGAACTCCTGACCTCATGATCCACCTGCCTTGGCCTCCCAAAGTGCTGGGATTACAGGGGTGAGCCACTGCACCCAGTTCTAGATTCTTTTTATACATATATTAACTTACAGTTTTATTTTATGAATTAGGATCTTACCACATGCATTACTCTGAAACACTTGGTTCACCTAACCTTGTATATTTGACATCTTTCTTTGTCAGTACACATGGATCTACCATATTCTTTTAAACAGCTACACAGGGCTGGGTGCAGTGGCTTATGCCTGTAATTCCAGCACTTTGGGAGGCTGAGGTAGGAGGATCGCTTGAGCTCAGCAGTTCCAGACCAGCCTGGACCACACTCTACAAAAATCAGCAGGGCATGGTGGCACATATCTGTAGTCCCAGCTATTCAGGAGGCTGAGGTGAGAGGACTGCTTGAGTCCAGGAGGCTGAGGCTGCAGTGAGCCACAATTACCTTACTCTGCACTCCAGCCTGGAGAACAGAGAGAGAGATCCTGTCTTTAAACAACAACAACAACAAAAACAGCTGCACAGTATTCATTTTATGGATCTACCATAATTTATTTAACCAGTCATATACTGATTGACATCTTTTATCAAATATTTTCTAGAACAATACTAAAAACATCAATGTTAACATGTTTTTCTGCACTTTGCCTATTTGTAGATTCTTACCTATTGGAATGGCTGAGTAAATCATTTCCAAATTGCCCTCCAAAAAATCATAATTTTATACTTCCACTAACACGCTTCTGTTTCCACACAATCCTATTTTCAGTCTTTGTCGTCTTTGCCAAAAAAAAAAAAGCCCTCATTACTGTTTTAATTTCCACTTTGAAGTTAGTGAGATAGTGGTCCCTTGCGATAGATTTCTGCCACTTGTATTTCTTCTGATTTTCTTGTCCAGGTACTCTGATCATTTTTCTCTTTAAATTTTTCTTTTTAAAAACTTATTATTATTATTTGAGATAAAAGTCCCACTCTGTGACCCAGGCTGGGAATGTAGTGGTACAATCACGACTCACCACAGCCTTGACCTCCCGGGCTCAAGCAATCACCCCACCTCAGCCTCCTGGGTAACTGGGACTACAGGTGCGCACCAGTGCCCAGCGAATTTTTAAATTTTTTGCAGAAGCAAGCTCTCACTACGTTGCCCTTAAACTCCTGGCCTCAAGTGATCCTCCTACCTCAACCTCCCAAAGTGCTGGTTTATAGGCATGAGCCACTGCATCCGGTCAGGTTTCATAATTTTCTAATTGATCATTAAACAAATATTTTCTTAAATTTATTTGGCTTCTGATACTTTTTTTGGTTTGGTTGAATTTTGCAGGCCATATAGATTTTAAATTTTATAGAGTTAAAAGTATTAATATTTTCCTTTCTGGCTTCTGGATGACATGAAACATTTAGAAGAGTTTTTGTCATTCTAAGATTATAAATAAATTCAACAATGCTTTCTTTCAGAACTTTGCAATGTAATTTTTTTTCCTTTTTCTTTTTTTTTGAGACAGAGTATGCTCTGTCGCCCAAGCTGGAGTGCAGTGGCACTATCTCGGCTCACCACAACCTCCGCCTCCCAGCTTCAAGAGATTTTCGTGCCTCAGCCTCCCAAGTGGCTGGGACTACAGGCGCCCAACACATCCGGCTAATTCGTGATGTAATATTTTAACATTTAAATTTTAGTCCATTTGGAAATTATTGTGGTGCTCAAAATGGGCTTCATTCCGTTCTTTTTTTCCTTCTTTTACAAGGAATGGTCTCGCTCTATTACCCAGGCTGGAGTGCAGTGGCACAATCTCGGCTGGCTGCGACCTCTGCCTCCCGGGTTGAAGTGATTCTCCCGCCTCAGCCTCCCCAGTAGCTGGGATTACAGGCGCGCGCTATAGTAGAGATGGTCTTTCACCAGGTTGGCCAGGAGTCTGGAACTCCTGACCTCAAGTGATCCACCCGCTTTGGCCTCCCAAAGTGCTGGGATTACAGGTGTGAGACACCTCGCTCGACTGGTTTAATTTTCTAAATTACTAAAAAAGCTGCCTGACCCCAATTCATCTTTCTAATGCTGATTTGAAATACAGTACCACCTTCCCTATGTAATAAATCCCTATATATAACTGGCTCTTATTCTGAGTTCTAATATATTCTATCTGCCTGTATAAGCTCCTGCTGAGTTCCAAATTTTCTTTTTAAAAAAATTTTTTTTTTTTTTTTCAGAGACAGAGTTTCCCTTTGATGCCCATGCTGGTCTCTGACTCCTGGGCTCAAGGGCTCCTCCTGCCTCAGTCTACCAAGTAGCCAGGACTACGGGCCCACACTGCTGCACCCATCTTCTAAGTAGTTTAATTGCTATACCTTTATGTTATAATAGCTGGAGAGCTATTAGCTCTGGAGAGCTAATTTCCCTTATTACCATTAATTTTAGAATTTTCCTGGATTTCACATATTTATTCTTCTTTAAGCACTTTATCATCATTTTGTCCAGTTGAAAAACTGCCCCCTCCATGATCCCACTAATGTGACACATCTATCTTTTTTTGTTCTGTTAGTTCAGTCCCTGGTGACAGTAGCAAGTCTGCGTTGCTGTACTGTCAGAGTTAGTCAGAAATGCATTTCCTTAATAATACCATAAGGCCTTTAAAACTGTAAAAATAACGAATATTTGGGTAACGCTGCACAACCATTCTCTCGCTTTCTCTTCAATAACATTACCCGTCAAATTAGTATTTCCCACATGAACACCGAGCGATCGCAGCCACGACAGAAGAGAGATTAAGACTTCACGATTCCTCTTCCGATGCTCTTTCATAGTCAGCGGAACGACTAAAAAAGCCGCATCACCCGAGGCCGTGCAGACGGGCGCCCAGCCGGAGCGCCAGGACCCCGGGCTACGTCCGCGCCCAGTTTACTTCACCCCGGTGGACCCTGGAAGTTCCATGACCGGCCCAGCGGCCTCGAAGAGTGTGTCGAGGCCCTCGCCAGCTCCCAGGCCGCCCCAACGCCCCAGCCGGCCCACCACAGTCGGAGCCCTTTACCTGACGCTCAGCGACCACCGGTCACCTGACACCGCCCAGCATCCCGCGGCCAGGTATCCAAGGCCCTTTAGCAACCGGGGAGGAGCGGCGGTGCGCCGGGAGGCGTGGCCCAGGACGGAGCGCTAGCTCCGGCCGACGTGATGACGACAGCACGGAAGGCGCCTCTCAGTCGCAGGCGTCAGGGGTATTGGGTAGGGAGCCTGGCTGATGTGGGACTGTATCATTTGGTGCATGAGGGGCAAATCCAAAAACAAGGAGAATTAACTTTTCACGAAAAATAAACCCATTTACTTTTGTTTAATATCAATTACGACTAAAGACTAATAACGGTAGGACCCAAGTGCCCAAACTTCGCTCCACCCACAGGGAGGAGAATAGTGAAGGCTTCCAGCGAGGGGGTTGGAGAATGCCCCAGCCTCGATTCCCAAGGCGCAGGCGCAGAGCGGAGCCAGGCGCGGGCAGGGCCGGGCGGAGGACGGGGCCGGGCGGAGTGTGGGGCCGGACTATTAGGAACTACTTACCGGAAAAGGGTGAGCTGGGGTAGTGTTGAGAATGATAACACCGGATAATTCTGCTTTATTAACTCCGCATCTTCGCTCGCCATGGTGCTAGGCATGAGCGCCAGCGGTGAGCCCGCAGCCCTTTGGGCAGGGAGTTAGAACTTGAACAGATTCTACAAAAATGTGAAAACTATGAACTGTATTAGGGAGTCTGACGACTAAGCTCGTCAAAAAGGGGCGCCTCTTGAGCAGAGTTTTGAAGAAAGAGTGTTATTCATTAAGGCAAAGGTTGGGGAAGGGCGTTCCCGGCAGAACTGCTTGTGCAAAGAGCATCACCAATACAGGTTGCCCTGCCATCGCCATTAAGGTGGGAAACCAGAAGCCTGCAACTACCAGCAGGCCACCCGACTACCCAGGAAAGCGCTCTGTGCCTACCTTTAGAGGTGTGTGGATTTGTGAACAACGCTGCAGCAGCCTGGAAGACCCAAACTGAAGATTTCAGAGAGCTCTGACAGTTTTTATTTACATGTATGGTTGTCTTCGAGTTTAGGATATTAAAACACACAACTCTTGTTGCTTTTCACAGTTTCTGTCACTGGAAATTTTAAAAGTGGAGACGGGCCGGACGCAGCGGCTCTCTCCTGTAATCCCAGCACTTTGGGAGGCGGAGGCAGGTGGATCTCTTGAGCCCAGGAGTTAGAGACCAGCCTGGGCAACATGGCGAAACCCGGTATCTACTAAAAATACGAAAAATTAGCTGGGCGTGGTGGCGCGCGCCTGTAGTCCCAGCTGATTGGGAGACTGAGGTGGGAGGATTGATTGATCCTAGGAGGCTGGCTGCAGTGAGTCGTCATGGTGCCACCGCACTCTAGCCTAGGCAACACAGTAAATCCTTGTCTCAAAAAAAGAAAAAAAAAGTGGAGAGGGGGTGATATGTGAATTCTCGGTGTCAGATGAAGTGGCTCATGCCTGTAAATCCTAGCATTTTGGGAGGCTAAATTGGGAGGACTGCTTGAGGCCAGGAGTTTGGGACCTGGGTAACAGTAACACCTTTTCTCTCCAATAATAATAGTAATAAGGAAGGAGACCACTACTACTCCTGCTGCCCTCCTCCCCCCACCTTGCCTAGTTGACAAGACAAGAGGAAAGAGAGAAAGAAACAAAAGCAAGATAAATAGCCAGACAACCTTGGCACCACCACCCGGCCCTAGGAGTTAAACAAAGTAATAATAATACCATCAACCCCTGACCTAAACTACTTATCTGTAAATTTCAGACACTGTAGGAAGAAAGCATTATAAAACTTCCTGTTCTGTTAGCTGATGCATGTAGCCCCCAGTCACATTTCCCATGCTTGCTTGATTTATCACGACCCTTTCACGTGGACCCCTTAAAGTTGTAAGCCTTTAAAAAGGCCAAGTATTTCTTTCTCGGAGAGCTCGGCTCTTAAGACGCGAGTCTGCCGACGGTCCCGGCCGAATAAAAAACCTCTTCCTTCTTTAATCCAGTGTCTGAGGAGTTTTGTCTGCGGCTCATCCTGCTACAGTAATAATAAATAAAAAAAGAAAATTAGCCAGGCATGGTGGCAACCACATGTAGTCTTAGCTACTTGGGAGGCTGAGGTGGGAAGATGGCTGGAGCCCAGGAGTTCAGGCTGCGGTGAGCCATGATCGCTGCACTGCACCCCAGCCTGGACAACAGAGTGAGACGCTGTCTCTTTAGAAAAAAAAAAAAAAGAGAGAGAGTTCTGTTCTTGGGGATGCTGTATTTTGTTGCAAAATTGGGTGAATACAGTTTGCAGTTAGGGTAATAATGGAAATGAAGTATTCTCACTGAAAAGAGAGTAGGCCATCCCATTTGAAGGCTGGGACAAATCTTGGGATCTTTCTGCCTGATATGCATTCTCTGTTTGCTACAGCACCTGCCCAGAACATTTCTCCCACTGTTAGAGACTGTAGAAAGACTAAGAGTTTTGGCCAGACGTAGTGGCTCACGCCTGTAATCCCAGCATTTTGGGAGGCCAAGGCGGGTGGATCACTTGAGGTCAAGAGTTCGAGACCAGCCTGGCCAATGTGGTGAAACCCCATCTCTACAAAAAAAAAAAAAAAAAAAAAAAAAAAATTAGCCAGGTGTGGTGGTGGGCGCCTGTAATCCCAGCTTCCCAGATGCTTGGAAGACTGAGGCAGGAGAATCGCTTGAACCCAGGAGGCAGAGGTTGCAGTGAGCTGAGATCGTGCCATTGCCCTCTAGCCTGGGCAACAAGAGTGTAACTCCGTCCCTGCTCCCCCGCCAAAAAAAAAAGGCAAGAGTAAGACTTTTAGAATCAGTAGTGACTGTCACCAAGTTCAGTTCCTTGCTGTGACTTGTACCAGCTGGGTGACTTTGGGCAGTTTTCATAATCTCTGAGCAAATGTATCCTATCTGTGAAGTCAATTTTTTTTTTTTTTTTTTTTTTTTGCCAAGACGGAGTCTTGCTCTGCTGCCCAGGCTGGAGTGCAATGGCGTGATCTCGGCTCACTGCAACCTCCGCTTCCTGGGTTCAAGCAATTCTCCTGCCTCAGCGTCCCAGGTAGCTGGGATTACAGGTGCCTGCCACCATGCCTGGCTAATTTTTGTATTCTTAGTAGAGACAGGGTTTCACCATTTTGGCCAGGCTGGTCTTGAACTCTTGACCTTGTGAATCGCCCACCTTGGCCTCCCAGAGTGCTGGGATTACAGGCGTGAGCCACCGTGCCCGGCCTGAAGTTACTAATTTCTAAATGCTGGCTTATAGTGAGGATTGTAGATAATGCATATACAACTTGGAATGTGCTCCATAAACAGGTTGTAGCATGTTCCATTCAACAGCATAGTTTTTCTTCGTGTTTATTTTTTATCCTGATGAAAATAATTGTGCTTTTACAATCTCAGAACAGATAGAACCATTATGTGTTTCACCGTCCATAGCTGATTGTGTGCTTCTGACACTACTATTACGTTTCTGATCATTATACTCTTGTCTTGCTTTGGGAAGTTAGGGGGATTTTGACCTCTCCCTCATCTTGTCCCACATTTGTCAATTAACCGGCACTATTAAGATAGAAATCAGTGTGTTTCTTTCAGCGTTCTTAGCACATGTGAAAGCTTAACATGAGCTCTTTCTGACCCAGTTTTGATCTCTAATAGCTCAGTGTCATTGGTGTTTTTTCTGTGGTCTCCCAGACTTGTCCCCATGTTTCCTGGGGTAGGGGGCTGGGTGGACAAGACTTGAGGAAGGGAAAGAGTGGGATTGAATTAAGAGGAAAAGGCAATAAAATCACCAGCACACACTGATCCAAGAAAGTTCCTTCCCTTGTCTCCTAACCAAAAAGCTAATAAGGCCACTCAGGAGTATGAACCACACATTTGTAAAACACAAACATAACTTTCTTATTTATTTATTTATTTATTTATTTATTTATTTATTTATTAATAAGACAGAGTCACACTCTGTCGCCCAGGTTGGAGTGCAGTGGCGCGATCTCGGCTCACTGCAACCTCCGACTCCCAGGTTCAAGTGATTCTCGTGTCTCCGCCCCCGAGTAACTGGGACTACCGGCATGCACCACCACGCTCAGCTTATTTTTTGTATTTTTAGTAGAGACGGGGTTTCACCATACGGGCCAGGCTGGTCTACAAACTCCTGACCTCGGCCTCACCAAAGTGCTGGGATTATAGGCGTGAGCCACCGTGCCCAGCCAAAACGAACCACTTTTCCACTGAAGTAAGGAAGCACAATCCATCCCACAAGTGTTCTGAATTTATGAGGTGTTACAGCTCACGTTCTGTCTGATCAGAATTACCTTTAGAAATGACTAATCTTGGCCGGGCGCAGTGGCTCACGCCTGTAATCCCAGCACT
This sequence comes from Piliocolobus tephrosceles, assembly GCF_002776525.5. Taxonomy (NCBI): domain Eukaryota; kingdom Metazoa; phylum Chordata; class Mammalia; order Primates; family Cercopithecidae; genus Piliocolobus; species Piliocolobus tephrosceles. The sequence goes on along the minus strand of NC_045453.1, from coordinate 16,413,178 downwards.
TTGTGATCCGAGACGGGCGGATCACAAAGTCAGGAGATCAAGACCACAGTGAAACCCCGTCTCTACTAAAAATACAAAAAATTAGCCGGGCGTGGTGGCGGGCGCCTGTAGTCCCAGCTACTTGGGAGGCTGAGGCAGGAGAATGGCAGGAACCCGGAAGGCAGAGCTTGCAGTGAGCTGAGATCGCGCCACTGCACTCCAGCCAGGGGGACAGAGCGACACTCCGTCTCAAAAAAAAAAAAAAAAAAGAAATGACTAATCTTGGCCGGATGCGGTGGCTCATGCCTATAATCCCAGCACTTTGGGAGGCCAAGGTGGGCGGATCATCTGAGGTCAGGAGTTCGAGACCAGCCTGACCAACATGGAGAAACCCTGTCTCTACTAAAAATACAAAATTAGCCAGGCGTGGTGGCGCATGCCTGTAATCCCAGCTACTCAGGAGGCTGAGGCAGGAGAATTGCTTGAACTTAGAAGGCGGAGGTTGCAGTGAGTCGAGATTGTGCCACTGCACTCCAGCCTGGGCAACAAGAGCAAAACTCGGTCTCAAAAAAAAAGAAAAGAAAAGAAAATGAAAAGAAAAGGAAATGACTAATACTGAACATATGGAGCTCCATGGTGGCGAGGAAGTTCTAGGCATCAATTCTGCAGCAGCCTCCAGCTCTGACCAGCTCTGAGCTCCCCTATGTGCAGTGGAGCATGGCATGAACCTGGCAGCCAGCCTCAGACCAGGAGCAGCATCCCGTTCAATGTCTCCTCTTCAAGACCCCATTTCTCACACTTGGCTTGTTCCAGCCAACTTTTGACTTAGCTCCTCACTAAAGATGTTGGCAGTCATTCTGCCTGGACCTAATAGCCAGAGCGAGAAGCAGACCAGCACAAAAGTTCAATGTGAGAGCCCTGGAGCCAGCTTGTAGGGCTCCAAGTCCCGGCTCCGGCCTTTATCAGTTATGTGACCTTCAGGCAAGGAACAACTTCTCTGACTCTGCATCTTCATTGGTAAAAAGGGGATAGTAATAATTCCTACCTCAGGGTTGTTTGGATGGAAAATTTGTAATAGACATGGAAGAGTCTAGCACAGCAACTAGCCCAGCATAGGCAGGCGATCTAAAGCTAACTTTGGCCAATTAAGCAAAAAAGGACTGTGTTAAAAAGGATCAGAAGTTCTCAGATCATTTGGAAAGCTAGATAAGACTTGAGGCTTGGGCAGGTGCAGTGGCTCATGCCTGTAATCCCAGCACTTTGGGAGGCTGAGGCGGGAGGATCACTTGAGGTCAGGAGTTCGAGAACAGCCTGGCCAAAATAGCGAAACCCTGTCTCTGCTAAGAATACAAACAATAATTAGCCGGGTGTGATGGCGCGTGCCTATAGTTCCACCTACTAGGGAGGCTGAGGCAGGAGAATCACTTGAACCCGGGAGGCGGAGGTTGCAGTGAGCTGAGATAGCACCACTATACTCCAGCCTGGGCAACAGAGCAAGACTGTCTGAAAAAAAAAAAATACTTGAGGCTTCTAGGAATGATATTGCAGGGCTGGTCTGATGGCATTGCTGCCATTGAGCACCAACTGCCACAGTTTGCATCTTTGCCATTTCTACCCCAGGAACTCAATTTTGTGGATACTGCTGCCACAGTTACCACACAAAAGAGCACTCCCAATCCCTTTCCTGAGTCAAAGTGTGGCACGGGTGCATCCCTGGTCCCCATGCCTGGCCCTGGCTAAGGGGAGGCTGGGAAAGTCGGTGTCTAGCATTTTCAGCTAAAAAGACAAAATTAGCCAGGCGTGGTGGTACATGCCTGTATTCCCAGCTACTCAGGAGGCTGAGGCAGGAGAATTGCTGGAACCTAAGTGGAGGTAGTTATTGCCCCCCATTAAGTCTCATAAAACAGGGGATTCCCTGGAGACAAGAAGGGGTTCAGATACCAGGCACCCAGACCCAATAACGAATGTCCAATATTACCCGCAACAAAGACAGATATCAACATAGAACAATAAGAGATATGATACCCGACGAGCTTGTTACATCTCTGTCATTTTACACACTGAGATCAAAATCCAGACACCAGGAGGCCCTCTGGTAAAGACTGCTGGCTGCCTACTCTCCCCTTCTCCCTTAGTGTCAGAACCCCTTGGTTATGAGGGATAGTCACGTACCCAGCAAATGAGCCACATCTCCCAGCCTCCATTCCAGGTAGGGGTGGGTGGTTAGTGAGATGGAAGCAGAAGGCATTGGGTAGAGCTTTTGGGAAAGCTCTTCAAAAGCGCCCTTTGCTCTTCTCCCCCTTTCCTCTGTTTCCCTTCCCCAAACACAAAATTGGCAGCTAGAGCTCCAGTAACCATCTTGTAGCAAACCCAACATTGGAAGCCATTTGTCAAGGTTGGCAGGGCAGAAATACAGCCTCTGAGTAGCTGATGACCTGTCCTGCCAGCCCTGGACTCCATAACATTATTTTTCTTTTTCTTTTTTTTTTTTTTTTTGAGACGGAGTCTTGCTGTGTCTCCTGGGCTGGAGTGCAGTGGCCGGATCTCAGCTCACTGCAAGCTCCGCCTCCCGGGTTCACGCCATTCTCCTGCCTCAGCCTCCGGAGTAGCTGGGACTACAGGCGCCCACCACCTCGCCCGGCTAGTTTTTTGTATTTTTAGTAGAGACGGGGTTTCACTGTGTTAGCCAGGATGGTCTCGATCTCCTGACCTCATGATCCGCCCGTCTCGGCCTCCCAAAGTGCTGGGATTACAGGCTTGAGCCACCGCGCCCGGCCTCATTATTTTTCTTTTATGTTGTGGAAAAAAATAAACCTGCTTCTCATTTAAGCCATTGTTACTTTGAGTCGCTCTTCCTAGCAGCTGAAGGTAATTCCTTACTAATACCAGCTGGCCTCAGTAGTTTCACAGGTGCTTCTCTTCTAGCAATCCAAGATGTCATCATCCTCTGGCGCATAAGAAAATCCCAGGAATGCACTTGAGGCCCCAGAGCTGCTGGCCACAGTGTCAGGGGTACAGCCAATGGACTTGGACACAGCTTCCTGGGTGAACTCTGGGTCAAAATGCTTCAAGTCAGCAGGTCCTGCCTGTCAATAAAAGCCAACGATAAGAAGAAAACACCGGGGTCAGAGCTGCCAAAGGAGCCCAAATCCTCAGGGATGTCAGGCCTCTGTGAGTACCCCATGCTTCATAGTCATCCATACTTGACTGTCACTTTCCTGTGCATTTACATTGATCATTTTATCCTCTCGCCCCCTGGTATTCTGCCTCCACACCAATCCTTAGACAAGTCAGTTAATCAACATATACTTACTGAATGCCTACCAGGTACTGTTCATGGCGCTGGGAACACAGGAGAACAAGACAAAGTGAGCCCCTGCATTCGTGGAGCTTACACTGTGTAGGGGGTAGGAGGATTGATAATAAGCATGTGTACAAATAGATAACTTAGGATGGTGATAGGTCCTGTGAAGAAGATAAAATAGGATAATATGGCGGAGATTGGGGCTGCTTTAGTTATTTTGGAGGAAGACCTGTGAGGGAGATTACAAAAATGATGACAAATTCTCGATTTCCCATGTAGAAGTGGAGTCTATTTCTCCATTCCTTTAATGTAAGTTAGCCATATGACTTGGTTAGGCCAATGGGACATTACCAAATACGACACAAACAGAGGCTTGAAAAATGTACATCAGAAGTTGCTCCCTTGCTATACTTCTAACCCTGAGGCCACCATGTGAACAGCCCCAGACTAGCCTGCTGAAGCATGGGAGGCTTCATGAAGAACTCAGTTGCCCTGGCTGCCTGCCAACTCCCAGGCATGGGAGTGAGGCAATTCTAGATCAACAACTGCCAACTGTCCCGCTAGCTGACCACAGACATGAGAGAGCTCCACAGAGACCAGCTGGCCTGGCTCAGACTTAAAAAAAAAAAACAAAACAACACACACACACATAGAATCCGAACAAAATAATTTTTTTAAGAGACAAGGTCTTTTTGCCCTGTCACCCAGGCTGGAGTGCACCGGCATGATCACAGCTCACTACAGCTTCCACATCCCACCTCAGCCTCCTGCTGGGACTACAGGCATGCAGCACCACACCTGGCTAATTTTCTGTTTTTCTATAAAGATGGGGTCTCGCCATGTTGCCCAGGCTGGTCTTGAACTCCTGGCCTCAAGCAATGCTAATGACTTGGCCTCACAAAGTGCTGGGGTTACAGATATGAGCTACCATGCCTGGCCAAAAGATTGTTGTTTTAAACCACCTAGCTTTGGAGTTGCTTGTTATGCACCAAGAGCTAACCAATACAATCTCTCTGAGGAGGAGGCCTCGGTTTTATAAAGTAAGCAGCTGAGGAAGGGGAAGGGCTTGCAAATCTTCAGTGTGCAAGTTGGGCTATGGAGCCAAACAGATCAGTTTCCAGCTTCTCAATAAGGCAACAAGACAAGGTAGTCCCAGCCCAGCACTCAGAGTTCCAAGATCAGAATATGTATCCTGGCCCTTATTAGTTGTGTGACCCTAGAAGAAAATAATACTAAAGAAACTTACTGAAGACCTCACAAATGGTAGGTGGCAAAACCAGGAATCCAGCTTCGGAGTGTCTCATTCTAAAGTCCATGCATCTGTGCCTAGTATTCCATGTATGATTCTCTCTCCAGGGTATCAGTTTGACGTTGTCTTTTTTAAATTTTACTGTCTTTTTAAAATTCCAAGGAAAAGAAGCTTTTCTGGTGCCTGGCCTGAGTGTATCCTACTGATCCAGTGCCCAAAGACAAGTTCATGAATAGGTAATTCACGAACGGAGAGAGAGAAATGGTGAATTAACATTGGCAGTGTTTCGTATGCAGGCTGTTTCGATGGAAGGGACTTGGCACCACGCTTTACAGGTAGACCACACAGCCTCAAATGCCCACCTCCAATAGGGCTCCTTTCATTCACACTGCCACTACCAATTAACATTGCAAAACCAGCACTTTGGGAGGCCAAGGCGGGAGGATCACTTGAGGTCAGGAGTTCGAGACCAGCCTGGCCAACATGGTGAAACTCTGTTTCTACTAAAATACAACAACAAAAAAATTAGTCAAGCATGGTGCTAAATGCCTGTAGTCCCAGGTACTTGGGAGGCTGGGGCACGAGAATTGCTTGAACCTGCAGAGGCAGAGGTTGCAGTGAGCTGAGATCGTGCCACTGCACTCCAGCCTTGGCAACCAAGCAAGACTCCATCTCAAAAATATAAAAAACAAAAGCCAGGCACAGTGGCTCATGCCTGTAATTCCAGCACTTTGGGAGACTGTGGTGGTCAGATCACTTGAGGTCAGGAGTTCAAGACCAGCCTGGCCAACATGGCAAAACCCCATCTCTACTAAAACTACAAAAATTAGCCAGGTGTGGTGGCACATGCCTGCAGTCCCAGCCACTCAGGAGGCTGAGGCAGGAGAACTGCTTGAACCAAGGAGACAGAGGTTGCCATTAAACTGAGATCGTGCCACTGCACTCCAGCCTGGGCAACAAAGTGAGACTCCATCTCAATAAAACAAAATAAAAATGAAAATGAAAAAAAAAAAAAAAAAACGGCCAGGTGTGGTGGCTCACACCTGTTATCCCATCACTTTGGGAAGTTCAGGGGGTGGATCAGTTGAGCCCAGAAGTTCAAGATCAGCCTGGGCTACATAGAAAAACCTCATATGTACAAAAAATACAAATTAGCTAGGGGTAGTGGCACCCACCTCCCAACTACTCGGGAGGTTGAGATAGGAGGATGGCTTGAGCCCAGGAGGTGGAGGTTGCAGTAGGCAGAGATCATGCCACTGCACACCAGCCTGGGTGACAGAGTGAGACCCTATCTCAAAAAATAAATAAATTTAAAAAACTAACCATCTTTGCTATAAGACAGAGAAATATAAATTAAAACAATTAAGAGTTGCTGTTTTTTACTTACCAAATTTGCAAAGTAAAAAACAATAACAACACATGCTTCAGAGTACAAGTAAGATGAGAACTCTCCAGCAGGTGCCGCTGGTAGGCAGTAGATGGTTCTCCCTTCCACACAGTAAAAACGCCTAAAAATGGCCAGGTGCGGTGGCTCACACCTGTAATCCCAGCACTTTGGGAGGCCAATGCAGGTGGATCACTTGGGGCCAGAAGTTCGAGACTAGCCTGGCCGATATGGTGAAACCCCATTTCTACTAAAAATACAAAAATTAGCCAGGCGTGGTGGCACATGCCGATAATCACAGCTACTCGGGAGGCTGAGACATGAGAATTGCTTGAACCTGAGATCATGCCACTGCACTCCAACCTGGGCAACAGAGCAAGACTCTGTCTCAAGGGGGAAAAAAAAAAAAGAGAGAGAGAGAGAATCTGAAAATGTGAGCATTGGGAACCCCCATCTGGAATCCATCTTAAGGAAATAACCAGAATTCTGGACAAAGACGTATACTTAAAGCTGTTCATCAGGACATCATTATAAAGAAAAAACATAGTAAAACCAGAAGATTGCCATTAGGAACATGGGTGAGTAAATTATGTTACCAACATAGGATTGAAATATTATGCAGCCACTAAAAATTTCACTTATAAATTTTTTATGACATGAGGAAATTATAATAACATAGTTTTTAGCCAAAAAAGGAGGAAGATATATAGATGAATAGATACACACACATACACACATAGATATTATAAAGTAGGACCTAACTAGGTTAGGAAAAAAAAACCCAGGCTGGGCATGGTGGTTCATGCCTGTAATCCCAGCACTTTGGGAGGCTGAGGTGGGCGGATCACGAGGTCAGGAGATCGAGACCATCCTGGCTGACACGGTGAAAACCCATCTCTACTAAAAATACAAAAACAAAATTAGCCAGACCTGGTGGCGGGTGCCTGTAGTCCCAGCTACTCAGGAGGCTGCGGCAGGAGAATGGCGTGAACCTGGGAGGCAGAGCTTGCATTGAGCCGAGGTGGTGCCACTGCACTCCAGCCTGGGCAACAGAGTGAGACTCCATCTCAAGAAAAAACAAAACAAAAAAACACATAGAAAAGTGACTGGAAGGAAATATGCCAGTGGTTTCCCTTAAGTAGTGAGATAATAAGCATTTCCCCACTGCTACTTTACACTTTTCTGTTTTACATATATTCCTCTTTTTTTTTTTTTTTTTTTTTTGAGACAAAGTCTCCCTCTGTTGCCTAGGCTGGATTGCAATGGCATGATCTTGGCTCACTGTGACCCCTGCCTCCCGGGTTCAAGCTATTCTCCCACCTCAGCCTCCCGAGTAGCTGGGGTTACAGGTGTGCACCACCACTTCTGGCTAATTTTTGTATTTCTAGTAAAGACAGGGTTTCACCATGTTGGCTACACTGGTTAGTTCTCCCTTCCACACAGTGAAAAGGTGGTATGAATCAAGAACCTAAAAATGGCTGGGCTGACCTCAGTGACCTGCCCTTAAGTGATCTGCCCACCTCAACCTCCCAAAGTGCTGAGATTACAGTCGTGAGCCACCGCGCCTGGCCAGTGTTTTACATACTTTTTGTAAGAATATATGTCATTTTTATTATCAGGAAAAAGTCTATAAATAGAAAAAGATAAAATCTTTCTAAACGTTTGGCCCTATGTGCGTGTGCTACGTGACACAGAGGACTTCACAAACTGTAAAAGGCTCTGAAGCCAGAGTTATTTATTGGTGCTAAAGATAAAGGAGCAGCAACATGGCTCTTTATCTAAGAGCTGCACCTGTGGTCAGGACCAGTTCTACCTCTAACTGACTGTGTAGCCTAGGACAAATGCCTGAGCTTCTTGGACCCCCAGTTTTTCCATCTGGATAAGGAGAGTTGGTACACATGGCAAGCTCCCCCAGCCCCGGAAATCCAGAATCTAGAATGCTGTGACCTCTTACCACATTTGGGTTGAAGGGTGGCGTTAGCCTCTTGTGGTACAGGTCATCCCAGTTTATAGGGCTGAAGAATACATGGTTCTTAATCTCAAGCTGCAGGAAATGCAGAAAAAAGGTGCTGGTTAGAAGTAGCCCGCCCCATGGGTGTTCTCACCTCACTCCCACATCCTCCAGAGCTCCACCAGCAACTGGCTGTCAACTGGAAATTAACTTGCAGTTCTGGCCGGTTTCCTGGGACAAGAGAGTTTTGTAGCCAACCCTCTCCCATCATCCAGAATCCAAACCCTTCTCCCCACTACAGCATCTGTTTATTCCAAAACTATTTACTGAGCATCTTCTCTGGGCACCGACCCCTTGCTAGGCTTTGGGGGTGTCAGTGAATAAGACAGCAGAATCTGCTCTAGGGGTGGGGAAGTGCCAGTGGGAGCTCGGGGACCCCTCCCCTCACTCTGCTTCAGGACATCTTGAGTTTTCCAGTATGCAAACAAGAGAAATAGACTAAATCAACTCACTAGGGAAGGCTTGAAGAATAAAGCCCCCAAGAAGACCTTCGGATTCCCAGACAACCAGGTTTTAGGACTCAGCCCTGGTCAGGATTCACCACCTTTCCTAATCAAAATCAACGTTGGCACCAACTTCTTTCCATCACATCCTCTATCTGTGTTTCTCAAATAATCATTCTCCACCTCCCTATATCAGGAACCCCAGTGGGCTGGTTAACAACTCAGATCCAAAATATCTCTATAAGAGGCTGGGTGCGGTGGCTCATGCCTGTAGTCCCAGCACTTTGGGAGGCCAAGGCGGGGGTGGATCACCTGAGGTCAGGAGTTCATGACCAACCTGGCCAACATGAAAAAACCCCGTCTCGCCGGGCGCGGTGGCTCAAGCCTGTAATCCCAGCACTTTGGGAGGCGGAGACGGGCGGATCACGAGGTCAGGAGATCGAGACCATCCTGGCTAACACGGTGAAACCCCGTCTCTACTAAAAAATACAAAAACTAGCCGGGCGAGGTGGCGGGCGCCTGTAGTCCCAGCTACTCGGGGAGGCTGAGGCAGGAGAATGGCGTGAACCCGGGAGGCGGAGCTTGCAGTGAGCTGAGATCCGGCCACAGTACTCCATCCCGGTCGACAGAGTGAGACTCTGCCTCAAAAAAAAAAAAAGAAAAAACCCCGTCTCTACAAAAATAGAAAAATTAACCAGGAGTGGTGGTGTGTGGCTGTAATCCTAGCTACCTGGGAGGCTGAGGTAGGACAATCGCTTGAACCCGGGAGGCAGAGTTTGCAGTGAGCCGAGATCATGCCACTGCACTCCAGCCTGGGCGACAGAGCAAGACTCTGTCTCAAAATAAAAATAAGTAAAGCCTCCAAAAGAATACCCGAGAAATTGGTAATATTGGTTGCCTCTGAATTGAGGAACTGGGTGGCTGGAAGGACTTTTTCTGGATATTCTTTTGTACCCTTTGAATTTTGATCTATGTGAATGTATAACTTATTTTAAGAGTCATACTTTTTTTTTAAGATGCAAATTTTTGCTTGGAACAGGAGACTTATCTTCATGGAAACCCCTGTTCTTTAAGCTGGCCAGGAATAGGCAGCAGATGCCCTAAATGTTGTTATAATTTACAGTAACTGAAATGTAAAGCTTTTGGTACAAACACTTAAAAAGCACTTACTGTGCGCCAGACACTGCTGAGAGCACTTTGCATATATTAATACTAATCCATTTGATCTTCAAAACAGCTATGTTAGGTGCTGTTATTACAATGGGGAAACTGCGGCTCACAGAGAGAAATTAAGCAACATGTCTGAGGTCCTGTAACCAGTAAGTGGTGAAGGAGGGATCTGAACCCAAGTAGACTGCCTCATAGTCTATTCTTTTTTTTTTTTTTTGAGCTAGAGTCTCACTCTGTTGCTGAGGCTGCAGTGCAGTGGCGCCCATCTCAGCTCACTGCAACCTCCACCCACCCCCAGGTTCAAGCAATTCTCATGTCTCAGCCTCCTGAGTAGCTGGGATTACAGGCACCCACCACCACACCTGGCTAATTTTTGTACTTTTAGTAGAGACCGGCTTTTGCCATGTTGGCCAGGCTGGTCTCAAACTCCTGACCTCAGGTGATCCCCCCGTCTTGGCCTCCCAAAGTGGTGGGATTACAGGTGTGAGCCACTGCACCTGGCCTATTCCATTCATCTTAACCACTGTGTTAGAAAAGAAAGCCAACTCCTGGTGAGAAAAGTATTGTGGCCTTCTTTTTGTAAATCCAAATTATCTTGTGTTGAATTTAAAAAGTAGGATTATTTTTAAGGTGCCACTTTAATGAATGAATATAATGAATTTGCTAAGAATGGACTATGAATCATTTATCCCTATATCCCATTTGCCCAGCCTGGGGTCTGGCAAGGAAGAAGTGCTCAGATATTTGTAAAAAGCAAGTGCTGGCTGGGCGCAGTGGCTCATGCCTGTAATCCCAGCACTTTGAGAGGCTGAGGCGGGCAGATCACTTGAGGTCAGGTGTTCGAGACCAGCCTAGCCAACATGGTGAAACCCCGTCTCTACTAAAAAAAAAAATACAAAAATTAGCCAGGCATGGTGGAGGGTGTCTGTAGTCCCAGCTACTCAGTAGGCTGAGGCATTAGAATTGCTTGAACCTGGGAGGTGGAAGTTGCAGTGGGTCGAGATCGCGCCACTACACTCCAGCCTGGGGGACAGAGCCAGACTCAGTCAAAAAAAAAAAAAAAAAAAAAAACGCCAGGCATGGTGGCTCATGCCTGTAATCCCAGCACTTTGGGAGGCCGAGGCGGGCAGATCATGAGGTCAAAAGATCGAGACCATCTGGCCAACATGGTAAAACCCCATCTCTACTAAAAATACAAAAATGAGCTGGGCGTGGTGGTGTGTGCCTGCAGCCCCAGCTACTCTGGAGGCTGAGGCAGGAGAATCTCTTGAACTCGGGAGGCGGAGGTTGCAGTAAACCGAGATTGCACCACTGCACTCCAGCCTGGCAACAGAGCGAGACTCCATCTCAAAAAAAAAAAAAAGCAAATGCAGTCCACTCTCCACAAAGAAGCCAGAGGAATATTCTATAAACTTAAATCAGGTCATGCCACACCTCTGCTCAAAACACCCTAAAACTTGCCACTCTCCTCCTTGTTCCCATAGCAGGACTTCTGCACATGCTGTGCCCTGTGTCTGGGGAGCCTTTGCCCAGCTGTCTTCATGGCTGCCTCTTTCTCATCCTTCAAGCCTCAGCCTAATTGTCACCCCCTCAGAGAGGGACAGGACTCCAGGTTTCCGGCACAATGGAGAGAGTAGCTAGTCAGCTAGTAGCAGTAGCGAATTTCCAAACGAACAAGTGAGCAGCGCCTGGTTTTAGAAGGCAGCAGGATATATGTTAATGTGCTTCTGAGCCCTGACAATGCCAGTATCAATTTGCCCCCCTCCCATTATTGTTTATCTCAGCTCATTGTTCATTTTCTTCCTGACACTTGTCATATCTTGTGATAATTGTATATAATGTTTGGGTTTTTTGCCTACTCCCAACCCCAAACTTTTTTGTTTTTGTTTTTGAGATGGATTTTTGCTTGTTGCCCCGGGTGGAGTGCAATGGCATGATCTCTGTTCACTGCAACCTCCGCCTCCTAGGTTCAAGTGATTCTCCTGCCTTAGCCTCCCAAGTAGCCAAGATTACAGGTGCCCACCACCACACCCAGATAATTTTTGGTATTTTTAGTAGAGGCGGGGTTTATACCATGTTGGCCAGGCTGGTCTCAAACTTCTGACTTCAGGTGATCCACCTGCTCTGGTCTCCCAAAGTGCTGGGATTACAGGCATGAACGCTACACCCAGCCCCCACCCCAAACTTAATAAGGGCAGAGACCCAGCCTATTGAATCTCTAACACCTAGCTCAATACCTGGCACATAGTTGGTGCTTAGTAAATGTCAATTGACTAAGAGAACTAGACTAGAGAAAGTAGTCAGCTAGTAGCAGTAGCGAATTTCCAAACGAACAAGTGAGCAGCGCCTGGTTTTAGAGGGCAGCAGGATATATGTTAATGTGCTTCTGAGCTGCCTCTGCAGGAAGCTGCGAGCCCCATGGGGGCCAGTGCTCCACTGGCAGGTCACCTACAAAGTCTGCTTTGGAGCCCAGCCGCTGCCTCTGGTCCTTGTGGAGAAGGCTTTGCAGGAGGTCACAGGCGGCCACCGTCCGGCCCCCAGGGATCTGTAGCGGCTGGTGCAGAATGTTCTCATACATCTGGGATACGTCTTGGCTGTAGAAGGGCGGCTGGGGAGACAGGGAGAGCAACTGGAGGATCACCCATGCAAAAGTGAACACAGGCTCCGGGAGACCTGGAGCAAGGTGGGCGCTGGGAGGACTCAGCATGACCCCCTGTCTTGTGCAATGGCTCGCATGGCAGACTGGAAAGAGACAGGACTCCAGGTTTCCGGCACAATGGAGAGAGTTGCTAGGAAGGCCAGAAGTCTCTTCCCACCAGTGTGAGGCCCATCTCTTTTCATCTAGCTTGCTCACCAACTTTGCATTTGGCAACATTTGCACTTTCACCTTCATCATTTCACCCCAGTCTCATAACTATCCTCCAAGAGAGTTGTAATTTTTCAGATAAGAAAACAAGACTCAGAGCAATCATGCTGCACAGTTAGGAAGAGAGCCAGGCCCCAAACCATATCCAGGGTCCCCTTCTCTTTCTTACTATTCTTCTTCCCAAGCCTCTTCCAGCTGTTCCTTCCCCTTAATCCACAGAGTCTGTTCCTTCCTAGGAACCAAGCTATGTTGGTGAAACCACCCCCAAAGCAAAGCATGGCCTAGGGCAAATCTACACATGCCTCTACCTAAGCAGGCAGCCTAGGACTGGGGCCAGGGGTGGTTCCACAACCTATCAGGACTGTGATCTCTCTTGGTCTCAATTTCCCTATCAGCAAAATATGAATAATTCCATTTCCTTCCGTCAGTCTCCAAAGGCTATTTTGAGGCACCCAAGGTGAGACAGTGTGTTGTAAACGATAAAGTGCTAAACTAACTTTTTTTTTTTTTTTTGAGACAGAGTCTCCCTCTGTCACCCAGACTGGATATGTGGTGGTGTGATCTCGGTTCACTGCAGCCTCTGCCTCCCAAGTTCAAGTGATTCTTCTGCCTCAGCCTCCCGAGTAACTGGGATTATAGGTGCTCGCCACCATGCCCAGCTAATTTTTGTATTTTTAGTAGAGATGGGGTTTCAGCATGTTAACCAGGCTGGTCTTGAACTCCTGACCTCAGGTGATCCACCTGCCTCAGCCTCCCAAAGTGCTGGGATTAAGGGTGCGAGCCACCGCTCCTGGCCTAAACTAACATTATTGGAAAAAAAAAAAAATAATAATTCGCATATCTGCTTTGGTGTTATCTTTTTTAGTCTGGAATGAAGAGATGCCTTGCTCATTTTCCTGGGCAGAGCTTGTGTAGACCACATGAGAGATAAACCCATCCCTAGCCAGATGGCCCTTGTAGATGGCTACCCCCGACTCACCAGGCCGTGTAGCATCTCGTAGAGGACCGCCCCCAAGCACCACCAGTCTACTGCCCGATCATAAGGCTCTTTCCGAAGCACTTCAGGTGCCAAGTACTGTTAGAAGGAAACACACTTATCTGAATGAAATAAGTTGTTAAGCCTCAGTTGCCTCATCTGTAAATAAGGCACTTGGAGGAAGATGACCAAGAGCTGACCTTGCTGTGCGTGTGCTCTGTGGCTGTGCATGTGTTCATTCATCAATCATTCACCGGAGGCCTGCTTTCTGCAGGGCCCTTTGCCACGGGCTGGGGACGTAGAAGAGGTCAGCCAGGGCTGCTTTGTGCAATTTACATGGTATGTACCACACAAAAGCATCAGCCAAAAGGGTAAAGGGGGCTGCAGTCGTGGCTGTGATCCACTCACCAAGACACAACACTATTTCAGAGGTATTATCTGTCAACTTTATTTTTGTTTCAAGAGGTGTTTTTTCTAATTAGTCTGCCCGGAGGGGGTGCCTTTTTCTATTTACGCAAAGGCATTCAGCGGGCTATCGTGTCCTGGGAATGGAGGGCCCTGGGAGTACTCTCACAGGGCAGTGTGGAGACGAATGTGAGTGTAAGTAAAAGTAAATGTGGTATATCCTTGTGCTGGAAACCCTAGGGTCAGACGAGAGGGTCAGGAAGGAGGGGGTGACCCCTGAGCTATTGATAAATAAATGCACACCATGCCTGTATGCCTTGCCTGAGGAAGAGAACCTGGGAACAAAAAAAAAGAGGCTTACTGATTTCTTACCTAGTGTCTCTGCCACTGAGTCAGGGGCAAGGTCTCAGCAACAGGAAAAGCTGCTCTGAGAGACTGTGTGGGTCTAGGAAGGGCAGAGTCACACAGACCTGAGCCCCGGTTGGTGTGTGGTCTCAGCCAGGGCATTTAACCTTTCAGAACCTGGTTTTCTCATAGAAAAAATGAAGATGCCAAATCTCTCCCAGACGCTGTTCTAAGATGCTAACATATGTGCTGGCCCTCGAACAATGGGAGCAACCATGGCTACTCTTGCCTGTGCCCCCCAACACCGTGGAAGTGGCTGAGTCATGGTTAGGTGATGTGTTGGGGCCACATGTCTCCTACATGAGCTGGGATTCCATATCCTTTGCTCCCAACCCTAGCAACGTTCAAGGAAGGGATGGTTGGACTGTCAGGCTTTGGGGGGCTGGCTTTATCCAGCAAACACCACCCGCCATACACAAACACAGACAATGGCTCCTGCTCAGAGAAGTCATCTGACCATCAGCTACCCTAGAACCAAAGTGAGGAGGCTCCAAGACCCAACTTTTCAAGCATATGGGGAAAAAGAGAGCAGCTGAGGTCTTGTCTCATGCCAGGTGGGGAGGAGCCTCCCAGTCTGTAGCCTCAGCCCTCCAACCCTCACCCTGACATCTGTCTAGCCACTGGGGACCCCTTCAGGCCCAAAGTCCAAGGTCTAATATTGGTGGGAGTTCAAAGAAAGGTTTTTTTGTTTGTGTTTGTTTTTGAGACAAAGTCTTGCTCTTGTCCCCCAGGCTGGAGTGCAATGGTGTGATCTCGGCTCACTGCAACCTCTGCCTCCCAGGTTCAAGCAATTCTCCTGCCTCAGCCTCCCAAGTAGCTGGAATTACAGGCGCCTGTCACCACGCCTGGCTAATTTTTGTATTTTTAGTAGAGACAGGGTTTCGCCATGTTGGCCAGGCTGGTGTCGAACTCCTGACCCCAGGTGATCTGCCCTCCTCAGCGTCCTAAAGTGCTGGGATTACAGGCGTGAGCCACCACACCCAGCCCAAAGAAAGGTTTTAACTTTAGGGCTGCAGACAGACCTTGTTAGGACATATAGACACGTCTGAATGACTGCTGAGATCTGCAAATTGTAACCCTCCAGGCTCTTGGCTGCTGGAAGATGGACATGGATCTGTGGTTTACACTTGCCAGCCCAGGTTCTTAACTCTCAAGCCAGGCCCTCTTGTTGCACGTGGACTTCACCCTGCAGATCAGTAGTGTTCAATACAGCAGCCACTGGCCACACGTGGTTACTGAACACTTAAAATGTGGCTGCTCCAAATTGAGATGGGCTGTAAGTGTTAAAATTCGTGCCAGATTTTCAAGACTTAGTTAGAAAAAAAAAGGAATAAAATATTTCAACCATTTTTATACCGACGGTATGTTGAAATGAGAATATTGTATATATTGGGTTAAATAAAATATATCATTAACACTAATTTCACCTGTTACTTTCTTACTTTTTAAATGTGGCTGCTGGAAATTTTTAAATTATGTGTGTGGTTTGCATTTCTCTTTCTTTCTCTCTCTTTTTTTTTTTTTTTTTTTTTTTGAGACGGAGTCTCGCTCTGTCGCCCAGGCTGGAGTGCAGTGGCGCGATCTCGGCTCACTACAAGCTCCGCCTCCCGGGTTCATGCCATTCTCCTGCCTCAGCCTCCCGAGTAGCTGGGACTACAGGCGCCCACCATCTCGCCCGGCTAGTTTTTTGTATTTTTAGTAGAGACGGGGTTTCACCGTGTAGACCAGGATGGTCTCGATCTCCTGACCTCGTGATCCACCCGTCTCGGCCTCCCAAAGTGCTGGGATTACAGGCTTGAGCCACCGCGCCCGGCCTTCTCTCTCTCTCTTTCTTTCTTTCTCTCTTTCTTTTTGAGATGGAGTTTCACTCTTGTTGCCCAGGCTGGAGTGCAATGGCACGATCTCGGCTCACTGCAACCTCCGCCTCCTGTATTCAAGCGATTCTCCTGCCTCAGCCTCCTGAGTAGCTGGGACTACAGGTGCCCGTCACCACGCCCAGCTAATTTTTTGTATTTTTAGTAGAGACAGGGTTTCACCATGTTACCCAGGCTGGTCTCAAACTCCTGACCTCAGGTGATCTGGCCACCTCAGCCTCCCAAAGTGCTGGGATTACAGGCATGAGCCACCATGCCCAGCCTGCGTTTCTATTTCTATTTCTACTGGATAGCACTGCGGTAGAGCTTCACCAGCGGCTAGCTGTCTGGGTCTCAGCAGTCCTAGAGCTGGTGCCTCCATTACACAGATGAGGAAACCAAGGTTCAGTGTACAGCCAACTCAGGAGAAGCGCTTGGGTCAAAGGAGTGAGTCCCCCTTGCTGTAACCTGTTGGCTGTAATCAGGAGCTGTGGCCTCACCCACTCATGACCTCCACTCTCCTGGGATGTTTACGCTTACCTCGGGGGTACCACAGAACGTGGATGTGGTCTCTTCAGGCTCTACACCTTCCTTGCAGAGGCCAAAATCCGTCAGCACCACGTGTCCCTGAGAATGAGGGAGGGCATGGGCCAGAGGGTGGTATGAGGGTTGCCCAGGGTATGCCCAGGCCTAACCCCAAAGCCCAGATGTCACACCCCAGGGCAGCAGCTGTGGGATCTGATGCCCAGGCACAGACTGGAGGCTCCACACCAACCCAGGGGTCCTGGACTAGATGCCAGCAACATCATAGGGGGCCAGGTGGGCACATGTGTTCCACTCTCTGCCCACAGCTCATCACAAACTCAGACCCAGCCCTACAACAGTGGCAGCTTCAGTATGCCCTTGTGGACAGACACCCCCTAGACAGAGGCTGGGGACTCAGAAAGCAATCACACTTTGTGGCAGCTGGGCAGGAAAGTAGAGTGAATAGATACTGTGGGGCTCTGCCCGGATCCCTGAAACCAGCCTACAGAAGAACCATGCCCATCCCCATCCCCCTGCTGCTAGAACATTGCCCGCACCCAAAGTTATGCCCCCTCCTTAGGAGCAATCCATGTCCAGGGGCACAAAGGCCCATCCTCTTTGCCTCATTTTGGGACAATCCTAGAGAGCCATCCTGGCTTAGGCCCTCCCCACCCCTGCAAGATCAGCTGAGGCTCCACTGGCAACCACAACGCAGGTGAGCTTCTTCCTTTGCCCAGTGCTGTTTTTTCACCCCTTTAAAAGTGTTAGCTCTTGAGAATGTTCCCCAACAAAGCTTCTGCCTCCTCTCCATCTCAGAGTCTGTTTCCATGGAGCCCAGTCTAAGACAAACTCCACCAGCCCCTACCTGGCTCCACCCCTGCCCCCTTGTATACATGCATGCACATATATACATGTACAGTCTCATGTGCACATATGCATGTGTGTACATGTGCATGGGCACACACGCACACACATGCTCAAATGCCTCCTCTGCCTATATGCATGCATGCACAATGCACGCACATCCATGCACAATGCATGCACATCCATGCACACAGACTCATGGTCAGACAGTGTACCTGTGCAACCATGTCCACACGCACACGCGCACACACGCGCACACACATGCGTGCACGCGCGCGCACACACACACACACCAACCTGGCAGTCCAAGAGAATGTTCTCTGGTTTCAGGTCCCTGCAGAAAATAAGAGAAAAGAGCCTTGAGGTGTCTCAGCCGTTTAGTGAGGAGAGTTGGAGACCTGGTTGGAGGGGGCGTGGTCCTGGCAGGAGAACCATTCATGGAGGATCCCAGAGATGCAGCGGGAGAGCCCAGGAAGCCTGGGCACTTGGACCTCGGAGGAGGAGACTCCAACCCCACCCAAAACAAAGGACCAACTCTGCCAGGATTGCATCAGGTTTTAGGGTCCACACAACCCGTAGCTGTTGGAGCAAGAAGGACCTGGTCCTGGCTCTGAGCCATAGGCAGGCCTCACCTGTAAATGATGTTGAGGGAGTGCAGGTAGCCAATGGCGCTGGCCACCTCGGCAGCGTAGAACCTGGCCCGGGGCTCCAGGAACCGGCGCTCCCGCTGCAGGTGGAAGAAGAGCTGGAGGGGAGGTGGAGGGGAGGAGGACTGTGAGAGGAGTTACTGGGTGGCTACTGTAGGGCTAGGGCGCACCTGCTCCCTGCCCTCTGCGGCTGCCCAGCTCACTCCCTCTCTGACCTGCAGCATCTTCCTACCAAAAGAGTTCATGCTGGCCCTTGCCCCACACAGCAGTTCTGGGTGTCCAAAGAGTCAGCAGAAGAAGAGATGAGTTAGCATTGCTTAAGCACCTCCTGTGTTCCAGGCTCCAAGTCAGGCCTTTCCACATCTCTTATTTAATCCTCATGACAACCTTCAAGGTACAAATATCATGCTAGTTTCATGTAAGAGGAAGCTAGGAAGGGTCAGAACGGTTAGGCGACTTGCCCGAGGTCATGTAGCTTATAATGGGCAGAGCTGGCATTTGAACCTGCGTGGTTCAAAGATACGCTTTTCCATCAATCCAGGAGATGAGATGATATGGCTGTCAGACTGAGCCCAGGTTAGATCCACCCATGGGCCAATGTTTTTGGACTATTTTGCTGGCATGAAAAGCCCTTCACTTAGGGATGCAGGACAAAAACCCCCCTCTCGGCATCATTCTGAAAGCCATGAGGTCACTCAGGTTAAATCTGGGGTCACTGAGTAGAGCCCCACTACATTTTGCCATCTTTTTTTTTTTTTTCTTTTTTCTTTTTTTTTTGAGACAGAGTCCTGCTCTGTCGCCCAGGCTGGAGTGCAGTGGCGGGATCTCAGCTCACTGCAAGCTCCGCCTCCTGGGTTCATGCCATTCTCCTGCCTCAGCCTCCTGAGTAGCTGGGACTACAGGCACCTGCCACCTCGCCTGGCTAGCTTTTTGTAATTTTTAGTAGAGACAGGGTTTCACCGTGTTAGCCAGGATGGTCTCGATCTCCTGACCTCGTGATCCGCCCGTGTCGGCCTCCCAAAGTGCTGGGATTACAGGCGTGAGCCACTGCACCCAGCCCATTTTGCCATCTTGACCTGAGAGACAGAGTGAAGCCCAGGAGGGAGCCCTGCTTGTCCCAGCTGTGCTTCTGGGTCACCAGGTGGCCTCAGGTCTCTGTTTATCAGAGTGATGAGTCAATCCCATCCTGCGACCTATGGGGCAAAATGGGAGCACTGGAAACCCTGACCACGAGCTCCTCTTAGCATTGACCTTTCTTGGGTCTATCAAAGTGAGTCCGTGGGCAACTCTGAATGAGGAAGGCAAGAAAGCATTATGGTGGGGAGTCTAACAGACCTGAATTCAAGTCCTGACTCTATCAGGTATGGGCTGGGTGGCCTTGAGCAAACGATTACCTCCCTGAACCTCAGTTTCTTCAGCTACAAAATGGGTCTATTGTAAGATGAGGTGAGATCATTCCAGAACTTGGCATGCAGTGGGCATGCAGGATGGACAGCTCCCAGCCGGGAGCCAGCCCAGGGAAGCCTCCCTGTGGGGCCACCCACCTCTCCCCCGTTGACATAGTCGAGCACGAAGTAGAGCTTCTCAGGTGTCTGGAAGGAGTAGCGCAGGCCCACGAGGAAGGGGTGCCGCACATTCTTCAGAAGTACACTGCGCTCTGCCATGATGTGACTCTGCTGTGGAGTCACAAAGAGAGGGGTCCATGTCACAGCCCACGACCACCCCTTTTATCCTGGCACAGCCCATACAAGCTTGTGGGTGGGAGTCATCCTACTCAGGGCTTTCTCATGCCTCTGCTCAAACACCCACAATGGCTCCCTATTGCCCTCAGAGCCAGGCCCAAGTTCCTTGCTTAGTATTCAGGGCTCAGGGTGGTCAGCCTCATCCTAAGCTAGTCCATGTGGGCACAGCTCTAGCCCCTGGATCAGAGCTTCTTGGCCCTGGAGTGAAAAGCAAAGCATGTGTGATGCCTTACATCAATGAGTTCCTAAGGGAAAGAAGCCACGCACTATCCATGGTCACACATTTGCTCGTGATATTTCCTCTTCTTGGATGTCGCACCCTCTTTTCAGACCATCAGAATCCCACCATCAAGGCCAGCTGCACCGCTGCCTTCCTCAGGAAAACCTCCCATTCCCACTCCCTATGGAGACCTTGTTAACATTAATCACTCTTTTCTCTGAGTCCCCTGATCTCCTGTGCAATCCTCCCTCTAGGCCTGCTCTGGCCTACTAATGGAATGGAGTCAGGTGGTAAAGGAACTTAGGTCAGCTGAGGCATCAAGAAATCCACGATGGGGCTGAGTGTGGTAGCTCATGCCTGTAATCCCAGTACTTTGGGAGGCTGAGGCCAGCGGATCTCGAGGCCAGGAGCCTGACCAACTTGGCAAAACGCCATCTCTACTAAAAATACAAAAATTAGCCAGGAGTGGTGGCAGGTGCCTTTAATCTCAGCTACTCGGGAGGCTGAGGCACGAGATCACTTGAACCCAGGAGGTGGAGGTTGCAGTGAGCTGAGATCATGCCACTGCACTCCAGCCTGGATGACAGAACAAGACTCTGTCTCAACAACACAAAAAGAAGTCCATGATGTGCTGCGCATGTAGCTCATGCCTCTAATCCCAGCACTTTGGGAGGCTGAGGCGGGAGGATTGCTTGAGCCCAGGAGTTTGAGGCTGCAGTGAGCTGTGATTGCACTACAGCACTCCAGTCACATGGCCTGATGGCATGAAGGCCTTCAGAGAGAATAAAGTGGGGCTCCACATTATACAGATGGGGAGCCTGGCACTGGGACCAGGCAGAAGACTTGTCCGTCGTGGAGCCTGCGTTTCCCAGGGGAAGGCAAAGCCAGGCTGGTTTTCCTGAAAGCCCTGTGGTGAGGTGGCTCGGCCTGCTTTCTTTGACAAGGACCAGCATCCTGCGTACCACCTGCCCTCTACCCTTTGTTGTGACCACCTCTGCACCCAGCCCCATGGACCTGTCAGATGTGGGACCCATCTTTGAAAGCTACCCTAGGCTGGGGTTTGGGAAGCAGAAGAAGAAACGCCTGTGCCCGAGCCCTGATACCTCTTTCTTCTTTAAGATGGACTTTTTCTGCAGCACCTTCACTGCATAGAACATCCCATCAGACTTGCGCTTGGCCAGCAGGACCTGAACAGAAACACAAATTTGAGGCCCTGTAGGTGACTTTGGACTTCCCAACAGCAGTACAAGGCCTCTCGCCTGCCCCTGCTTTTGTCTGCAGGTACGAGAGCTCTCTCTTCCAACATACAAGTGGCAGCAGGGGCTGAAAGAGGCTGCAGAAGGGAAGACCCTGGCTTCCCACCCTCACCAAGTCACTCACCTTCCCGTAGTTCCCTTTGCCGATGACTTTGAGGAAGTCAAAGTCTGTGGGCCGGGCACTGGGGGAAGAGGGAAAAACATGCATCAGCATTTGCAGGTCTGGAAAGCTGGTGCCTGAGAACAAACCTGGGCTTCTTTTTAACTTTAGAGTGGGGAAATACAGAGAGCCTTCCAGCAGCCATGCCTCCTGACCCCCGAAGAACCCCATGTTCTCCCAGCCGAGAGAGGGCTTGTAAGATTCACCCTGGCCCCAGGGGAACTCAAATTAAAGTTAAACAATAGTCAGAGTGGAGAAAAAACCAGACATACCGCACAGAAGGCCTGCATAGAAGGCAGGGTTCTGGTACCCAAGGGCCCTGAGTAGGGCCTGAAGTGTGGGGAGGTGCTAACAATGCAGACATTTCGGGGGCATTGCAGGAAGAAGGTTCAGCATGGGCAGAGGCTGGGGAATTCGTGGGAGACAAAGCTGGGGAAAGGTCCTGGGCCCAGATGGCAGAGAGTATTGAATATTAGACCAGATAATTTGGATTTTATTCCCAAGGCAAGGGGAGCCACGTATGAGGGGAGTCAAGCAGGAACGGTGCTTGAGGGACCAGAACTCACTTTGGGTTGGCTGAAGGCCCCAGGTTGATGTTCCCATTGGCCTTGGAGGGCTAAAGAAAGAAGTGATTACGATCAGCAGATCCCTACTCCCTGGCTACCTCCCTTTCTCCTAGCCCAAGCCCTGATCCCTTCTCCAACAACTCTACTAGGCCCGCCTGCCTTTTTCTTTCTTTCTTTTTTTGCCTGCCCACCTGCCCACCTCCTTGCCTCCCTCCCTCCTTCTGCCCACCCCCCAATCCACTTATCCACCATCTTACCCACTTCTCAAAGCAGCCTTGGGAGGCAGCTGGCTGTTGTGCTAACTGAATAGGTGAGGAAACTGAGGCCCAGAGAGGAGTTGCCCAGGCTCTCACAGGCAACCAGGTTGGGATAGAACCCAGGTATCTTCATGACAAATCCCGTGATTTTTCCAGTCCATCTTGAAGCTCTATTTCAAATCTCTCCTCTATTCACCTTGCAAGTGGCTCATTTCTATGTGCTCGCAGTGATCCTCTCAGCCCCTGACATTGTCTGCACAGATTTCCTTAACCTCAGGAGGAAGTGAGCCCCCTGATGATGAGTGGGGGACCAAGAACCACTCACCTGTGGACTGGTGGTCCCAGCTGGGCTAGAGTTCATTCTGCAGCAATGATCAGGCAGCTCTGGGGGGACAGGGAGGAGCAGGCATGAGAGAGCTGGTGTTGCGGGGTCAGCTCCGCCCACCCAGGGCTTCAGGCACCACTGCCCTCTCCATCCTCCCCTACCTGTGCACCTGCCACCGCCTGAGGGTTTCCTACCCCAGAGGCAAGCAACCCCTGCATGGATGGAACAAAAAATGATATTCCCCGGACCCAGACTTTCTTTTTTTTTTTTTTGTATTTTTAGTAGAGACGGGGTTTCACCGTGTTAGCCAGGATGGTCTCGATCTCCTGACCTCGTGATCCGCCCACCTCGGCCTCCCAAAGTGCTGGGATTACAGGCTTGAGCCACCGCGCCCGGCCATGGACCCAGACTTTCTAACAAACATCTCAGAAGGGATAAAGGGGGATAGTCAGAGCGCGGCCCCTCCCAGGCTGATTCTTTTCAAGAATTGGGGATACCCAGGGCAGCAAGGCCCCTGTGAACCAGGGCAGCGCCAGAAGTCCAAGATGGCCAGGGCTGGAAGGACCTTTTCATGGCACAAAGTCTGAACCCTTCCCCCATTTCACAGGTGGAAGGCCTGGGGCCTAAAAAAGGACCTTCCTAAGTCCACACAGCCTTGTGAAGGCACAGGCTGGGCTCTCCCGACTCCCATAGAGGAACAATGGCAAGCCAGATTACTGTGCGCATTCCCAGCTGGGCTCTGTGCTATGATCTCCTCGCCACAGGGAATTCTGCCCAGTGCCTCAGGAAAGGCAACTGCTGTGGAAGCCCTGGGCTGGGGCCGCAGAGAGACCCAAGACTGGCCAGTATCTATTCGGGGCCAAACAACAGAAGGTGTGACCAGCTGATCTATGTGGCCAGGAATAGTGTCTTCCTTGTTCCACCCTGCAGGGGAGAGGCGGCCAGGGTGCCTAGGCCCCGCCACAGATTGCTTGGGGTCCCACAGCCTCATCCTTGCTTGGCAAATGCTGAGAGCAGAGAGCTCACCTGAGAGCCCAGCTGCTGTGCATCTCAAGACCTTAGTCTTGGCCCACTGTGGGGCCTGGGCTGCAGCCCAGCCTCTCTGAGTAGAGATTTCCTATCTTTATAAGGCAGGTCCTGGAGGCACCAACCTCATGGCCTTCTTGGGAACAGAGAAAGTAAAGGGGAATTGAGAGGATCCCCCATCAGCCCCTCTCAGGGCTGCCCTGAGAGGCCCAGCCCTGCCAAGCCCTAAGAGCAAGCTGCAGAACTGCTAAGGAAGTGCAGCCTGCCCCAGCCAATGCCAGACGTGTGTGCTCCCGCAAACAGCCCACAACACTGCCACGCCCTCTCTTGGGCTGACCCCAGTGGCCCTTCTGCCAGGACCTGGCCTCCCTGGTCCCACATACCTGTGAGTCTGAGGAGAGGCCTCTAGGAGAACCAGCAGTTGGAACCGAAGACAGGCAGTGGACAAGAGAACCTCTCTCTGTTCTCCCAACAAGGGCCTAAGTGTCTGTGCCCGGTGCCGGCCTGGCCCCAGCACAGAGCTCACAGCTCCCGGCAGCCGCGAGGGGGCTGGCTGATGTCACGAGGGATCCAGCAGAGCTTAAGATGGGACTAGAGACTTCTGTTCCCTGGGGGACACCATCTTACCCTGGCGGGGATGTGAGAGGGGTGGGCAATAGTCCCAGGGGAGCCCTGGAGACCCTTGGGGCTTGTTAGACTGTGTGGGTCAGGGTGTGTGCGGCATGGTATGTACTGTACTGTGTGAGTGTTTTGTGCATACCGTGCTTCCATGTGTGTCTGTCGGTGGCTCTGTATTTCAGCTATTTGTGTCCGTTTATATGAGTCTGCGGATGATTGCACGTATGTGTCAGTGTGACCACATTTGTACAATTACATCAGCGTATGTCTGTGCATCTGTGACTGTGCATCACTGAATCTCTCAGTGTGTGTGGTGTGTATATGGATGTGTTTCACCGTGTCTCTGTGTAGTACATGTCAGTGTGTATCTTTGTATGTGAATGTGCTGTGTCAGTGTGTGTATGTGGGTGAGTGTGAGTCTGTGTGGATGTCTGAAGGTGTGTGTTCAGAGCAGTATGGGCGTCTATTAATATGTGTGTATAGGTAAGTCATTGTGTGTCTGTGTGCATATTGGTGTATATCAGTAAATTTACTCTGGTGTGTGTGTGTGTATGTGTGTATGCGTGTGCATGCGTGCGTGTAGGGAGCCTGTGTATAGGAACCCTGTGGAGGCCATCTGGAGCTGAAGAAGAGGTCCCACAGAGGTCAGCCATGGTGGCTGAGACCCCTTCGCCTCCCAAAAACCTGCAGATGTTTCAGAGGGAGGAACCTGGAGCCTGGGTATCTAGCTCAGTCCAGGCTGCCTTGGTCTTTGCTGAGCACTTGGTCCTTTGGGCCTTTCCCTGCGGTCCCCTCAAGGGCTCTGGCCCAGTCCTCAGGGCAGGCCTGGTTGGCCCACAGCTGTCCTGCTGTGTAAGAAACGGTCCCAGAGAGCCCCCTGGCTCATGAAGGCCTTGCTTCCTGGGGCAGTCATTAGGTACCCACAGGGTCCCTTCCTCTCCCCAGGACCCAAAGGGTGGGCAGGTGTTCTGGGGAATAAAGGAGTTGATGGGCCCACAGCCCCTGCCCTTCTCGAACTTTTTGTGTGGCTACAGTATACTATAGGGGAGGGACACATGGGGCTAGGGCCCAGAAAGTTGGTCAGGGACGGAACTGAGCCCAGTGGCCTCAGGGGTTCTCTGTGGGCTCTGAAATGCAGAGGATCTGGAAGTGTTGACCAGAGAAAACCTCCAGAGTGCACAGTATCAAAGCCTTCCATCTTGAACAAAACAGAAATGTGGAACCAGTTCATGATGAGCAGGATGTCATGTTGACAAAACACATACCCAGAACAAGGACATTTCTTTTTAAAAACAAGATCCTGATGTGGCCTTCATTCAGCAGCACTATTTATAACAGCAAAATAATTGTGCTAATAGTAACTTAAGTGTCCCACCACAGGGCACTTCAGAACACTTGCTGGCTGCAAGAGCTCCCTCTCTTGACCATACACCTGTTCAGATACCGTCCCATTTCTTTGTACCCCTTTTCAGCTAAACTCCTCGGAAGAGTTGTCTGGACTCCTTGTCTCCACTTCTCTTCCTGTTCTCTTTTGAGCCCATTCCAAACAGGCTCTCATCCCAACACTTCAATGAAACCGTGGACGAGTGACTTCTATGTGCCAAAGCCAGTGATGAGTTCCTCATCCTCATCTTACTCAACTTCTCTGAAGAATTTGGTGTGCTCACGTTCCCCATTTGGCTTCAGGAACTCTTGGTTTTCCTTCTAACTCACTGACTGCTTTTCCTCCATCTCTCGTGCTGGATTTTCCTCCTTTTTTTAATCCTTAAACACAGGCCTATCCCAGGGCTTAGTCTTTGGGCCTCTGTCTACACATACTTGTTCTTTAGTTGATCGCTACCATTTTGATGGTTTAACCAACTATACTTGTCAGTTCCCAAATCTCTCTCTCTCTCGTTCTAATTCACTTTTCCTTCCTTTCTTTCTTTCTTTCTCTCTCTCTCTCTCTCTTTCTTTTTCTTTCTTGCTTTCCTTTCCTTTCTTTTCTTTTCTTTTTTTTTTTTTTGAGACAGTCTTGATGTATCACCCAGGCTGGAGTGCAGTGGCAGTATCTCAACTCATTGCAAACTCTGCCTCCCAGGTTCAAGTGGTACTCCCACCTCAGCCTCCCAAGTACCTGGAACTACAGGTCCCGCCACCATACCCGGCTAATTTTTGTATTTGTTTTAAGTAGAAATGGGGTTTCACCATGTTGGCCAGGCTGGTCTCGAACTCCTGACCTCAAGTGATGTGTCTGCCTCGGCCTCCCAAAGTGCTGGGATTACAGGCGTGAGTCACCGTGCCCAGCCTAGTTCTGATTCTTTCCTGAACTCTGTACTTACATATTTAACTGCTTCCTTGACAATTCACTAGTTAGATGTCTAGAGGCATCTCAATCTTTTTTTTTTTTTTTTTTTTAAGAAAGAGTCTCACTCTGTCACCCAGGCTGGAGTACAATGGCACAATCTCGGCTCACTGCAACGTCTGCTTTCTGATTCAAGCAATTCTCATGCCTCAGCCTCCCGAGTAGCTGGGATTACAGGCGCCCGCCACTGCGCCCGGCTAATTTTTGTATTTTTAGTAGAGACTGGGTTTCACCATGTTGGCCAGACTGGTCCTGAACTCTGGACCTCATGTGATCCACCCGCCCCTGCCTTCCAAATTGCTGGGATTACAGGTGTGAGCCACCACGCCCAGCCAAAGCATCTCAATCTTTTTTTTTTTTTTTTTTTTTGAGACATGGTTTAGCTCTGCAGCCCAGGTTATAGAGTGCAGTGGAGTGATCTAGGCTCTCTGCAATCTTTACCTTCCCAGCTCAAGCCATCCTCCCACCTCAGCCTCCCAAGTAGCTGGGATTATAGACACACAATACCAGGCTTAGCTAATTGTTTTTGTACTTTTTGTAGAGACAGGGTTTCACCATGTTGCCCAGGCTGGTCTTGAACTCATGAGCTTAAGCGATCCTCCTGCCTCGGCCTCCCAAAGTGCTGGGATTACAGGTATGAGCCACCGTGCCTGGCTGGTATCTCGAACTTAACATGTCCAAAACAAAGGTCTTGACTCATATTCCTTCCACTCTGCCCCAGTCTGTTCCTCCCTCAGTTTTCAGCCTCAATAATGGCACTACCGCCTACTCTAAAGTTCAAGCCAGCAACTTTGAGTTCATTCTGGAAAGCCTGTACCCTCACTCCACTTCCACTCCACCATGAAATTTCATTCACAATATATCCAGAAACCACTGCTGCTCACCATCATTGCTGAAACCACCCTGCCTGAGCCCCCATCGTCACCTGCATGGATTATTGCAATAGCTTCTCCACTGACTCCCTGCTTCTCCACTTACCCACTACAATCTTTCTCCATGAAAAGCCACGGTGAGTCTTAAAATGTAAATCAGATCATGTGCCTTAGTTGCTCAAAAACTCCAGCGCTTTCTCATCACACCTAGAATAAAAATCCAAAGCCTCAGCTGGGCGTGGTGGCTCATGTCTGTAATTCCAGCGCTTTAGGAGGCCAAGGCGGGCAGATCACGAGGTCAAGAGATAGAGACCATCCTGGCCAACATGGTGAAACCCCGTTTCTACTAAAAATACAAAAATTAGCTGGGTGTGGTGACACGTGCCTGTAGTCCCAGCTACTCAGGAGGCTGAGGCAGGAGAATGGCTTGAACCCAGAGGCAGAGGTTGCAGTGAGCTGAGATCGTGCCACTGCACTCCAGCCTGGTGACAGAGCAAGACTCTGTCTAAATAAATAAATAAATGAATGAATAAATAAAATCCAAAGCCTCTACCATGGTTTATGAGATCCATATGACCTGGCTGCTGTCTCCATCTCCTCCTTGGCTTCCACTCCCCTCCTTCCTGACTGCCCTCAGCCTCTCAGCTTTCTCTTGCTGTCCCTCAAACACACTACTCTCTGGCCTCCAGCCCCTTGCACGTAGCTTTCCCTCTGCCTACGACACTCTTCCCCCAGGCATCTGCATGGCTGTTTTCCACGAATGTCATAGAGGTTTCTGCTTAAAAGTCACCTCTTGGAGAGGCTTGTACTGATTACGGGTGACAGGTCATCCTGGTTTGTCTGGGACTGGCGGGTTTCAGTGCTAAAACCGCTATAGTCCTGGGCCAACCAGGATGGTTACTCTGATACCAGTCCTGCTCATTCTCTATACACTTTGTTTACTTTATATTTTACTTTGTAACACTGATACCTTATCCTGTAACTATTAGTTTTTATTTTCTATCTCCAACGAGAACATCAGCTCCAGGGGGGCAAATACTTCCTGTTCAACTATTGTATCCTCAGCACTGGGCACAGGGCCTGGAATATAGTAGGTGCTCAGTACATATTTGGCTAATGAATCGATAAATGAATTGATAAATGTTGGTACATATATAAAGTGGAAAATTACACAACCAAAAACTATATAAAACCTATATAAACCAAAACAGGAACATATACGTGATACAATATCAAGCAAAAAACCAAGTTTCAAAATAGCAGGTGTTGTAGGGGTGCCAATTTTATAAAAGAAAAACAAAAGACATGTATGCATGCACACATTTGTGAGTACAGCTGCCAAAAAAAGACTGGAAGGTCATGACCCAAGGTAACAGCGGGTTCTTAGGTTAGGTTATTTTAACTTTTTTTTTTTTTTTTTTTTTTTTAAGATGGAGTCTCACTCTGTTGCCCAGGCTGGAGTGCAGTGGCACAATCTCTGCTCACTGTAACTTCTGCCTCCTGGGTTCAAGCGATTCTCTGTCTCAGCCTCCCGAGTAACTGGGATTACAGGCATGTGCCACGACACCCAACTAATTTTTGTATTTTTAGTTGAGATGAGATTTCACCATGTTGGCCAGGCTGGTCTCGAACTCCTGACCTCAGGTCATCCGCCCACCTTGGCCTCCCAAAGTGTTACGATTACAGGTGTGAGCCACTGCGCCTGGCTGGTTATTTTAACTTTTATCTTTGTACTATTGTGTAAAGCTTCTCAAGATATTGCTGTTGAGTTAATATTCAAGTACTAAGTTCTGGGTGGGAAGCTGGCATGCCCATGGCCCATCACACCTTCCCCCATCACCTTGACTGTGACCTCTACGCCTAAGCAGCCCTCAGTTCCTAAGGCTTTCTTCTCTCTCGCACCACGGTGTTCTAATTTTCTGGCCAGAAGCCGGACATCAATATATTTTCCTAACTCTTCAGACTCCGCGAACTCCCACTCAAGCCCCTCCATGAGTCCTCAAGCCTGTCCCTTTCCTAACTTGCCACAGCCCAGATTTGCCTCCTCTGTCCCATTGTTACATGGACCTGCTTACAGCTCCCTGGTCCTGTCAAATGGGGTGTGGGGGTGTGACAGTGTCACACAGTTCTCTCTCCTTGGAACATTCCCCAACAAACCTGGTCTTTCCAGCTCACCTTTTCATCTGTTCTCATTGCCTTTCCTGGAAGCCAGACAACCCGCCGACCCCATGCACCCTCTCCTGCTGCTGTCCCTGTCTTCACCGTAACTGGTTCATTTACACACCTGCCCAGTTCAAGTGCCAACTTTATCTTATTTTGTTCCAACAACCCCACGGGTTAGGAAATATCATTGTCCCTGTTTTAAGGAGGAGAAAACTGAGGCAAGGAGAGGGAAGTGACATGATCAAGACAGTTAATAAATGACATAACCAGGATTTGAACCCAGGCCATCTGACTGCAGAGCCCATGACCTGGAATTTCAGGAGGTAATAAAGCTAGAAAAGGAAAAAATGAAGTTAGTGGGAAGGAAGTAACTTGGTTAGTTAAGGAGAAAGAAAATTAGACAGCTGACAAAGCAGATAGTTGGGAGGGAAGGAAGGAAAGGAAGGAGGGAGAAGGGAAAGAAGTTGGGAAGGAAGAAAGGAAGGAAAGAAAGTCAACAAGTACTAGGAAAGATGTTAGCTAGGTAACTAGTCAATTTGGAGACCAATAGGCCAGCAGGCAGGTAACCTGCTCACAGGTGAGCCTCTCACCTGAAAACTCCAGATTCTAGCTCAGGTCCTGGGGAGCAGCCCCTTGCACGGCTCTGCCCTCTTCTCCCTCTTCATAGTCCTTCTGACTGGAGGCACAATCCTGACTTGTCGAGCAACCTTCCCAATCAGGAACGACCTGTCACCCACTCGCTCCTGGCTCCCAAACCGGCTCAAGTTCAACCTCCCAGCTCTGCCTGCTGGAAGCTGGCTTCAGGGCCTTCCAGTTACTAATTAACAACTGGACCTGAATTACCAAGCTGGCTGCACCCACTGGCTCCTGGATGGGCGCTGCCTGGGGGACTCTCTGAATTTTTAAAAGCACAACTTGTTATGTGACCGTGGGCAACTGATTTCAGCTCCCGGAACCTCATGTGAATTGCTGATGGATGGTGTGTCCTGCTGGAGGGATGATCTCTGAAGTCCCTTTCAACACTGGAACTGCCACAGTCTCTCAAGGTCCAGCTTAAATGCTGACTCCTACACAGCCTTCCCTGATTCCCTCCGCTGAGTCATCTTCCCTTTCGCTTGGAACCTAGTGAACCAGCAACTGAAAGGTTGGTCTCACACAACTCTCTCCTCCACCTCTTCCCTAATGGGCGCCACCAGCCTCTATGTTCAGTCCTTGCATGGAAACTTCCAGGGCTGGGCAGCTCATTTCCCCCTGAGCCAGCCTCTGGCAATTTCTTGTGTTAAGCCAAAGACTGCCACCCAGAGCTTACCCAACCTAGCACTGCCCTGGCACTGTTCTGGGAGAATCACAGCTGAGTTGAAACCTATGCCCCACTCTGCCCTTCAGAGACTTGAGGCTCAGGAACCAGAGATTAGCTCACCCTGGAGAACAGGGAAGGCTTTCTCGGGGGTTGACCCAAAGCGTCCCAGGCCCTGGGTTCTTTTTTTTTTTTTTTTTTTTTGAGATGGAGTCTCGCTCTGTCACCCAGGCTGGAGTGCAGTGGCATGATCTCGGCTCACTGCAAGCTCCGCCTCCCGGGTTCACGCCATTCTCCTGCCTCAACTTCTCGAGTAGCTGGGACTACAGGCGCCCGCCGCCACGCCCGGCTAAATTTTGTAGTTTTAGTAGAGATGAGGTTTCACCATGTTAGCCAGGATGGTCTCTATCTCCTGACCTCGTGATCCGCCCACCTTGGCCTACCAAAGTGCTGGGATTATAGGCATGAGCCACCGTGCCTGACTGGCCCTGGGTTCTAATTGGACCCCTGGACAGGTAAGGAAAGCTCTGCCCAGTGACCCCTCCTCAGCAGGCTGACTTTCATACTGCTTCTTCCATTGCCTTTCCATTAAAATGTCAATAACTTTCTGGTAATTCTGGTGCCTTAAACACTGGCTGCTCTGCCGTGCTCTGGAGGAGCCCTGCATGGCCACACACCCCACCTCCACCAACACACATAGCAGCAGGTGTCTGGCCCTGGTCCAGATAGGGGAGGTGGCTGGCCCAAGTGCACAGAGCAAATCAGGGCAGCACACAAGGTCCTGCCCTTTCCCAGAGCTCCTGCTGCTGCTGCTGCTGCTGTGCCACCAAGCTCCTTCTCCCCTGCTCTTCCAGAGCTGGTTAAAAAACACCCCATAGGCCGGGCGTGGTGGCTCAAGCCTGTAATCCCAGCACTTTGGGAGGCCGAGACGGGCGGATCATGAGGTCAGGAGATCGAGACCATCCTGGCGAACACGGTGAAACCCCGTCTCTACTAAAAAATACAAAAAACTAGCCGGGCGAGGTGGCGGACGCCTGTAGTCCCAGCCACTCGGGAGGCTGAGGCAGGAGAATGGCGTGAACCCGGGAGGCAGAGCTTGCAGTGAGCTGAGATCCGGCCACTGCACTCCAGCCTGGGCAACAGAGCGAGACTCTATCTCAAAAAAAAAACCCACATACTGACATTGGTTGCATAAAGTGTATCAACTAATTCCAACTTACAGAAGAATGTCAAATAAAAAGTGAAAGCTTTCCCTCCAGCCCATCTTCAATCTCCTTTCCAGAGGTAGCTGCTGTTAACTAAAGGGTGACAATCGGGCCCAATGCAGTGGCTCACGCCTGTAATCGCAGCACTTCGGGAGGCCGAGGAGGGCGGATCACGAGGTCAGGAGATCCAGACCATCTTGGCTAACACGGTGAAACCCCGTCTCTACTAAAAATACAAAAAGTTAGCCGGGTGTGGTGGCAGGCGCCTGTAGTCCCAGCTGCTCGGGAGACTTAGGCAGGAGAATGGCATGAATCCGGGAGGCGGAGCTTGTAGTGCGCTGAGATCACGCCACTGCACTCCAGCCTGGGCGGCAGAGCGAGACTCCGTCTCAAAAAAAAAAAAAAAAAAAGAAAACAAAGGGTGACAATCCTTCCAGACTTTTGCCTATGTCTTAATCTATATATATTAATCTGTATGTATTAACCTATATAACTGCGTCCATTTATTTTTCCAGAAAATGGGCCATCAGTAATTCACTTTTTTTCATATATACATCTTTTAAGCAGCTGCACCACACTTCAGTGTGGGGTTTTCACTACCCCTATTCCTTATTCACTGTTCCTTCTGATGGACATTTAGACTGTCAGCAGTTTCACAATATTTCCAACAAGGCTGCAGAGAACCTCTCTGCTTTAATATCCTGTGGCCTTCTGCTAGTATTTCTAACAGATAAACTCTAGTACATGTGAGTGCTGGGTTAATTATGAACTATCTACCAAATTATTATAACAAGTTGTGCCAACCAACGTGGCTAGCAGCAGTGCTGAACTTGCCCTTCCCCCTCAGTGATACTGCAGGAAATGGCCAAGGTCACTTATGCAGATATGTGCAGATATGCGTCTCCTTCCCAACTTCCTCTCTTCCTTCTTTCCCCTCCCACCCTCCCTGGCTGGACTTTGTTGTTTGGGTATGAAGGTCAAAGCCATGTTCTCAGGCATAAGAGGAAAGCAAGAGACTTAACCAATGGAAATCCACCTCCAGAAATGTTCCCTGGACTTTGACATTCCTCTGCCCACTTTTCTGTCCTTAGTCTGGCTCCAGCCCTACTCCCACCCCCAGCCCCACCTGCAGATTCACCCATAGGCAAAGGGAATAACAGACACAGGGCCACCAGAGAAAAATCTGTTATCCACATGGGCTAAGAGAAAGACTCTTGGGCAAACACAGCCCAGATATGGGCCCCCGTTTGCTTTTTTTTTTTTTTTTTTTTTGAGGCGGAGTCTTGCTCTGTTGCCCGGACTGGAGTGCAGTGGCCGGATCTCAGCTCACTGCAAGCTCCGCCTCCTGGGTTTACACCATTCTCCTGCCTCAGCCTCCCGAGTAGCTGAGACCACAGGCGCCCGCCACCTCGCCCAGCTAGTTTTTTTGTATTTTTAGTAGGGACGGGGTTTCACCGTGTTAGCCAGGATGGTCTCGATCTCCTGACCTCGTGATCCGCCCGTCTCAGCCTCCCAAAGTGCTGGGATTACAGGCTTGAGCCACCGTGCCCGGCTCCCGTTTGCTTTTTGGAAACATTTTTAGAAAGTGGTAAGTGTACAAAGTGTAAAACCAAATAATGAAAAAGATCAGTTCCTTGCCCCATTCCTCATCTTTTTAAGCTGCTTTCCTTGGTATTTACCTCCGTATATCTTAATATCTTAATAGTCTTATACTTCTATTCTTCCATCTTTCAGTTGAAAACATTTTCAAGTGGTTTCTTTACTACTATAGAACATGAATACTTGGATTATGCCCATGCAAACACACACTTCAGCTTTTCCTGAATTTATAGTTGCTTCATTTGGTTTTAGAAATTGAACATACTCAATATATATAATTATTAATTATATATAATTATGTGTACATAACTCTTTGATAAAGCTAAAATATCCTCTTGATACATTAATATATCAGTTTCAGGTTTTTTTTCCCCCATTTTTCTTAGAGCCTTTCATCCTCCTAATCTCACCTAGATAGCTGTCCAGAGGTGAACCTGGCCCTTCCTTTCCCATCACTCTGGAAACCCGTCCCCACCTCTGCCTTTTTTTCATTTGAAATAAGAGTCTCTCTGTCGCCCAGGCTGGAGTGCAGCGGCATGATCTCGGCTCACTGCAGCCTCCCACTCCCGGGTTCAAGCAATTCTTCTGCCTCAGCCTTCCAAGTAGCTAGGATTACAGGCACGCACCACCACACTCAGCTACTTGTTTTGTATTTTTAGTAGAGACAGGTTTTGCAGTGTTGGCCGGGCTGGTCTCAAACTCCTGGCCTCAAGAGATCCACCTGCCGTGGCCTTCCAAAGTGCTGGGATTACAGGCGTGAACCACTGTGACTGGCCTGGAAAATCCCCTTTGTCTCTTTCCTTGGTGTGTCCTGCTTCTTGGATCATATGTCTTCCTCTTTTAAAAGGAAATTTATTGTGGTAAATATAAAATTTGCCATTGTAACCATTTTTAAGTGTGCAATTCAGTGTCATTAAGTATATTCATGATGTTGCATAAACATTATTATCTAATTAATAAAAAATCTGTTTTTATCACCCCGAAGAGAAACTCTGTAATTATTAAGCTCCACATTTCCCCTTCCCCACAGTCCCTGGTAACCTCTAATCTACTTTCCATCTCTATGAATTTGCCTATTTTGGATATTGCATATATGTGGAGTATTTGTTCTTTCGTGTCTCTTTTTTATTTTTTTGAGACGGAGTCTCACACTGTTGCTCATGCTGGAGTGCAGTGGTGCGATCTTGGCTCACTGCAACCTCTGCCTCCTGGGTTCAAGTGACTCTCCTGCCTCAGCCTCCTAAGTAGCTGGGATTACAGGTGCCTGCCACCACACTCAACCAATTTTTTGTATTTTTAGTAGAGACGGGGTTTCACTATGTTGGCCAGGCTGGTCTCAAACTCCTGACCTCGTGATGTACCTGCCTCGGCCTCCCAAAGTGCTGGGATTACAGGCATGAGCCACCATGCCTGGCCTCATTTATTTCACTTAGCATGTTTTCAAGGTTCATCCAGTGGTAGCAAGTATCAGAACTTTATTCTTTTTTGACTGAATTAAGATTCCATTGAATGGATAGACCATATTTTGTTTTCTGCTGATGATGACATGGGTTGTTTCTACCTTTCAGCTGCTGTGAATAATGCTGCAATGAGCATAGGCATACAAGTATCTGTTTTCAAATCTTTTGGGTATATACCTAGGAGTGGAATTGCTAAATCATATAATTCTATGCTTAGCTTTTGAAGGAACTGTCGAACTCTTTTTTTTCAGCCTATATCATGCTTTGAATGCCAAACTCTCTTCCATAGCAGCTGCACCATTTTACATCTCCACTACTACAGCAGCTCCAATTTCTCCACAGCCTCACCATTTTACTTTCCTTTTTAAAAAAATTATAACCATCTTAATGGGTAGAAAGTGATATCTCATTGTGGCTTTAATTTACATTTCCCTAATGCCTAATGATGTTGAACAACTTTTCACGGGCTCACTGGCCATTTACATGTATTTTTTTGGAGAAATATCTATTCAAGTTGTTTGCCCATCTTTTAACTGGGCTTTTCGTTGCTTACTTTTAGGAGTTCTTTATATATTCTATATATTAAACCCTTGTAAAATTTGCAAATGTTTTCTCCCACCCTGTAGGTGCTTTTTACTCTTTTGATAATGTCCTTTGATGCACAAAAGTCTTTAATTTTTATGAAGTTCAAATTTTTTTTTTTTTTGAGACAGAGTCTCGCACTGTCGCCCAGGCTGGAATGCAGTGGCGTGACCTCGGCTCACTGCAACCTCCACCTCCCGGGTTCAAGTGATTCTCCTGCCTCAGCCTCCCGAGTAGCTGGGATTACAGGCACGTGCCACCACACCCAGCTAACTTTTGTATTTTTAGTACAGACGGGGTTTCACAATGTTGGCCAGGATGGTCTTGATCTCTTGACTTCATGATCCGCCCACCTCGGCCTCCCAAAGTGCTGGGATTACAAGTGTGAGCCACCGTGCCCGGCCATGAAGTTCAGTTTATCTATTTTTTCTTTTGTTGCTTATGCTTTTGGTGTCATAGCTAAGAATTCATTGCCAATTCCAAGGTCATGAAGATATACCTTTATGTTTTCTTCTCAGGGTTTTATAGTTTTAGTTCTTATATTTAAGTCATCAATCAATTTTGAGTTAATACTTGAATATGGGGTGAGGTAGGTATCCAACTTCATTCTTTTGCATGTAGAAATCCAGTTACCCCAGACCCATTTGTTGAAAAAACTGTACTCTCCCCCCATTTAATGGACTTGGCATTCTTATTGAAAATCAACTGGTTATAGACATATGGACTAATTTTTAGACTCTCAATTCTATCCTATTGGTCTATTTGTCCTTATGCCAGTACCAAACTGTTTTGATTACTGTGGTTTTGAAGTAAGTTTTGAAATTGGTTTGCTCTGACTGGGCGCGGTGGCTCATGCCTGTTATTTCAGCACTTTGTGAGGCCAAGGTGGGAGGATCACCTGAGGTCAGGAGTTTGAGACCAGCCTGGCCAACATGACGAAACCTTGTCTCTACTAAAAATACAAAAATTAGCTGGGCATGGTGGTGGGTGCCTGTAATCCCTGCTACTCAGGAGACTGAGGCAGGAGAATTGCTTGAACCCAGGAGATGGTGGAAATTGCAGTGAGCTGAGATTGCACCATTGCATTCCAGCCTGGGTGACGAGAGCAAAATTCTGTCAAAAGAAAAAAAAAGGAAGGAAGGCAGGCAGGCAGGCAGGAAGGAAATAAATACATCAGTTCATTCTTCAACTTTGTTATACTTTATCAAGATTGTTTGGGCTATCTGAGGCCTCATGCAATTCCATAGGAATTTAAAGATCCGTCTTTCCATTTCTGCATTAAAAAAAAAATCAGCTGAGATTTTGATAAGGATTGCACTGAATATGTAAAACTCTTTGGGTAATATTGACATCTTAACAATACTAACTCTTCCTAGCCATGAACACAGATCTCTTTCCATTTAGTTAGGTGTTCTTGAATTTCTTTCAGCAATGTTTTCTTGTTTTCAGTATACAAGTTTGTTAAGTTTTTTTTGATATAATTTGTTTTCTCGGTTAGAATTAGAATTTCTCTTATTAGAATTTCTATTAATCATATATTTGGGCCTCCAACTAGTCCTCTGATACATTTTCTTCTTTCCCATTTCTTATCTTTTTTTTTTTTTTTTTTTTTTTTTTTTGATGTGAAGTCTTGCTTTGTCACCCAGGCTGGAGTACAGTGGTGCGATCTCGGCTCACTGCAACCTCTGCCTCCTGCGTTCAAGTGATTCTTCTGCCTCAGCCTCCTGAGTAGCCGGGATTACAAGCGTGTACTACCACACCTGGCTAATTTTTGTATCTTTGGTAGAGACAGGGTTTCACCATGTTGGTCGGTCTGGTCTCAGACTCCTGACCTCGTGATCTGCCTACCTTGGCCTCCCAAAGTGCTGGGATTACAGGCACGAGCCACCAGGCCCGGCCTTTTTCTTTTTCTTCTACCTGCTGGGAAATGTCCTCAACTTTATCTTTTAACCCTTGTGTTGAATTTTTATCTCCGTAATCCCATTTTAAATGTCCAAAAGCCCCCCCCTTTTTTTTTTTTCCCAGGCTGGAGTGCAGTGGCCGGATCTCAGCTCCGACTGCAAGCTCCGACTCCCGGGTTTACGCCATTCTCCTGCCTCAGCCTCCCGAGTAGCTGGGACTACAGGCGCCCGCCATGTCGCCCGGCTAGTTTTTTGTATTTTTAGTAGAGACGGGGTTTCGCCATGTTAGCCAGGATGGTCTCGATCTCCTGACCTAGTGATCCGCCCGTCTCGGCCTCCCAAAGTGCTGGGATTACAGGCTTGAGCCACTGCGCCTGGCCAAAAGCCCCTTCTTGTCTCTTAACGTTTCTTTTCCTTTTATTGCAGCCATGGCTAGTAGAAGATTAGCTTCTGACAAGTGGAAGCATCAAGTCTTCCACTGTAATAGGAAAGAAACCGAATGAATGTGGGTGGGAGGAGACATGCAGATGAGATGGCAGGAAGGTGAAGGTGTTTCTTCTGATGACTTCCACTTTCTCTGTGACATGGATGGTGAGGACATGTGTCAAGACAATGGGGTAGGAGGTTTGAGAAGCATGAAAAGGGAAGTTAGAGCTAAAGCCCCCAAACCCCAGGTGCTTCCTGGGTAGCCCTGAGGGTTCAGTTCACATTGAAGCCAGGGACCACCACTCTATCATGGCACCCGTCTCAGTCAGGTAGGTTCCCGGTTATGGTGTGGAAAGGTGCCACTTTCCCACCTGCTCGTAGCCTCTGGGAAGCGTAACAAAATCTAACTGTTCAGGTTGACATTTCCCCATCTGAAAGTTTGATGTTTTCATTTTTTATCTGAGCACCAGGATAGAGCACATCGGTGCAATCACAGCTCACTGCAGCCTCGAACTCCTGGGTTCAGGTGATCCTCCCGCCTCAGACTCCTAAGTAGCCGGGACTACAGGCATACGCCATTTTTATAGAGACAGGATCTAGCTATGTTACCCAGATGGTCTTGAACCCCTGGCCTCAAGTGATCCTCCCTCCTTGGCCTCCCAAAGTGGCTAGGATTATAAGCATGAACCACTGTGCCCAGCCTGATATTATTATTTTAAAATTTAGAGGTTTCATTAAATTTTCTGCCCTTGACCATTTACCAAATATTAAGGATCAGGCCCTTTTAGACACTGATCTCTGGGAGTTCCCACTGTTTACACTTTCAATGTAGACAGATATACCCATTTATCCTTATCCTTTGTTTCTTATCTTAAAAACTATAAGGACCCCTAACTAACAACAAAGAGAACACTTTAGTCTCTTCAGTAATGCCACTACTGATAATCATTTTGTGTTCTCTGGATGTTTTATCATGAAAATAGAAACAGACTCTGGCTGAATATCAGTTGTTCAAGTTTATTTATGTTGTTTTGATACACCGACAAATCACACCACATTTTGTTTGTAACTTTTTCTCCCTCAAGAGTCATCTTAGCTTAAGCCAGAAGATTCTCTTAAAAACACACACACACACATGTGCACACACAGGAGGCAAGTACAAAAATGTAACCCCACCAAAGTGCATGTGAATGAAAGTGCAAAAAAGGCTTCATTTGCAAACTCTGAGATCATTCTCTCTGCTTGAGAACATAAACAGAAAGGTCCTAACTGCCCTAGGCCTGGGCTGATCAGGGGCTGGGCGAGGCTGCCAGGGGCCAAAATATAAGTGGCACCTGTTGCTAAGAGGGCAGAGGGCACCAGGAATCTCTGCCAACTCCCTCCCCTCTCTGCACTCCCAGGTCAAGGTGCAATAATATCATTTGGGGACAGAGTGGGGATAAAGGGGCAGTGGGGCAGACAAGAGGCAGATTTCTTTCTACTTTTTAATGATTTGGTTTCTTTCCAAAGAGTTTGACAATAGTGCAGAAAGTGCTGAGGCCTCAAAAGTTCAGAGGCCTGGGAGCCCTTTTTCCCAAGGCCCTTGGTCCATCTTGCCTTTACCACAGGCAAGCATTAGGCAGATCCGATGGCAAAGGCCCTCCTAGCCCCTCTCCTTAGAAGCTGTGAGGTCCCACAGCACCAGCCATGAGTACTTGCTGCCTTCTCACCGCACAAAGTCAGTGAACATCTCTTGTCTTTTAGAGGAGCAGACTGACGATAAGGAGCTGATGAGCTCTGCCACACCCAGAAAACCAAGATGAAAGCAGGGCTTAGACTCATTCTTCTTTACTCTTGGCCAAGGGGGTACCAATGTCAGCCTTGTAAACCCAACCTTTGCTGTGTGGCAGGGCTTGCCTAGCTTCCTCCCAGGAAGGCTGTGCTCAAAGCTGCCTCTAAGCAGTTGAAAGGGAAGGGACAGCTGAAGCCCTGTGGGAGCTCAACTGTGGGAGCTGAATGGCTTCCTCAAAGAGCTGTCCGGCCCATGGGAGAGAGGGGCCCTGACTTGTGGTAGGAAATCAACAGAGCTCTGGGTTTTCCACTTCTAAGGTAAAAATAAAGCTTCAAATTTTAATAATAGCCCTTGGCATTTTCCCAACACTGAGCCTCACATCTGCACCCTGTCAAACACTTCTGAGAGTGCCGCACACGCACACATACACGTGCACACACACACGCATCACATGATTGAGAGAAGGGGTCTGGGGGAAGGCACCGGCCCCATACTCTGCAGGCCCACATCAGCACCTGGGCACGGGAGGTTGGCAGTGACTCCTTGCCTCCATGTGGGGCTGGCTCCTGCCAGTGGCTCTCCCCCTTCCCACCCAGGCTGGGAGGCAGGTTTGGCAGTGACTCAGTGGAAGCTGGGTTCCTATGTGGACAGAGAAGTGGAAGTCCCAGAGCCCAGCAGGGACCTGGCTGGCAGTGCGAGGCAGATGGAGAGCGGCAAGGAGGGCTTCAGGGACCCGGAGAATTCAGATAGAAAAGTTCACCTTCCTAACTCCCAACTTCAAGACTCTGCAAGAGCTAGTGGTAAACATTTAAGGGACACGCTGAATGATGTCATGGGGGTGTGTGCTACACAGAGTGCTACATTTTCATAGCAGAAGGCCTGGCAGACCTGGGGCCATCACCCCATGGGCAATACCTTGGCTGAGGTCCAAGGCTGCAGAGGACACTATTCCTAATTTCAGGCACCACTATGCCTGCTGGAGCTGCCCCTCTGGCCAAAGACCCGAGATTGTCTAACAAATTCTTATGCTGGTCTCCTAACCTAGGCTACTGACCAGGCTGGGCTTACTCCTTTCCAGACTCAACACATGAAGGGTGAGTGGAAAACAGCCGTGGAACCTCAACCTCTGCCATCTATAAAAGAGGCTCTAGCCACCTGTTCATTCTGCTGGAACTTGGACTTGGCATGGGATACTAAAATGCCAACTGGTCCAGAACTGGGCAAGTTCAGGAAGGCATCTTAGCTCAGAATCTCTCAATTCTGGGCAAAAGACAGAAAGGCAGCTAGAGACTTCCAACGGATCTTACGAAAACATGTTTCTGAGGTTCACATATCTCAGGGGGAAGAGCCAGTGGGGTCTGGCTGGGGGAACTGCCCAGGAAACGAAGCAGCAGAATGAGGGCAGCAAAACCAGCAGACAGAAAGGGAGGAGGTGCCTCCAGGAGTAAATACGTCTGTGGCAGGGTCATTCTTGGCAGCAGGAAAGGAGCCAAGAAGAGAAAAGTACACAGAGATACCAAAAAGGGGAAAGGGGCCTCAGATTGAAGGACTGCTGCTCTACTAGACTCTCCTCAACCGCTAAGAAAAAGACCCTTTGGTAATAAAATAAAAGTCCGCTGGAGCTGTGGGGCTGCCACAGTCCCACTGACTCCATGAGTAATGCCCCTGCCAATCACACC
Organism: Piliocolobus tephrosceles; assembly: GCF_002776525.5. Classification (NCBI taxonomy): domain Eukaryota; kingdom Metazoa; phylum Chordata; class Mammalia; order Primates; family Cercopithecidae; genus Piliocolobus; species Piliocolobus tephrosceles. Next base: position 16,371,628 of record NC_045453.1, on the reverse strand, counting down.
CTCACTGACATGCCTGGTGGCGAATGAGCTCTAGGACTTGGGGCTGGGTGCCTACCCTCCCCAGGGCTCCTCGGCTCCCATGTACCCTCTAAGAAGGACTAGCCCTGGTCAGATACAGGTGGAACATGGGGACGTGGGGGTATGAGGAACTCAGGTCAGGAAGAAAGCATCAGCTGGAGAGGGAGACCAAGCAGGGGCCGCAGGAGGGCCCAGCCCTGGGCCAGTCACTTTAAGGTGTCATCGGCGTTTTTGAACATGAGAATGGCATTATAGATCTTCAAGGCTGGGCCCAGCTTGACGCTCATGATCTTCACAATGTCCGCCTGTGTCAGCAAAAGGAAGGCCTCGCCGTCAATCATCTGAGGGGTTGGGGGAGGGAGGTGGAAAGTGGAGAAGAAGGTGGAAAGGGTCACGGGGCAGGGGTGAAGGAAAGGGA